>NC_046374.1:30622244-30962244 GCF_011125445.2 Fundulus heteroclitus
ATCCTAGAATCGCCCCTGTCTCATGCAAAGGATTGTGGGATTCCCAATAGCTCTTTTGCGCCGGTAATATTGCGAGGTCCCTATGCTAAAGTAGCTGCATGAGAAAGCATACAGGCTCCATTTCCTACCTGCTTCCTTACTGACTGCACTATTCAGAAAGCACTTATGGCGACCGCTGACGCACTTCAGCTTTGGCTAAAGAGACCTTATTCAATATAGGTATTTGGATGGATGGTTTACGCGCAAGTTTTTGTTTGGTTTATAATTATTTTTTTATTGTTGTTTTGGTGTTGTTGAGGTGTGAGGTTGAAATATGTCACATCTAAGTGTTAATTGTAAATTACAAAATTAATATATTTATTAATTTAAGTGGATGTTATGGGTTCATAGATTGGTGATGGATTTTTGGTAAAGTCACGTGTGAATTAACAATGGTTTAGTCCTCCGAAGGTTATTTAAGGCTGACATTTGTCATTAGAGAAGGTAGATTTCCATGGCTATTAGGAGGTTTGATATGTCATTAATTGGTAATCAAATTGTGGCAAATGTGGATTAATAAACACCTGCTGTTTCGACACCTATCCAGGAGTTAATTCTAGTGGCTCACACTTCAGCAACCTGCAGTTAGTGCACTGCTGTTTTTAAGAACATGGAGGCCCATCTCCACTCTCAGGCAGATGTAAATCATTGACCCATCCACTGCTGTCCTGGGTTGTTATAGGCTATTGATTGGTGTGAGTGGAGTACTTGGTCACCTGAATCATGACGAGACTGCTGAGGTAATCTCTTTGGAGGACCAAACTGTAAAAACTGAGGAGTTGGAAACACAATCCTCCCCCAGTGCTTTCTGCATCTCAAGACTGAACTGAAGGTGGTTCCTGAAATCGCCAAGCTTTCTGGAAATACCCTTATACTCTGGCACCAACATGTGGGTATCTTTCCCAAACTAAACAATATAATTTGTTGAAGACATTTCTTATATATTTAAAAATTGTTTTTTTCAATCTAATCCAAATAGACCAAAGTTATTTCCAATGACAATGCAGATTATTTTCTTGTGCCTCTACAAAATCGCTGTATGTAGTTTTTAACTTAATGACATAAACTATGGATTTGTTTAATATGCGGTTAGTATTTATTACTTACAGAGGATAGGCTGAGAACAGGTGGAGGTGTGCAGGGTGAGTCACATTCAGTCAAGGATAAATCAGCATATCTGCATTTAACCTCGTCTCCATCGGGGTCAAAGGCCAACAGGTTAATATTTCTATTACAGTTTACAGGAACTCTGTGGGAGCAACAATAATGTAGAAATCAATTACTGTAGAACATGGCCGTATTTATTCATATCAAAGATGCATTGCTTCTTGTTTACCGCTGATCAAACATCTAGTTAAATCCTACTTTTGTCATCAAATTTAAGCACCACTGATGCATTTATTCTCCTTTGCTGATGTAATGGTTGATGATCAGAACAATAAAACATGATTCAAAAAATGAATATTAATCCCTGTTGCCTTGCAGAAACAAGGTCTTTGCTTCATACCTTAGCCTGATTAGTAAAGCTTGCTTTAAAAAATTTATAATTCACAGGCTTATAGTGGACATATTTATCTAAATTCAAGACTATTTAATGTTGAACTAAATCAATGCCATAAGTCCTGCAGAAAAATAAATATCTGAAAATCATAAGGCAGAGGTAATTTAAAATCTGGTTACATATTTTTGTTAAAATTCAAATCTGGTTCTTACCAATAATACCATCAGTTAGAATAACACTATTTAGGAAAAATCTTGAATGTGGCTATTGCATTAAAATGAATTAGAATTATTTAAATTATACATATTAAATATTTTAATAAGTTTCTAATAGTATAAATGTAAAACATGTAACTGCAGACTTACCTTAGGACTGGAAAGATGGTGGTCTGTGGTGATGAGTTGGATTTGTTGGTGTCGGACCGGCTCCTCAGCTCAACGTATGCAACAGCTCTCCAGTATCCAATGCCATTTTTATTGAATAACCAGTAACGACTTTGATACCTGGAATTGACATTCAGGATTAGTTTAAGGTTGTAAATCACTCATGTAATCATGTTTTTTTTGTCTAAATACATCATTGAACTATGACTCAGTGTGTAATTGAACAAACTAAGCAGCTGAATTTCTAATATCTCTCGACAGGGAATCTAAATAGTCAAATATTGTTTAAAACATTTTAATGTGGACTCACACAAGCTGAAATGGAGAATTGGTGGGAAGAGAGCGAGATGTGATTCTTTCAGTCTGACACCAAGAACCATTGACTTGCTCAACATTGGTTTTTGAATGAATCACACTTTCAGTACCACAGTTGCCAGTGCAAGAAAATGAATCATCTCGGCAGGTATCAAAGTTGAACTTAAAGCGAAGGATCACCTGTAAGATTTTAAGAACTATCAGTTGTGATCAAATTTTTAAAAAAAGAGTTAAACATTAAGGAATTTACAAATAATCAGTACTTACAGTAACTGATCCATCTGAAGTTTCCTTTGGGTAGTAGGTCATCACAGTGCCACGATAATAAGTACCTTGTGTACCTCTGACCACCACCAGCAGCAGCAGCAGAGAGAGCAACATGTTGAACGAGTCAATTTCTCTGCACTAAAACTGAGAAACTAGAGACCAGCAGCATTTATACTCCCAGAGACTTCCTCTCATCCACTCCCTCATATTTTCTATTTATAGTCCTGAGTGTGGAAGATTGTCATGTTGGAGTTTAAACTTGAATGACCATATGTTCACCTGTAAGATAATGATCAGAATAAAATAAAATGATCTGATATCAATCAATAACAACTGCAGGATGCAAACTGTAATCAGCTCAGTTCATCAATTTTCTTCTTTGATGCTCAATTCCCTCTTTTGAAATGTGACACTCATTCCCAACCATAATAAATTGTTTTATTGCTGGCAGTTAATCTCTGTCCTCACCATTCGGATGCAAAGCACCCAGTGTGTGTGTTTTATTTCTTCGCTCCTTTTCATCCTCAAACTGCATCTTAATATTTTGTCTGCAGTAGATTCACAGGTTAATATTATTCCTGACCATGCAGGTGGTGTCCCAAGGAGAAAAATGTGAATCATATTTAACTTTAGGATGTCTTAGGCAAGAAAGGGGTTTTGTTTTACTGCCTCTCAAAATGTGGGTTATTGTCATTTTACCATCTACCAGTTTACATGCAAGTTTAATGCAAATATAACTTTGGCTGCTTTCATTTATTTACATAACTCCCCACTGTGGGAGTGAGTTGTCTAGGCTCAGTGAAGCCTCATTCACTGGAAACCATAATAAACCATCCTAACAAGGAACTGTCATGTGTACCATACTTTATTTTCCAACAAATCTAATTTAAATGCAATGCATATAAAATTATTAAAATGTTTTGGCCTCTTAACCTGACTTGCATACAGGAAAGGTGTTGAGCTTTGGTGATTGGAGTTGGAGGCCGGACTCTGCAGAAAGAGAACAACAAACTGAGCCATGCCGACTTGAAACTTAGACCTGTGCGTCCATCCAGTCCTTCCACTTTTACCCTTAATTATCTGCTGTGACATGATTCACCTGAAACGTTTGCAGTCAGTTGGCCTTGAGAAATTTGCATTTGTCAGGTTCCTCTCCACTATCACTTCATGCATGCTCTGCTTTTACATTCTCAAAAATATAAAGTTTTTGTGTCTCTGTCTTTTCTAACCCCCAGTGGGTCGAGGTAGATGACCGTTCATACTGAGGCTGGTTCTGCTGGAGGTTTCCCTCTCTATTAAAGGGGAGTTTTCCTCTCCATTGTCACTTTATGCATGCTCAGTATGAGGGATTGCTGCAAAGCCATCAACAATGCAGACGACTGTCCACTGTGGCTCTACGCTCTTTCAGGAGAAGTGAATGCTGCTTGGAGAGACTCTGGTTTCCTTCGATAAAAACCTTTTTGACCACTATGTCTGTATGATTCGATTGTGATTTTGCACTATATAAATGAAATTGAAAATTAATTTGTGTTGATGTCTTCAACTACAGAAAACAAGTCCAGTCGCTTTGTTTTTTACTTGTTTTGGAAAGTGTTGAAGGGAGGCATCCTGCGCTGATTAGCTAACATCTGCTGATCTTTTTATCTGACCCCACACATGAAAAATAAATAAATAAATAACAAAAAATAATAAAAAATAAGTCTTTGAGAGTCACAGATCTAAAATAGATTTGTCCAACTTTTGTGTAGTTTTGACTAAGAGAAAAAAAGTTATGAGCAGAAAATTCAAGCAAGCAGAAGAAAAAATGTCCAACCAGGCAGAAAGACAAGACACAAAAATAGGAGTAAAAGAGATGGTAATATTTCATTATCACACAACAGGTTTGTGCCTCAAAGCTTATGCTGTTTTACATTGAGCTATTAGCAGGCTGCTAGCACTAGCCTAGCCAGCTAAGGTTAGCAAACAAAGTAGGAGCAAAGAAGATCCTTTGTAAAAAGATGCTGCTTCATAAATAACGTAATTGATACTTCCCTAAATATTTACAATGTAAATGTAGAGTGGATGCTAGGCTTAAAATAATTTTAAACAACTTTGTCCGTGCAGACACCGGAGCAGAGGAGGAGCACAGTGAGGTGAAGGTGTGTTGTTTATGTACCTCTGCAATGACGAGTTTTATCTCTTTGGAGAACCTGGACCCACCAAAAGTTGCTTTTTTAATGAACCCTTACGGATGTAAGATTTCTGAATTCATCACTCGTATAAAGTCTAACTCCATTGATGACATAGAAAGCAACCTCAGCTTCTGAGAATTGAAGTGGGTGGCAGCTGCAGGTCATGTACATCTTTTGTCTAGATATCATGCTCAAGGAGATTATTCCCACCGATCCCATAGATTTTTTCGACATAGCGAACCTTCAGAACAGTGTCTAGCTTGTCTTTGTACAGTCCATCGCCTCTCTATTTAGTACTGTGTATTTTTCAAGTGCTTTGCATCTCTATCTCTCACAACATGGCATCCAAATCAGCCAGGCAAACAAAAGCCGTTACCCTGGAAAATGGCGACTGCATCCCACAATGCATCACAAAATCACGTGCCCTTTTAAGACCCTTTGACACTTTGGGCACAGTTTGGACATTTTCACTTAGCGGTTTATTCACTTTTGCTGTCAGTGGTTTAGAAATGATGCATTAATGGATGCATATTTAATTATTTTGAGACAACAGCAAATTTATGAAAGTATTATAAAAGCAGTACAATGATGACTTTAAATTGTATTAAAATGTAATAAATGACTGATAAATGTCCAGTTTTCATTTTTTTTCATGGGACTAATTGGTGACAGTGGCGTAGAGGTAACATATAGCTCACCATTGTCAGGGTGTGAATGTGTGTGAATGGGTGAATGACTAACTGTGTAGTGTGAAGTGCTTTGGGTGTCGTCAGAATAGTGTTCTATACAAGTACAAGCCATTTACCATGAAGACTACTTAAATTGGCTGGTGCAATGCACAGGTTATGACAGCTTCTCTTTCTTATGATACCAACCCCAGCTGTAGCATTGAGGATGGTTCTTCTCCTCAAACAGACAGATCAGTGGGGCAGCAATAGTCACACTGTTGTTGTTTAGACAAAGTAAAAGCAAGAGTGTAGAGTTAGAGAAAAAACACAAAATAAATTTCCCTCACACTGTTTTGGTCAGGATAAATGTGTGGCAGTAGCTTTGAATGCAAAGCTAGCATATGTACTTCTGTGAATGACAAAGGTACCATTGATCTCACAGGTCCCATGGATACAGAAAAAGATAAAAAAGTTGTATGGGTTTACTGAGTTTGTTATTACACTAGGGAAAATAGGATGCAAAAGAAGTTGACCTACAATTTTGAGATGGTGAAACATATTACATGTTGCTCCGAATTACTGGAAATTTAAGTTGGTTTTTGCATTTTTTGCATTGCATAGAATATAATAGAAAAAAACTTTATTGTCCCACTGTAGGGAAATTTTGGTTTACCAGCAGCAAAGTTAAATGCAAATGGAGGCATGGAGATAAACCAGGGGTAAGGAATATAAAAACAAAGAATAAGAGACTATTCAGTGTGGACACATTTGCTACATATTAAAATTATTGTACAGCTAGCAGATGTTAAAACAGCATAATAAAAAACAAGGAAGTGTGCAACGGAGCAGGGTGACCTCATAAAATGTGCAAACATGTTTTAAATTTATGCACAAAACACAAACAGACTCTACAAGAATGAAAAAGACTATGCAAATGTAAGATCAGCTCTGCAGCAAGATATGGATGTGGAGACAAGAAGAGTGAAAACAGGATACGAAAGAAAACTAAAGAATAAAAATATACGTTTTTGACAAATATGTGTATTTGTTTTTCTTTCTAATAGTATACAGAAAAGAAAGGACTATTTTTTGGTTTGTGTAATTCGGATAATCTTTTGCTAAAGGTTAAAACAAGTTATATAGGCTGTGTGGAGTTCTTAATGGAGCAGCTGTCCCTGTGATGTAAATGTATGCTTACACATAGCCAGCCCTAAGACAACCACAGCGTAACGCTCTTTCTGAAGATGACAAAGAAAGCAGGCAGCCATCTAACTTGGCAGAAATAATATAAATTTAGTTGCACACATAAAAAACACAGTTTGTAGATGAATACCGTAAACAGACTGTATAAAAATGCAATATTGTATTGTGAAAACTTTGCAGATATAGAAAAACTGCTATAACTACCCCCCTTTTTTTGCATTTTCACAAAAAAATATTGCTAATCTGGGGCCCGTTCTTCGTACGTTGCTTAAAACATCCAAGATCAAATGAGACATCCAAGATGATTTCATCCGGCTAATCACGATCCGGCTAATTGGGTTCTTTGAACACACCTGTTGTTTATGATTAGCATCACTGGATTGAGTTATCTGAGACACTGCGCGTTCATGCGTTTGTTTAAAAGGGGAAATGTATCAATAGTAGAAACAATGATGAGCAGCGCTGCTATTGGCTGTTCAGCATGGCCAAAGAACGCCCGCAGTTTTTCTCCAAAGCAGAACAAGAGCTCGGAAGGTTATGCCGAATTTGAGTAATTAATTAAAACACCTCAAAATCTGTTAAAGCCAGGAGAGAGGGCTGGCAAAAAGTAGCAGACAAATTAATGCGTAAATACTTTCCATGGTAGATGTTTCTATCACCTTCTACAGTATGTATTTTTGCATTTTAATAATTTCATATTTACTTTGTTCTTTTATATCAGAGCCTCTACGGGACCCAGTCATACACAGTTTACACGGTAAAACTGTAATGCTCCGTGTCTAGATAATCCATCCATAGTTTTTTCTAATACAATATACGGCTCGACAGGAAGTAAGCCTTTCAAAGTAAAACTAAACATCACATTAAAATGGCCTGAACAAATGTTCTTACTGAATATAATAAAAATAAAAAGCAAACCATAATACAAATAACTTAAATATTTTCTATTTATGGCTCCAACACCACTTTTTCCTCTTTAAAAGCCACTGTTAAATGATGTTTGTCTGTTTATAACAACCACCATGAAAAATCTCTCTACAATTACACTTTCGCACTGCGCTAAAGGATTCTGTCTATTGTGCAATACGCGATTAATTCGAAAAGCTCTGCGAATTATTCTTGCTCCTTCCGCAACAGGTTGCAGTCGTTAAAATGGAAAAAACATGGCTACGGCAGACTTCCCTATCTCCTCCGCTTATAAAGCTGCGATCTAATCCTGTTTACATGAAATAAGCTTGCACACATGTTGCTATCACAGCAAGTCCAAGATGTCTTTCGAAGAACCAAACGATCCAAGATCATGCCAAAATAGTCAACAATCAAATCCAGCTAACTGAGTTAGCGACATACGAAGAACAGGCCCCTAGTTTGGGTGGTCAAAGTTTCAGAGTCACTGTGGTTCAGAAAAATATGACAAGCTGATTGCAAACTAAATATCTGATTCTCTGAAAGTATTCCTATTTTATATTATCATTGGAACAGCTGAATAAAAATGCACTCTACTTCATAAGTGTTGGTATCGAAACTAAAGATTCAGTCTTATTACCTAAAACAATCCTCAGTGTTACGCCTCCAAGGTCTAGGGGTTCACGGGCAGCAACATAAAAAAATGTGTCCAGAGAAATGAATGGAATAAAAGAGGTGATTTATTACAAAAAGATGTTTTTTACAAACACAAAACATTCCAACCCAGTTTTAAACAAAATAAAGATAATCCTAACAGTGCTTAGTGTAAATTAAATTACTAAGTGTTCAAACAGGTCAGTTTAAAGTAACTCAAACCAACCCAAACGAGAAAAGAAACACACACACTTGCAAAGGGAACACCAAGCTTCCCAAACACAAGCTTCTAGCTTGTACAAGGTTAACCTAAAGCAGATTCAAAGGACTTAACCAGACTAGTAAGCACAACTAATTAGAATTGCCCAAAACAATGGAAACCACCGAAAGTGGGGAAACAGCTTAACAAAAGCCACTTCCTACTAGCTATCCCCGCTGAATGAATGAGTCCAAGAGTCTTTTGTAGTGGTGAGGTGAGCCTCATCAGCTTCTAATTGGCGTGGCAGTCCTCTGCTGGTCCAATGAGGTCACAGCTCCTCTGCAGCCAATCAGGTTGGTGTTCTGTCACAGATGAATCTGCCTAACAAACAAGCCTGCACAGCCAGGCCAGGGGGCCGTAACAATCCGTTCATAAAGTCATAAAAAGGTTAAGGCAATGGTCTCAATGTTTTACCACATGGGCAAAAATCCCCAAGTTGAAAGCCATGGGAAACAGATATTTTTTTATTTAAAATGTGAAAATGTATGTTGTTTTTTCCTTTCACCTTAACAACTAAACATTGAACATTTTAATAACACAAATTGTCAGACCTTTGTAGGAAACAGATCTGTAAATAAGATTTCACTCAAAATAGAAAAAGGAAAAATACAAGAATGGGATGTAGAGATCAATTGAAGGCACTCTGTGAAAACAGCTGCTGTGTTGACAACGCTGTGGCTACAAAACACAGCTGTGGCTCCTGAACTCCACACCACCAGGGCCTTCAAGGAATTTGCTAACTTCTTTACTGAGAAAATCCAAAAGATTAGAGGAACAGTCTGTACTTCGATGTCAAGTTCAGTACCAAAGTTGTCTCTAACTAGAACTGATCTTGACAAAATGTCCCAATTCAGCCAAATAAACAGCAAAAGCTTTGAAGAAATCATTCACCAGCTAGGTTCCTCTTCCTGTTGCCTTGATTTTTTACCCATAGCTTTCTTTAAGAAGGTTTTGCCTTAATGTCTGCTTTGACTCAAATAATAAACACATCCCTTTTGTCAAGTGTATTCCCCCAGTCTCTATAAATAGCTGCTGCTGACTGTGGAAGAACCACTGTGCTGGTACTATTGGACCGCAGTGCAGCATTTGATACTGTCGATCACCCCATTCTGTTAGAACGCCTGGAAAACTCTCTCTCTGGTACAGCTCTCAACTGGTTTAAATCCTATTTAGACAGGGACTTTTTTGTGTCAGTAGGTAACTTTACATCAGCGATGACAAAAAACACATGTGGGGTTCCCCAGGGGTCCATCCTGAGTCCCCTCCTATTCAATATCTACATGCTTACTCCAGCTCAGATAATAAAACAAGAATGCAATATGCTTGTCTCTGTAATGTTTCCCCTGTCTCTGTAATGTTATTCTTTCCCTTTGTTTTTTGTTTTGTTTATGTAAAGCACTTTGAATCATCTTGATACTGAAAAGTGCTTTATAAATAAAATTACCTTGCTGTTGTTTTAAGTTTGACAGAAAGGTCTTTAATAGACTATTCCATGAGTTGCGGGGATTAGAAAAAATAGCTGATAAAGAAGCAAAAGTGCTGTCAATAAACTCCGGAGTTACACTCATTTCTACGACCAATCAGATTCTGTCAGAATCAGAAACAAGTTTATTGCCAAGTAGGTTTGCACTTATATGTGACTCCAGTGGGCACTCTTTCACTGGCTCTGCCAGAACAACGGTAACAAAAGAATAAGTAATGTACAGCCTTGCAGCCCACCAGGCCTATAATACAATGGGAGAAACCATAGCCCTTTTTCCATTAATAGCCCCAGATTTTAAAGCCACATGTGTTTGTTTCCCGAGATAAACCAAAGTCTTGGGATTTTGGGGTTTCTTGTTTTCATTCGCTAAAGGGCCATTTATGTAAAACAGGTTTTGACATTTGGGGAAGTTGTGATGAAAACAGCAGTACCACTCTGGTCCAGGGAGGGGCAGCAAAACAGCATCATATGTCAAACAGATAAAGGCAGACTGAGAAGCTGTATCCGTGTCCTCCCGCCTCTCATTCGGACTCTGGATAAAACAGGATGGACAGCTTCTCCTGATGGTGTTACAACTTCTTAACCCCATTTAAACCAAATTACCTTATTCTGCCCGCTTGGATCCATCCCAGTTTCAAAATTCTATTCCACTCCTATTGATTTAAATAAATTAACATCTCTCTGTGTGCACAGGGGCTGCCATGGTGTGGCACGGGTGGACAGACTGATCCAAACTTTGCCTCACAGACTTAAAATACTGAGCTTCATGGGTAGGGTTTTGCCTCATCCATGAGAGGAATAACCAGGTTTTTTTTAGGACAATACCACATACCTTTAATGGGAGCAAATTTATATTTTCAAAGTTATAGCATATATGCACTACACATATTTTGGCTAAAAACAAAGTTGATTTAGGTTAGTAAATAAAATATCAGTCTAATCACAGAATTGTGTCAAGAAAGTTTACAATTAACTTAGAATGCTAAAAAAATCCAGCCAGAATTTTCACATTTAATATCTGGTACATGAAGATATTCCCCACAAACTTGGTAAATGCTTTATTTAGGTACTTTTCTGTACAGATCCAAATAGATCCAGTCTGCGTAATATAACAGTCTGGCTTACATCACGCAGCAGTGGGGCTTACCACTGCTGTCTCCCTGGTGACACTATGCTCAGAACGTGTCTCTCCCATTCCTGAGAAGTCCAAGCAGAATTAAAATGTATTAATAATGCTGATGAACTGACTGCACAGATGAAGTTTGGAGCTGTACTTTCGCCACTAAAAACGTCCTATAACAACTTTTTGAGATAAATTAATGTTATAAAATTGATAGGTTCATAAACTCATCACCTCCTTACTAGTCCTTACTACCATTGTGGCAGACAGTTTTTCTTGCTTCACACAACCCTGCCCCCTAAACAAGCCTCGAGAAAGCAGAGCAAAGTGCTGGGCCACTTGAGGGACCAAACCCCAGGAAGATAAAGCCCCAGGAAAGTGAAATTAGTTGCGTAAATGTGTATGATGCATTGTACCAGAGTTAGCCATAGGCTATTTTGCATCTGTAGTCCATTTGGCAGGGAACAATTTATATTAACTCCATGCCACATTCATCAGATTAAAACAGCAAAAATATAGCTTGAGCTATCGCTTGATTTAGTTTTGCTCTTCAAGAATACATTTTAAGCAATTTGAACACAAGTTTTAACTCTTTATTGAACATTATTGGTTAGTTTAACTATTAGAATGTAGCCTTCTATCTCAGGCCCACAACAGCTGCTCCTCATTAAGAAGTATGGTGATCACCTGAGACAAGAGTGTTGATTGGAGAAAATAAGAACCTGCTTAAACAATATGCCTGTCAGGATGCAGCTTGTAGGCTGCATCCTGAGCCTCCCTTCCTCTCTCTCTTCCCTGCGCAGCCTGATTGGTTCCACCTGTCAGACTGCAATTACCCCTGATCTGTTGCCACCTGTGTTCACCTCTTTATAAACTCACCTCATTCTGTTCTTGTCGCTGGTCCATAGTGTTCACTCCTGCTCAGTTCTGCCAGAATCATGTGTCAGCTCAGTTTTTTTGTTCCAGTCAGCCAGAAGACTTTACTTCAACTTTGTTTTTGTTCCAGTCAGCCAGTAGATTTTACTTCAGCTTTGTTTTGTTCAAGTCACTGCCTAAGACTCTGCTCAGCTCTGTTCCAACTCCTGTTCTCAACTCCTGGTGAGCCGTCCTGGTCTCAAGTCCTCGGCTCTGATGTTCCGGTCTCAAGTCCTCGGCTCTGATGTTCCATCCTGGTCTCAAGTCCTCGGCTCAGATGTTCCGTCCTGGTCAGTCACTCTGCACTCCTCCTGCCGGCCAGCTTCTGCACCTTACATCTCCGTCAGTTAAAAGACTCAGGTTCTTCTCGTCATCCATCATCCACCCTGTTCAATAAACTCACTTCTAAGAACTAGCTGTGTGTGTGTGTGTGCTGTGTCCGGGTTCATCCCAGAAAAATATCATGATAATGCCTGTGAAATTTCTCAGTTATCTGGGTCAGTTCTTCCTGAAAACGTTTCAACACCTGTCCAGGAAACTCAATTCTGATGGCTCACATGTGAGAAACCTGCAGGTACATTCAAAGTCAGATGCAAATCAATGACCCACCCGTCACTGTCCTGGATTGTTGCTTGGTGTGAGGGGAGTACTTGGTCACCTGAATCATGATGAGACTGCTGACGTATTTTCATCGGAATGTGTAGGAGGGCTGAGCTGTAAACACTGGAGAGTTGGAAACTCAATCCTGCTGTCTTCATGTCATTACGATTCGTCTGTGGTTTGGATACATGACAAGACACCACACCAGGAGGCATGTGATTCTGATTTTATGTCATTTAATCCTGTTAACAAATGCTGACTCCAACCTCAACATGGCCACTCATTGTCAGTACAGTGGAGCTAAAACCAGTTCAGAAACAGTCCAAACTGATTTCATGAATTAACAGGATCTAAAGCAAACATCTTAATACACTCGTTAGGCTACATGAAATGCAGCACAGGGATTCACAGCTGGGATCTGGTCACAGCCCAGGATTTCTGCGGAATTATATTGGATTGATTAACAGAGTATGAATGTCAGTAAGGTAAGAAGAAAGCAGCACAGCTATTAACAATGTTTTTTTCTGGAATGCTAACTGCCATCGCAGTAATCTCTCAAGAAGTCTTTATTATAAAGGTATTTAATTGCTGTAATATTGTATGTAATAAATAATCCCTGCAAAACTGCAAAGAAACACTTGCGACTGGTTCTGTTTATCTGTTGTTTCAGAACCTGAGAATCATCAGAGAATGATTGAAATTTCTCATAGTGCCATACAATCCGTGTATCTTTCGTTCTTTCTATTTTCAATTGCAAATCAAAAAAAGAAAAACAGAAAATGAACTGGTTATTTTGTTTTTTGTTTCTTATGCTTAAACCAAAAACGAAAAAGGGATTGGTTTTTCATATTTCAACTCTAAGCTCAGATCGAAAATATGAAATAGAAAAATGGACAGCAGGCAGAATTTGATTTTAATATTTAATAGGTACAGTTTACGTGACCCGGAAATAGCTGTTTGCGACTTCAGTAAAGTTAGAAAGTAGTGATGGTGAGATGAAGCCTCATGAGGCATTGAACCACTTGAGCCAATTGGTTCGAGAAAGGGTTCATTTCTTGGAGCTTCATGTGCACACGACACCACCTACTGGCCAGGTGTATAATCACAGTCAGCTGTATCTTAACGCGTGTGATGCATTGATTTTTTTGTCTATTATGGCTCTTGGGAATTACTTCACAAAAGGTGTAGGACGAAATCATTTGTCTACATAAATTATGTATACACATATGTGTATAATAAAATATTGTTTGAATGTATTCTCTGTGTGTAATTATTCCCAAAAGTAGTGTCATGTGATATGGCATGGTGTGTAATAATCAGACCTCTCAACTTTGATCAAAAGTTAAGAGTAAGATTATGCTAATTTTGGGGGTGGGGGGGATTATGGTCAACAATTTCCCCTCAGCAGCAACACTGAAGCACACAGAGGTTCACGATGCGTCTTGACGCACGATCCATCTGCTGATGTCTCCCTCCTTTCAGCTCAATGCACTTCTAGACGATTACAGTTTATAACATTCTCATCACCTTTCACTGCGACAGGGTTCTCAGTCAGTCGCCGCACTGACCAGACAAATTTCTATTGCTCTCGTCAGTGCGGCGGTGCGGTGGGCGGGGAAAATGCATAACTAAATACTGTAAAGGGCTCCTATAAAGGGAACAGGGGTACTGCCAGATCTGAGATGAAGCCCCTGATGTTACAAGTTCTTTAAAATTACCCTTAAAAGTGCGCACCTGAATTAAAGCGCGAGGCAGCACGTCCACCGAAGCGCCACTGATTCTATGTTGTTAAAAACAAAAGAGTATGAAACACAGCTACTAACTCTCCTATTGACTTGAACTGGCACATGTTGCTACCGATGTGAGGACATTATTCACGTTTTGAATGGTGAACGGTGATAAAAGCACCTGCTCCGAGGGAAAGGAGGGGGAAAAGGAGCAAGCATGAGGCACAGAAATATGGTGCATGAAGTTAAAAAATGCAGAATTAATAAAAACGAAACTTATAAACAGACCAAGTGGCGTTTTAAACTGCATCTGGTTAGCAGAACTGTTGTTGGCGCTGTCATCATAAGGGCAGGGAACAGTCGGAGAATAACCGCACACTACTACATCAAGTGGTTTCCACGAGCGACACGTCACACGCCACCACTTTATTTTACTTTACACACCAACATTGCGCATGGTCCACAATTTATAGTCACACCCATTAATGATGTCATTGAAGAGCACTCATTAGAACACACATGTCAACAACTGTTTTATGATCCAGCGTGCAGCCATGACTGGTTCTGAATGAACTGGTCATCTGGCAAACTCTGAGCCACTTCCCGAAGCAGTCACGTGGTACAGCGAGGCTTCAGACGTCATCGTTTTCGGCTCCTCCCCTAAATGAAGCAACCGTCGATACGCGCTTTACGGAAACGCCCCCTCCATTACTCGACACACGCCTCGAAGCCTCGGCACATCACGTAACATCACTAGTTCTTATTGTCCGCCTGGTGCTTCCTGTTTTTTGGACTGCCTCTGGGGAACTCTCGTGTTTTAATGGTTTGCATTCTCCCGGTTCTGGACTGATCAGCTCTGTCTGCCCTTTTCAGTTATTTAAACCACAAGTTTTTCTGTTCCTCTGCAAATAAACCCTTTAAGCATATGCTCCGTGTCTGGTTGAATATCGGGTTCTGTTAAACCAATCATTACACATTTGAATGAAACTGATGATTTTTCACCAGCTTTAAATTTCTTCTGCATTGTCATGATATTTTTCTAGGATGAACCCGGACACAGCACGCACACACAGAGCTAGTTCTTAGGAGTGAGTTTATTGAATAGTGTGGAAGATGAATGATGATGGAACCAAGAGTCTTACAACAGACGGAGGTGTAGGGTGCAGAAGCTGGCCGGCAGGAGGCGTGTAGAGAGACTGACCGGGAGGGACTCTGGAGACGAAGACTAGAGACCAGGACGGAACATCTGAGCCGAGGACTTGAGACCGGAACAGCTCACCAGGACTTGAGAACAGGAGTAGGAACTTGAGAGCAGAACGGAACCTGGGAGTCGTGAACAGGAGATGAGAACTGGAGTGGGAACAGAGCTGAGCTGGATCTAGGCAGAGACTGAAACAAAATCAAAGCTGACCGAAAGTCTAATGGCTGACTGGTAGTGATGTTACGTGATGTGCCGAGGCTTCGAGGCGTGTGTCGAGTAATGGAGGGGGCGTTTCCGTGAAGCGCGTATCGAGGCTTGCTTCATTTAGGGGAGGAGCCGAAAACGATGACGTCCGAAGCCTCGCTGCCCGGCTGTACCACGTGACTGCTTCGGGAAATGGCTCTCAGATTTTGCCAGATGACTGGTTCATTCAGAACCAGTTATGGCTGCACGCTGGATCATAAAACAGTTCTGCTAACCAGATGCAGTTTAAAACGCCACTTGGTCTGTTTATAGGTTTAGTTTTTATTAATTCTGCATTTTTTAACTACATGCACCGTATTTCTGTGCCTCCGCGCTTGCTCCTTTTCCCCCTCTTTTCCCTCGGAGCAGGTGCTTTTATCACCGTTCACCATTCAAAACGTGAATCACTACGTTTAATGTCCTCACATCGGTAACAACGTGTGCCAGTTAAAGTCAATAGGATAGTTACTAGCTGTGTTTCATGCTCTGATTCTCATAGGATCAGTGGCGCTTCGGTGGGCTGCTGCCTCGCGCTTTAATTCAGGTGCGCACTTTTAAGGGTCATTTTAAAGAACTTGTAACATCAGGGGCTTCATCTCAGACCTGTCATTTCCCCTGTTCCCTTTATAGGAGCCTTTTACAGTATTTCGTTATGCATTTTCCCCGCAGCGCACCAACGGGGGTAACATCCGCCCACCGCACCGCCGCACTGACGAGAGCAACAGAAATTTGTCTGGTCAGCGCGGTGACTGACTGAGAAACCTGTCGCTGTGAAAGGTGATGAGAATGTTATAAACTGTAACAGTCTAGAAGTGCATTGAGCTGAAAGGAGCCAGACATCAGCAGCTGGATCGTGCGTAAAGACGCAGCGGGAACCTCTGTGTGCTTCAGTGTTGCTGCTGAGGGGAAATTGTTGACCATAATCCCCCCCACCCCCCAAAATTAGCATAATCTCACTCTTAACTTTTGATCAAAGTTGAGGTCTGATTATTACACACCATGCCATATCACATGACACTACTATTTTGGGAATAATTACACACAGAGAATACATTCAAACAATATTTTATTATACACATATGTGTATACATAATTTATGTAGACAAATTATTTCGTCCTACACCCTTTGTGAAGTAATTCCCAAGAGCCATAATAGACAAAAAAATCAATGCATCACACGTGTTAAGATACAGCTGGCTGTGATTATACACCTGGCCAGTAGGTGGTGTCGTGTGCACATGAAGCTCCAAGAAATGAACCCTTTCTCGAACCAGTTGGCTCAAGTGGTTCAATGCCTCATGAGGCTTCATCTCACCATCACTACTGACTGGGACAAAAAACAAAGTTGAAGTAAGTCTTCTGGCTGACTGTAACAAAAACTGAGCTGACAAGGATTCTGGCAGAGACGGCGCAGGAGTGAAAACTATGGACCGGCGACGAGAACAGAATGAGGTGAGTCTTATAAAGAGGTGAACACAGGTGGCAACAGATCAGGGGTAATTGCAGCCTGACAGGTGACGGGAATAAAGACTAATTAGTGTCCAGAGGAGTGACTAATAGCTGAGCGAGGGAGAGCTGAGTGAACTGCAAAATAACAAAGAAGCCAGACAAAACTTAAACCATGACATGCATCAGCAACTTAAAATATGTAACAAAGATCTTAAGGCAACATTTGTACAAATTATATTCTGTTGTTGACCCACATGTGGTGTGCTGGTTGCAAACCCCTGGTTTAGGATTACATGAAGACTCAGGATTTTGAGCTTGGTCATGACACATAACATCTGTAGTTCACCAACATGTTTAGAAAAAAAACCTAATTTCACAAGGTACCTCAACAGATGTATTGCATTTTTAGACAGGATTTACGTTTGACAGACATAGTGGAACGTTTGTAATATAAATCTAATGTAATATAAATCAGAGATTATAAAAACGGAAACTTAAAAGAAAAATGTAAACATGCATACAGAGAAAGATGATTAAACAAATCTCTGACTAGAATACTTCTGAAAGTATTCTATCAATGGCAAACCTATAAAAAATGCACACTACTCAATGAGTCAAAAGTTGTTTTTTGTTTTTTTTTTTACCTAAGACAATCAGTTCATAAAGTTGTAAATAAAAGGGGGGGGGAGCTTTTGGCAGTGGTGTCTGACCTTTTTGTCACATAGAACACAATCACCAAGTTGAAAACCACAGAGATTACAGGATTTATTTATTTATTTTTTTAAATACATTTATTGTGTTTTTTTTTGCTTTTACCTTAACTAAACAGGCAATGTTTTAATAAAACAGTCACACTAATGTAGGAAAACGATCTGTAAATGGTTGTTCACTTGAAAAATAAAACAAGAATGAGATATGGGAGTTTAGGGAAATCAAAAAACTCTTATGGTCACGATTTACGTTTGTCCGACTCTAACATGGCCGTGGCACATACGAGCTGGGCTGTTCTAAATTAATCAATTTGACATAATTTTAGGAAAAAAAACATTAAATGAGTCTGTTACTGAGTAAAATTCACTGAATGGTTGTGTTTAACTTACAAAGAAGGAAGGTATAACTGGGTTAATAAAATTATACTTTGTACTTAAGAATTTTCTCAATGAAAATATCACAAATATTAAAAATTAAATTTTCTCTATTCCACCTGTGATGGCAAATTTGTACCACACTTAAATTGGGATCAGGGTCTGCAAAAAATAATTCCAAGAGCAGCAAATGGACTCTGAGCCGCACTTTGAAAACCAGCAGGATAAAGTGAGAGAATACATGAGGGAACTGTAGAGTTTTTCACGGTTGAGCCCTGGGGGGCAACTCTTTCTCTGAAGTCATGCTCAGCAGACGTAAGGTTATATCTGGTGGGAACCCTTTTGCAATCAGTTCATCCTTCATCTGTGAAACAAAACAATGTTTGGATTAGAAACAGTCAGCTGTACCTCATAAACACAACTGATCGGTGTCTGATCAGCCATCAACAACACATGTAAAAGACATCTGTATCCTAAAAATTATCTGTTGACATTCAACTTTGGCAACCATGCTGATTTTTCTTCAGTGACAATTGATTTCTGGTTATCCATGAGCAGGCGCACAGAAGGTGAAAAATCTGCTACCTCAGGATTGAATTGTTTGCATTAATTTCAAGGACATTACTGACCGCTTTGAGGATTTTGTCATGGTCGTCTTTTGGTGACAGTGCAGTCGAGATGTTCAGTTTCACAACAGTAAGGTAAGCTGGAAGCAAAGAGAACAACATGACTGTAGACCAGAATAATTAATAGCAGCCATTGGGATACAGTACTGCTGCTTTCATGATTTCATACTTACTTTTTTTAGGGGGAGGTTCTGTAATTGTTGATGGATAGAATAACAATGGTTAACATTGCTGTTGGTCATGTGAGCATAACAGCAGAAACATGAAGAAATACAAAACTCAACTTAAAAATATGAAACAAAAACATTTACACTTACCGTTTCCAACCGTCACAATAACACATCGAAGCTCAGACTGGTACACAGAAGTAGAGACACTGTGGAGATAATTCAGCATTGGAGCTTTATTGTTAGACTCTGGTTTAAATTGCCCTCAAATGTCCAAATAAAATCACCAGTTTTAAAGTACTCATGTGCCAGACAATATATATGTTTCTCTAATTTAATTAAAATCACAAAACAGTTTCTTTTTGGATTTTTTTATTACTTAAATTTTAGTATTACTACATGCTCATCAATAAATTAAACATTCAAAATTTTAATGATGTGAAATTGCCGAAACAAATCTGTTGGACTCTGCTCATTTTCATGTTTGACATTATAGCAGCCATTCAACCGGGCTTTGTAAGGTTGATGAAGAGAGTGGTTATTAAAGGACAACACTGTGGAATTCCCAGTACCAGTGTGGTTGTGGTTGTGAGTTTTTGACCGTCCTGACGAGCCTGCTGACCCTCATGAGGGTACTACTTTTTGAATATGAATTTTACAATTATGTTTTTCATCCAACCATAAACCCAAAAACTTTAATTCCTTTACCCTTTCTAATTCATTATTATATATTTGCAATTTAAAAATTTCAGATACTTTCTTCTTTGTAAAAAATAATTACTTCTTGTATCTATTTAACAATGAAATTTAAATTTTTACCCTTATTCCAAATTGCTCCATCATCAGCAAATAAAGAAAATCCCATTTTACTCTCCAAATGATCAAACATATCATTAATCATAATAGAGAAAAAACAAATGACTCACAATACTTCCCTGTGGTGTACCATTTTCAACGAAAAACCTGACAAATGTTGTCCTATTCTTACTTGTATTGATCTATCTTGTAAAAAATCTTTTATCCAATAAAACATTGATCCACTAATTCCCAATTTTTTTTCAATTTAATTAAAAAAAACTTCTTTCCACATCATATCATAGGCTTTCTCTATATAAAAGAAAACAGCCACCACACTTTCCTTATTAACTTGCTCTTTCCTGATTTCATGTTCTAAACATAGAATAGGATCGATAGTGCTTCTACCTTTTCTAAATCCACTCTGAAAGTTTGATAAGTATCCCCTCTTCTCAATGAAATAGCTCAATCTTTTATTTATCATTCTCTCCATTATTTTACATATATGTGATGTTAAAGCAATAGTAGGCCTATAACTTGCTGGATTTGACCACTCTTTACCTGGCTTTAAGATAGGAACTACGATTGCTTCTTTCCATGCCGTATGTAAAAAGTGATTGTTCATTTGGCCCTCCTGTGCTGCTTCTGCTCAGCCTAATTACCACGTATTTCTCCCAACTGTTTCCCAGCCTTCTTAAGCAGGCCTCTGACTAGTTGACAGTGCTAGATTGTCTGAAAGCCCCAGTTAGTAAGCAACCAGCCTTATAGTGATGGGCAAATGAAGCCTCATGAAGCAATGAAGCTTTCCAACACTTTGCTTTGGAAAAAGGTTCTTAACTCGATGCTTCATTCATCACTAACTAGGGACATCTGCTGGTGAAACTGTAACAGCCTTGTCACTTAGTTGGATCATACTTCCAGAAATTAGTAAAAGTGATTGTTGAGGCAGACTGTATGCTTTGAGCTTGAAACTTGCTTCCTGAAAAACAGAATTTGTTTAAAATCATCTCTTCCTGGGAGTTCTAGTTCTGGTTCTTAATACTAAGTTACACATAATGTTTGCCTCTTCCATTGGCTTTTAGTCTGCTTTTGATGTGTGATTCTGACGTATCTCCTGATCGAACAAAAGAAAATTTAGAAATTTCTGGATTTTAGGTTTAATTGGTTTTTTTTTTAGGAACAGGACTTTTTTTCACTGTTTCAGATTTTCGACGGTTTCTTTGTCGGCAGAAGACCTAACCCACGAAGCAACAGGGTTCATCGCGCTTTTATTGTGAAAAATGACACGCAAAATGAAACAATGACATGGCAGATGTAATGGGAGGCCTCGTTTGTTGTTGTTCACGTGACTTTTCTCAATATGACAAAAGCTCCGAAGTGGGGCTTCGTCTGACACGACCCCTTTTTACTCGGTACACGCCTCGAAGCCTGGCTTCAGATGTCCCATCACTACTGCCTGGATCTCAGACCTGCTTCTGTGCCCTGACTTTGCTCCTGGATTCTACGGAGCCCCTCTGGTGACATGGACAAACATTTTTTTTTTTGAAGATGTAAAGGCGTGGCCACAATTTATTAATTCGTGGACACAAAATGGATAAATTGTGACCACGAGATAGATAAGATAAATACTTTCTTCAGGCTTGATGTTCAGCAGACATGAGTGGATCCAGGGATGCGATGATTAACTGTATATCCTACGTTTTCGCTAAGTGACAGTGGAAAAAAAAGATTTTTTGGTAATGTCTGGTATCAGCATAATTTATACTTAAATGATACCGGATTGAGGCGGTGAGGTGGGCGAATTTTCCCCCGATTGGTGCGCTGCACGGTGGGAAAATGCATAAATAAAGACTGTAAAGGGCTCCTTTAGAGGGAACAGGATGAATGGATCTGAGCTGAAGCCCCCGCTGTTACAAGTTCCTTAAAACGACCCTTAAAAGTGCGCACCTAAATTACATGTAACATAATTTTGCGCACCTGAATTCAAGCGCAAGGCAGCATGCCTGTTTATTAGAACCAAACTTATAAACAGAATGTCATGGTACTGACTCTTTTGACCCACATGCAGAACACACTGAGGAAGCAGAGATCTGAGTTTTTAACAAGTTTATTAAATATAAAGCTCGAGACATCTTGTGAGTCCTCTGGACGTCTGGTAACAGCGGGAGGTGGTAATCGCGGTGATATGATTGATTCGCCGGGGGAGTGAGCGGCTGCTGCGGGGCACCAAAGCATGAGAAGCTGCTGTTGCTTGCAGCAGGGGTGACAGAAAATTAGTTGCTTTCCAAGGCGTAGAAAGATGCTGGCCTACTGAGTCCTACCACTTAAGGCTGACACCGTGGCGATGAGGTGCTGACAGCCGCCTGTTTAAGAAATGTCCCCGCTAACGACGGAACGCAGATCACCTGAGAGCGGCGCCTCCTCGCTAGTCAGCCGCCACCTGCGGAGAAGGGAGAGGGAAAAAAAGGCAGTGCCCGGCCCAGGCATGCCCGCAGCACCCTAACACAGACTTTCAAGGTGGATCTGGTTGGCAGAACTGTTCTCTGATCCAGCGTGCAGCCATGACTGGTTCTGAATGAAGGATTTATCTGGCAGCCGCTCTCCCCACTTCCCTCTGTGTGTTCGGTACCGGACGGTACCGGCTTACTGTCACCACTTGTTAAGACCAAAATTATTTATAACTCTGATCGCTCTTCCTGCTGCTCTGTTAACATGAATTGCAGCAGGAATAATTACTGATGGCCACAAGCTGTGAAACAAGCTGAAACAGCTCCGCAGAAGGCAGAGTTTAGACTGAGCTCTGTTGTGCGTGTGTAAAGTCAGTGAAATGCTCATGTCACATGGTCAATGCGTGTAAGTTGAGAGCTTTACTTATTACCACACTGTGTTTAATTGCAAGAGATTGCAGGATGTCATTATAGTTCATTCCAAGGTTGAAAAAAAATTAAATCAAGTCTATGTTCTCCATATTCATTGAATGTATCCTACACCACCATAAAGGAGCTCCTTCACAAATAACTTGTGGACACAACTTATCTATCTTGTGGCCACGATTTACTAAGTCATGGCCACGATTTACTAAGTCATGGCTACGCGTTACTAATGCGTGGCCACGACTTAACATCTACAAAAACAAAATTCTGTCCATGTCACCAGAGGGGCTCCGTAGGATTCTGTTTTGGATTCTCTGAATTTCTGATCACCCGGCTCTGACCTTGGTCCTCCTTTGACCATGATTACCTGCCAAGCCCCAGTGAGAAGTAACTCTCTAAGAACCAAGTTTCAGGATCAGAGACACTCCCCTGGATACAAAAGGTTAGTGGCTTTCAGTCTGAACTTTTAAATCATCCATCCCAGCCACTAACCTGTTCTCTCTTCTCCAGAGCCCCTGGTTTCCCTAATCCCGAATTAGTTTTAACAATAAATCTTTTAAAGTAATTTCCTGTTGTGTTCTGGTTGTATCTAGATCCTCAGTCTGAATTGTAACATAGGGGGGATTAGCAGCCTGCCTCGTTGTTTGTGGAGGGAAGAACGTACATCACAATCACCTGTGAAAACTCTGTGGGAAGCATGTACGGTCTCAGTCCAATAGCTAGTTGCCCAAAGTCCTTTGTGTAAAGTATCTCTTTAACCATAATGTGTTCTGAGCTACACCAGCGGTTATTAAGAAATAATGAGCTGCCATCTCACGCAGTGCACAAGTGACAGGTTATATTTCGGCAATAACACATTTGACGCTTTATATTCATCCTTATCAAGTGAGACAAAAACTGCACTGTAGTTCATTTAATTTAGTTTTTTTTCTATTCACTTTAAATTTATTTTAATCATAATGACCAAAAACTGACCTTGCCTGGACCACAAAGCAGATGGGGTGGCTCTGTCCATCTTCTCTTGCAGATGGTGTCCAGGTCAGAGAGAAGTTCCCTGATCCAGAAGAGCTCTTGACTACGTTGTACGGCCCGCTGTAGAGGAGTCCAGTGATCCTTCATCAATCAGGAAATATGCATCATTTTTATGTGATTCCAACTTTTTACCATCTATGAACAGATCAACTGTTTAACTTCATTTTAATATCTATATTTTGAACAGGGCAACCATGACTTTTTATGGTAGTCATTGCTGTTTAAACCCTTTCTCTTGATAAAACATAAAGTCTCATTCCAGCTTAAGATAAATGGCCTCAAAAACAATCAGTTTTAACTGAGCTGTCTACCACCTTCTTTGTTTTCCATATGTTTTGCGTTTCCTTACACCGATTGAGTTGTTGCTGCTCTGATGTTGATCTTAACAGTCTGATTGACTGGACTGTAGAACCGAGCTCCGTGTTCTGGAGTTGGAGTCAGAAACATTGGGAAATAAGCACCTTCTGTGCAGGACGGTGCTGCAGAATCCACTGGAACAGATAAAGAAACAACCTCAGCCACCCTGAACTGAAAAGACTATTGAGATCTGTTTGTCTAAAGATCAATATGCATGTCTTTTGCACAAATTATCCTGTAACAAATTCTGAAGATTGGTCCATAAACTTTTTGTGATCAATCTTTTTTTCATTATTTATGTTTGGAAGTTGTAAAAAAAAAAAAGAATTTTTGCCCATTAAACTTTTTTTTGCCTGTGCTTTTAACACCATCCACCAAGTCTTGAGAAGGACTATCTGGAGCGGTCAGGAGTGGACCACCACCTGTCACACTGGATACTGGACACTAGTAGACCGCAGTATGTGAGGGAAAGTGCCTTTAGCAGGCGGGGTTCTGCAGCATGGAAACACCACAGTGAACTCTGCTAGCAATGTTTCTGTTCACGCTCTATACCACAGACCTCTCTATCAGCTCCCCACATTGCCACCTGTACTAGTTCTCTGACTCTGCTGGTCAGGGAATGCAATTGTTTTAATTGTGAATATGGAAATTCAAATCATGATTGATCATTTTTAACCCTATACATATATATATATATATATATATATATATATATATATATATATATATATATATATATATATATATATATATATATATATATATATATATATATATATATATATATATATATATATACACACACACACACACACACACAATAGACGGCAGTGTCCCCAACGAAGGTGTAGGATTGGAGGAGCGCACGCTGTTCAGGGAAGATCGAATGTTGAAAGCAAAGGAGGAGGTCTGGCTGAGCCTAACGACTCTCCATTGTGGGGCGACCAGTTCCAGGTGAATTTGCAGGTGAATCCAAGCTCCAGTGAGGCCTCGCCTGGAGGTCTATTCCAGACATTTGTAATGTCTGGAATACATTTATAATGTCTACTCCAGACATTTTGAATTGAAAAAGCTTGCTAGATGGTAAGAAAAACGTCTTCAGCTTCAGAATGGAATGCCAGTTTGTTTTTTTTACCCTTTTTTTTGGATTGATCATGATCCGAATGACTGAGAATCTTCACCAACATGTTTGGACATCTGGTCAAGTTTGCCCTTGGGCACCACCCTTTGGGGGTTTTCCGGGCGTATCTTACTGGGAGGCCTTTGGATCCTCTGGAACGAGCTGTAGGATGTTGCTGGGGAAAGGGATGTCTGGGTTTCCATACTGTACCTGTTGACTCCTCGACCCAATCTCAGATAAACAGAAGACAATGTATTGATGCACGATTGTGTGCATCGCAGATTGACGACAAGGCTTGGTCTGATTTAATTTGATTGGGCCAACATTTAAGTTATACAAAGTATCTGTATTTGTAATGACAGAATGAGCCACATTGATACAAATTTGGTCAAAGAAATCCATATTTCAATACAACCCACAAAACACATCCACCAAAACTTCCACAGTATCAGGCTCCTGGCTAGCTCGCCAAAGTCATGTAACACCTATGGGCTAGGCAGCTAACTGCGACTACACAAGCAGCATCAGGAGAGTGTACTTTTAAAGAGCCTGAGGAGTGGAAAAAACAGGAGGCTGTGCTTTTAGGTTTGGTGGATGTATTTTAGGTGATTGAATAAAAACAGACAATTACAACAACACAAAAGACAAGAGAATTAACACAAAACAAATTAATTTCAAAATCATAAAGTCCATAGTCCATTTCTAGCTCGCCATCTTCAGACCCAGATGAGGATCTGATCCGACAGGGTAAAAAACCCCCGACCTTTTCAAAGAGAGTGGGGTGTACTTAGCCACAATCAGCTCTGACAGAATCCCAGCGACGGTCCAGGTAAACAATGCCAATGCTTCCAGCTATCAAATCAATAGGGTTAAAGATTTCAGATGTAACTCTGGTGGAGAAGACGCCAGCAGCAAGCCACATTGGAAACAGGTGAGGATCCTAAACTGCGTGCTTGAGGTGGGGCTTTAAAGAAGCTAGCTAATTTAGGCCACACAAGAAGTGGGCCTGAAAAAAATAAACGTCTCTGACTAATTGTGGGTTACATTTGCAATATTAAAATTTTCCAGGAAAGACGTATTCAGGTTTTCATTCACTGTGACACAATCATTACAAGGATAACAGAACTAGGTACATGACATAAATCACTCTATTGTCAGTTTGTAGACACGATAACCATGTGATCAGTTTGTACCTTGAAAAGCAAACTGGATGGGTATCATGCTGATTCTATCGCTTGTAGTTTTCCCAACGTTTGATCCATCAGTCTGAGCCAGTGTGAGTGCCTGTCTGGGAAAGTCCTCCATCACTATCTGGACTGCATACGAGCCTTCATTACTGCTTGAAGTAGCATTAAATGAGAGGGTACAAGTCTGCAACACAAAAAGTAAAACCACAGTCTCAAGATAAACTGAATAATTTGTGCAATAATTTTAGAATGCATCGTGTGTTTCAATAAATACCATTATTCTAAACATTAAAGGACTTTTATCACAAAAAATACTCCATGGCCAAAGTAGCTTCCATCAAACTTGTATACACTGCAGATACTGGAGTAGTTAGTTTTTTTTTAAGAAATGTTCTGTAACATTAATAATCAGCAATGATTCCCTCTGCTGTAGAACACTGTCATATCACTGCGAGCTTGTTGGAAAATTAAGTGTATCCTCGGATTTGATGGGATGGTGTAAGAAAATGGTTTTGGTTACTGGTAATATTTTACAGTGGTAACCTGTAGAGCACTTTGTGAGCACCTTTGTACTTTACTAAAAGCATTTTAATTAAAATTGTCTTTAGTGATTCTCCAGAAACATACTGTACATTTTTAAATCAGTAACCATTTGCATGGAAGTTTTAGTTATTTATTTTATACTTATTGAGTATTTTGATCATTAGCATCTATACTTTTATTCTACTGTAGATTTAAGCATTAAGAAATGTGGTGGTCACCGGTGGTGAGACAAGAGTTGTTGATTGAAGTAAAAAAGAACCTGTTTAAAATGCTTTCTGGTAAAAACTGTTTATGTTTGTACTGTTAATTTACAGGATAATGTCAAATGTACTCTCTGCAAACAGCACAATTTGAAAACATGTTCTAGACTTGGGTAAAGGTGATGATTTGAAAACATCCCAGTATCTGTTGTCGTGTAAACACAACTTGGACCAATTCTCTTTTACAATATATATGCTTCTGATTGGCAAAATTATCAGACAGCATGGGATTAATTTCCACTGTTATGCTGATGCCATTCAGCTATATTTATCCATAAATCTTGATGAATCCAATCAATTACTTCGACTACAGTCATGTCTTGATGACATCAAAAGCTGGATGACTTTAAATTTCCTGCATTTAAATTCTGACAAGACAGAAGTTGTAATCTTTGCACCAGAGTCCTCAAAAAATAAACTTCTTAAATCAATCACTTAATCTGGATGGCATTAACTTGGCCTCTGGTAATAAAGTAAAAAATCTTGGTGTTTTTTTTTTTAAATCCCATACTAAACAGGTTTCCAGAGTTTCCTTTTTTCACCTTAGGAATATCGCCAAAATTAGAAACATTCCGTCCAGGTGTGATGCTGAAAAACTAGTCCATGCATTTGTTACTTCAAGGCTGGACTATTGTAATTATTTACTATCAGGAAGTCCACAAAATGCAGTTCAAACTCTTCAGCTGATCCAAAATGCTGCAGCAAGAGTTCTGTTGAAAATCAACAAGAGGGATCATATTTTTCCTATTTTAGCTTCCCTTCATTGGCTTCCTGTTAAATCAAGAATAGAATTTAAAATTATTCTAACGTATAAAGCCCTTAATAATCAAACTCCATCATACATCAGAGCTCTGATTACCCTGTATGTTCCTATGTTCCTAACAGAGCACTTCACTCTCAGACTGCAGGTCTGCTGGTGGTTCATAGAGTCTCTAAAAGTAGAATGGGAGGCAGATCCTTTAACTATCAGGCTGCTGTCCTGTGGAACCAACTCCCAGTTTTGGTCCGTGAGGCAGACACCCTGTCTACTTTTAAGACTAATCTTAAAACTTTCCTTTTTGACAAAGCTTATAGTTACAGTGGCTCATGTTACCCTGAGCTATCTCTATAGTTATGCTGCTATAAGCTTAGGGTACTGGAGGACATCAGGGTCTATTTTTCTCACTCTGCTGATTTCTACTGTTCTCCAGTTTTGCATTGCATTACATTGAAATGACTGTTGTCATTTCAGCTTTTAACTTTTGCTCTCTCTCTTTTTCTCTTCATAGTAGGTACCACGCCCGCTGACAGGGGGGACAAACGGGTCAGTTGTCCCGGGCCCAGGACAGAGGGGGGGCCCTACCCTCTCGTACATGGCTCAGCGGCTGCTGCTCAGAGTCGGAGAGAGAGAGACCGCAGCAGCGGAAAAACATGAAGAGGGAGAAAAGCGCCGTTTGGCTCTATTTTGATACCGTAAATGAAATCAAGCTGTATGTTTTGTAAAAAGCCGGTTAAATTCAGTGGAAACACAACAAATTCATATAAGCACATGAAAAACCATGAGCAAGAAAACGTTGCGAGACAGAAAAGAAGAAAGGAGACGAAACTTCTCTCATTGCCCCGACAGACCCACAGACTGACGTCACTGACTGAGGCGTTTCAGTCCTCCAGAGAACATCCAGGTAGATCAGAGTGGTCATCTTCAGCAGCAGTTTATGTTAACTTTAAAAGTAGATATTATCTATCATATGTTACTGGAGCACACACAGACAATGAAATTAAGACCTTGAAAGAACCCAGTACATATATCCTATTAAAACGTGTTATTTAAGATAAGATAACATTAGCTAATCTTTGTTTATCCCACGACGGGGAAATTTATAGGATTAAAGCAACAGGCAGATGCACACAACAGAGAGAGAATTACATAAGGATTGAAAGATATAAGAGGTGGATTAGGTAAAAAAAAAACACTATGAACATTATTATTATTATTATTTAATTGTAATAATAAAATAAAAATCACAAAACCCGAAAGATCAACAGTTTCATGATACATCAAGCTTCGGGACTGGCTAATATACAGCAGGTCAAAAAAGGCCATATTTTGGCTGCAGTGCTTGCTGTTCTCTTATGAAAGAAAGATAAACTAGTTATTCCAAAAAAGGTAAAAAAACAAAGCAACTGGACTTGTTTTCCGTAGATGAAGACGTTTCGCTTCCTCTCCCGGAACGTCTTCATCTACGGAAAACAAGTCCAGTTGCTTTGTTTTTTACTTTTTTTGGAATGACCATGACCTGGATGACTGAGAATCTTCACCAGCAAAGATCAACTAGTGCACTAAATTCAATAGATGGGTTGAAAATATAAAATACAGAGATTTCCAGGGCATGAAGTATACAGTTAAGTTGACTCTTTTTATTTTTGGTGTGTGTGTGTGTGTGTGTGTGTGTGTGTGTGTGTGTGTGTGTGTGTGTGTGTGTGTGTGTGTGTGTGTGTGTGTGTGGTGGCGGCAGGTGTAGGGGGGGGCAAAAAAGACTGCGTTGTCCCGGGCCCTAGCAAAGCTGTCAGCTGGCCTGGTAGGTACACCTGGTCTGGCGTTCTGTTAAACTGTGACATCATCCAGGGAACACAGATCACCCGCTATTACCATCTAATGTAGAACAGATTACGAGATCAATGTGTGCTTCTGTGCTTTTTTATCTCTCTTGTGTCTCTGCTCTGTCTTCTGTAACCCCCAGTCGGTCGAGGCAGATGACTGTTCATACTGAGCCCGGTTCTGCTGGAGGTTTTTCCTTCCCGTTAATGGGGAGTTTTTCTTTCCACTGTCACTTCATGCTTGCTCAGTATGAGGGATTGCTGCAAAGCCATGGACAATGCAGACGACTCTCCCTGTGGCTCTACGCTTCTCCAGGAGTGAATACTGCTTGTCGGGACTTTGATGCAATCAACTGGTTCCCTTATAGAGGAAATTTTTGACCAATCTGTATAATATGATTGAATTTGACTTTGTAAAGTGCCTTGGGATGACATGTTTCATGAATTGGCACTATATAAATAAAATTTAATTGAATTGAATCATCTACTTTGTCTTGTCTGCCTGCAACCCGTGGTCAGTCTGGTTCTGCTTGCCTGCCCCACCTGCCACTACTCATTTGTCCAGTCTGGTTTTGCCTGCCTGTCTGGTTTACCATTATTAATTCCTGCGATAAACTAAAAAAAAAAGAAACTTTACTCTGTGTTTGGCTGAATATCGGGTTCAACAGCATTATTCATTACATCAAGTGTATTGGACTTGGGACACATCCAGAGTTTCAGGACACCAGCCCATAGAGGACTGGAGTACAGTATCCTTTTTATTGACAGTTAATCTCAGTAAACACTCAGTAAGTACTTAATATGAAAGGTTTTACTTTAAGTTTCCAATTTCTTAAGTCATCTAAAACAGACTGTGTACCTCTGATTTGCTTTTAGCTTCTTGAGTTCAAAGGATTAATTTAATTTAATATTTATTAATTTATTCCCCAAACTTCAGTTAAAAAAATCCCAACCAACCATTTAAAGATAATCTATAATAACTTCAATATATTTCTTGACTTGAGGAGTGACACTTGAGAAGAGTCCATGTTTTACCTAACCAGGAAACATTTATGGCAAAAAACATAAATAAGAAAATGAATAATTGCTCAGTTATTTTAATTGTCCATTCAAACAGCCAACAGGCTTAGCTCGGAGGCAATGGGACTTTTGCTCAGTTCTTTTTGAAAATGTTTCCACACCTTTCCAGGAGTCTGTGTCAATCTTGTCAGTTCTGGTGGCTCACACTTATGGCTGACCAGTGTGGCTGAGACAAAATCCACCTCTGTACAGCACCAGAATTCATGGTTATACCTGTACAGCCACCCCTTGTCTTAGAGTCTCTATTACAAGTCTGCTCAATGGCTTGGTCAGCAGCAATGGAAGAGAAACAGTTTTTGTCCCTTCGTTGGACAGTCCATTGTCCTGAGGTGGATATTTGTTAATGGCACTGAGGATGGGTTGAAGGCAAGTTAATCATCTCCAGCCAGTATACAGGCATATATCTTACATAATTTGTTCGGTCCTATGCAAATAACCATGGTAACATTGACCGTGTCGAAGCTAGATGCAAATCCCAGTCAGAGACCCTGGTAGCTCGTACAAACAACAAGAGGTTTTGAACAAAGTCAATATAGGAACTCCAAAGCTGGAAGGTTGGGTTGTCTTTGGCCTTAGTAAGAGCAAATTGTTCATACTCTGACAACAAAGATGCAAACTCATCAGATGAAATAACAGTCTCAAACATGTTATTGCTGAGTCCTGCTTGAAGTTTTTCTAGCAGGTTTTGCTGTTGAGTTTTTTTCTCCTCATGTAGTGCTTCTATGAACATCCCAAATCGTATACGCTGAAGGGCTTCATATAGTAGTTTGTGTGCCCTGACACTCCGGTTGTAGTGGTGACCACTGAGTACGCCACTCATGGATCCTTCAGCAATGACTCCAGATTCTATGAGGATATCAGCAAGACCAGAACCTTTGAAGCGCGTACCTATCATAGACAGGAAACACATGACACTGTGGAAGTCACCTTACCGAATGACTGTACGACTGCATAGGACTTCATCTTTCCATCTTATCAACTGCGCTTTTGCATAGATGGCCTGGTCGAAGACTAAGACTATCTGTTCCAACTTGAGTTTGTCAGCCATTTCTATACCTTAGCAGAATATTTCCTTTACAGTAGCTAAGTCAGTTGGCCAAGCTTCAATGACAGGGAGGTAGTACACAGCTGATTTCTGGAGAGTAGAACTGGAATCTAGTACTGTATTAAATTCAGTCCAGCCAGCGCTCCAACACAGCAGTTGGAGCGCTGCTGTTTTGGAGGCCCATCGTCCTGGGCACATTCTCAGTCAAATGTAAATGACCCACCACCGTTGTCCTGGGCCGTTAGGTGTTGATTGGTGTGAGTGGAGTACTTGGTCACCTGAATCATGACGAGACTGCTGACGTAATCTCTTTGGAGGACCAAACTGTAAACACTGAGGAGTTGGAAACACAATCCTCCCCCAACGCTTACCACATCTCAAGACTGAACTAAAAGTGGTTCCTAAAATCAGCAAGCTTTCTGGAAATACCCTCATACTCTCACACCAACAATGGGGTATCTTTCCCAAATGGTAATGCAACATGCCTGTCACTTCAAATGAAACCAACACTAAACAATATAATTTCTTAAGGATATTTTCTAATATATCTAAAAGTTGTGTTTTACAATCCAATCAAAATAGACTAAGTTATTTCAAATAATGCAGATTATTTTCTTGTGCCTCTACAAAATCACTGTATGTAGTTTTTAACTATGGATGTGTCTAACATGAGGTTAGTATTTATTACTTACAGAGGACAAGCTGAGAACAGGTGGAGGTGTGCAGGGTGGGTCACATTCAGTCAAGGATAAGTTAGCATATCTGCATTTAACCTCGTCTCCATCGGGGTCAAAGGTCAACAGGTTAATATTTCTAGGACAGTTTGAAGGAACTCTGAGGGAGCAAAAATATATGGAAATCAATTATTGTAGAAAATGACCATATTTATTTGTTAACATATCAAAGAAGTATTGCTCTTTTGGTTTTCTGCTGATCAAACCTCCAGTTATATCATACTTTTGTTATCAAAGTTAAGCACCATTGATGCATTTATTCTCCTTTGCTGAAGTAATTGATGATAATAAAATATTATTTATAAAAGTAATATTAATCCCTGTTGCCTTGCAGAAACAAGGTCTTTGGTTCAAAACCTTAGCCTGATTAGTAAAGCTTGCTTTAAAAAAAACAACGTAATTTAAGACTTAGAGTGGACATATTAAGATTGATTCAAAGTTATTTAATGTTGTACTAAATCAATGCCTTAAGTCCTGCAGAAAAATAAAAATCTGAAAATCATAAAGTATAGGTAATTTAAAATCAGGTTACATAATTTTGGCAAACCTGGTTCTTAAAAATAATACCGGGAATTAGACAAACACCATTTAGGAAAAAATCTTCTTTCTATTTAAATTTGACTATTGTAGTGAAATTAATTATATCTACTTAAATTACACAAATTAATTTAATAATTTTCTAAAAGAATTAATGCAAACATGTGATACAAATAATTACAGAATTACCTCTGGACCGGAAAGATGGTGGTCATGGGTGATGAGTTGGGTTTGTTGGTGTCAGACCGGATCCTCAGATCAATGTCTGCCAGAGCTCTCCAGGATTTAATGCCATTTTTATTGGTTAACCAGTAACTACCACCATTAAACCTGTAATGGACGTTCAGGGTTAGTTTAGGTTTGTAAATCACTCGTGTAATTATAGGTTTATTTGTCTCAGTAAATCATTGAACTATAACTCGGTGTTTAATTGAGCAATATAAGCCGCTGAATTTCTATTGCTAATATTTCTTGACACAGTTAACTAACAAAATATTGCTTAAAACATTTTAATGTGGACTCACACAAGCTGAAATGGAGAATTGCTGGGAAGAGAGCGAGATGTGGTCTTTTCACTCTCACACCAAGAAGCAGTGACTTTCTCAACGTTGGTGTTCAGACTGTCGGTACCCCAGTTGTCAGTGCAAGAAAATGAACCATATAGGCAGATATCGAAGTAAAACTTAAAGCGAAGGATCACCTGTAGGTTTTTAAGAATTATTAGTTGTAATCAAATTTTAAAAGAATTAAACATAACATTATTTTCAAATGATCTGTACTTACAGAAACTGATCCATCTGAATAAGTTTCCTTTGGGTAGTAGGTCACCACAGCGCCATGATAATAAGTACCTTGTGTACCTCTGACCATCAGCAGCAGCAGCAGCAGAGAGAGAAACATGTTGAACGATTAAATTTCTCTGCACTAAAACTGAGAAACTAGAGACCAGCAGCATTTATACTCCCAGAGACTTCCTCTCATCCACTCCCTCCTGTTTTCCGTTTACAGTCCTGTGTGTGGAAGATTGTCATGTTGGAGTTTAAACTTGAATGACCATATGTTCACCTGTAAGATAATGATCAGAATAAAATAAAATGATCTGATATCAATCAATAACAACTGCAGGATGCAAACTGTAATCAGCTCAGTTCATCAATTTTCTTCTTTGATGCTCAATTCCCTCTTTTGAAATGTGACACTCATTCCCAACCATAATAAATTGTTTTATTGCTGGCAGTTAATCTCTGTCCTCACCATTCGGATGCAAAGCACCCAGTGTGCGTGTTTTATTTCTTCGCTCCTTTTCATCCTCAAACTGCATCTTAATATTTTGTCTGCAGTAGATTCACAGGTTAATATTATTCCTGACCATGCAGGTGGTGTCCCAAGGAGAAAAATGTGAATCATATTTAACTTTAGGATGTCTTAGGCAAGAAAGGGGTTTTGTTTTACTGCCTCTCAAAATGTGGGTTATTGTCATCTTACCATCTACCAGTTTACATGCAAGTTTAATGCAAATATGACTTTGGCTGCTTTCATTTATTTACATAACTCCCCACTGTGGGAGTGAGTTGTCTAGGCTCAGTGAAGCCTCATTCACTGGAAACCGTAATAAACCATCCTAACAAGGAACTGTCATGTGTACCATACTTTATTTTCCAACAAATCTAATTTAAATGCAATGCATATACAATTATTAAAATGTTTTGGCCTCTTAACCTGACTTGCATACAGGAAAGGTGTTGAGCTTTGGTGATTGGAGTTGGAGGCCGGACTCTGCAGAAAGAGAACAACAAACTGAGCCATGCCGACTTGAAACTTAGACCTGTGCGTCCATCCAGTCCTTTCACTTTTACCCTTAATTATCTGCAGTGACATGATTCACCTGAAACGTTTGCAGTCAGTTGGCCTTGAGAAATTTGCATTTGTCAGGTTCCTCTCCACTATCACTTCATGCATGCTCTGCTTTTACATTCTCAAAAATATAAAGTTTTTGTGTCTCTGTCTTTTCTAACCCCCAGTGGGTCGAGGTAGATGACCGTTCATACTGAGGCTGGTTCTGCTGGAGGTTTCCCTCTCTATTAAAGGGGAGTTTTCCTCCCCATTGTCACTTTATGCATGCTCAGTATCAGGGATTGCTGCAAAGCCATCAACAATGCAGACGACTGTCCACTGTGGCTCTACGCTCTTTCAGGAGGAGTGAATGCTGCTTGGAGAGACTCTGGTTTCCTTCGATAAAAACCTTTTTGACCACTATGTCTGTATGATTCGATTGTGATTTTGCACTATATAAATGAAATTGAAAATTAATTTGTGTTGAAGTCTTCAACTACGGAAAACAAGTCCAGTCGCTTTGTTTTTTCCTTGTTTTGGAAAGTGTTGAAGGGAGGCATCCTGTGCTGATTAGCTAACATCTGCTGATCTTTTTATCTGACCCCACACATGAAAAATAAATAAATAAATAACAAAAAATAATAAAAAATAAGTAAGTCTTTGAGAGTCACAGATCTAAAATAGATTTGTCCAACTTTTCTGTAGCTTTGACTAAGAGAAAAAAAGTTATGAGCAGAAAATTCAAGCAAGCAGAAGAAAAAATGTCCAACCAGGCAGAAAGACAAGACACAAAAACAGGAGTAAAAGAGATGGTGATATTTCATTATCACACAACAGGTTTGTGCCTCAAAGCTTGTTATGCTGTTTTACATTGAGCTATTAGCAGGCTGCTAGCACTAGCCTAGCCAGCTAAGAGTAGCAAACAAAGTAGGAGTAAAGAAGATCCTTTGTAAAAATTCTCTGCTTCATAAATAACTTAATAGATAAGCCTCTAAATATTTCCAATGTAAATGTAGAGTGGATGCTAGGCTTAGAATAATTTTAAACAACTTTGTCCGTGCAGACACCGGAGCAGAGTAGGAGCACAGTGAGGTGAAGGTGTGTTGTTTATGTACCTCTGCAATGACGAGGTTTATCTCTTTGGAGAACCTGGACCTACCAAAAGTTGCTTTTTTAATGAACCCTTACGGATGTAAGATTTCTGAATTCATCACTCGTATAAAGTCTAACTCCATTGATGACATAGAAAGCAACCTCAGCTTCTGAGAATGGAAGTGGGTGGCAGCTGCAGGTCATGTACATCTTTTGTCTAGATATGCTCAAGGAGATTATTCCCACCGATCCCATAGATTTTTTCGACATAGCGAACCTTCAGAACAGTGTCTAGCTTGTCTTTGTACAGTCCATCGCCTCTCTATTTAGTACTGTGTATTTTTCAAGTGCTTTGCATCTCTATCTCTCACAACATGGCATCCAAATCAGCCAGGCAAACAAAAGCCGTTACCCCCGGAAAATGGCGACTGCATCCCACAATGCATCACAAAATCACGTGCCCTTTTAAGACCCTTTGACACTTTGGGCACAGTTTGGACATTTTCACTTAGCGGTTTATTCACTTTTGCTGTCAGTGGTTTAGAAATGATGCATTAATGGATGCATATTTAATTATTTTGAGACAACAGCAAATTTATGAAAGTATTATAAAAGCAGTACAATGATGACTTTAAATTGTATTAAAATGTAATAAATGACTGATAAATGTCCAGTTTTCATTTTTCTTTCATGGGACTAATTGGTGACAGTGGCGTAGAGGTAACATATAGCTCACCATTGTCAGGGTGTGAATGTGTGTGAATGGGTGAATGACTAACTGTGTAGTGTGAAGTGCTTTGGGTGTCGTCAGAATAGTGTTCTATACAAGTACAAGCCATTTACCATGAAGACTACTTAAATTGGCTGGTGCAATGCACAGATTATGACAGCTTCTCTTTCTTATGATGCCAACCCCAGCTGCTGCTGTGAAGGTGGTTCTTCTCCTCTTACAGACGGATCAGTGGGGCAGCAATAGTCACACTGTTGTTGTTTAGACAAAGTAAAAGCAAGAGTGTAGAGTTAGAGAAAAAACACAAAATAAATTTCCCTCACACTGTTTTGGTCAGGATAAATGGGTGGCAGTAGCTTTGAATGCAAAGCTACCATATGTACTTCTGTGAATGACAAAGGCACCATTGATCTCACAGGTCCCATGGATACAGAAAAAGATAAAAAAAGTTGTATGGGTTTACTGAGTTTGTTATTACACTAGGGAAAATAGGATGCAAAAGAAGTTGACCTACAATTTTGAGATGGTGAAACATATTACATGTTGCTCCGAATTACTGGAAATTTAAGTTGGTTTTTGCATTTTTTGCATTGCATAGAATATAATAGAAAACACGTTATTGTCCCACTGTAGGGAAATTTTGGTTTACCAGCAGCAAAGTTAAATGCAAATGGAAGCATGGAGATAAACCAGGGGTAAGGAATATAAAAACAAAGAATAAGAGACTATTCAGTCTGGACACATTTGCCACATATTAAAATCATTGTACAGCTAGCAGATGTTAAAATAGCATAATAAAAAACAAGGAAGTGTGCAACTAAGCAGGGTAACCTCATAAAATGTGCAAACATGTTTTAAATTTATGCACAAAACACAAACAGACTTTACAAGACTGAAAAAGACTATGCAAAGTAAGATCAGCTCTGCAGCAAGATATGCATGTGGAGACAAGAAGAGTGAAAACAGGATACGAAAGAAAACTAAAGAATGAAAATATACGTTTTTGACAAATATGTGTATTTGTTTTTCTTTCTAATAGTATACAGAAAAGAAAGGACTATTTTATGGTTTGTGTAATTCAGATAATCTTTTGCTAAAGGTTAAAACAAGTTATATAGGCTGTGTGGAGTTCTTAATGGAGCACCTGTCCCTGTGATGTAAATGTATGCTTACACATAGCCAGCCCTAAGACAACCACAGCGTAATGCTCTTTCTGAAGATGACAAAGAAAGCAGGCAGCCATCTAACTTGGCAGAAATAATGTAAATTTAGTTGCACACATAAAAAACACAGTTTGTAGATTAATACCGTAAACAGACTGTATAAAAATGCAATATTGTATTGTGAAAACTTTGCAGATATAGAAAAACTGCTATAACTACCCCCCTTTTTTTGCATTTTCACAAAAAATATTGCTAATCTGGGGCCCGTTCTTTGTACGTTGCTTAAAACATCCGAGATCAAATGACACATCCAAGATGATTTCATCCGGCTAATCATGATCCGGCTAACTGGGTTCTTCGAACACACCTGTTGTTTATGATTAGTATGGCTGGATTGAGTTATCTGAGATAACTGCGCGTTCATGCGTTTGTTTAAAAGGGGAAATGTATCGATAGTAGAAACATTGATCAGCAACGCTGCTATTGGCTGTTCAGCATGGCCAAAGAACGCCCACAGTTTTTTTCCCAAGCAGAACAAGAGCTTTTAATGGAAGGTTATGCCGAATTTGAGTCAATTAATTAAAACGACAGGGAACACCTCAAAGTCTGCTTAAGCCAGGAAAGAGGGCTGGCAAAAAGTAGCAGACAAATTAATGCATAAATACTGTCCATGGTAGATGTTTCTATCACTTTCTACAGTATGTATTTGTGCATTTTAATAAATACTGTCCATGGTAGATGTTTCTATCACTTTCTACAGTATGAATTTTTGCATTTTAATAATTTGATATTTACTTTGTTCTTTTATATCAGAGCCTCCACGGGACCCACTAGAACATGGGGACAAGTAAAAGTGAAGTACAAGAATATTCTACAAAATGGTAGCATTTAATTATTAAACTTTTTTTTTTAAAAAAAGGCACTTTTTATGTCAAGAGATCCAAATTTCAGTGTCATTCCTTAGAGATGGGAAGTAAAGGACACGTGCAAACTGGGATTTTTTCCTTTTCCAAGTCATACACAGTTTACACGGTAAAACTGTATTGCTCCGTGTCTAGATAATCTATCCAAAGTTTTGTCTAATACAATATACTCCTCGACAGGAAGTAAGCCTTTCAAAGTAAAACTAAACATCACATTAAAATGGCCTGAACAAATCTTCTTACTCAATATAATAAAAATAAAAAGCAAACCATAATACAAATAACTTAAATATTTTCTATTTATGGCTCCAACATCACTTTTTCCTCTTTAAAAGCCACTGTTAAATGATGTTTGTCTGTTTATAACAACCACCAAGAAAAATCTCTCTACAATTACACTGTCGCACTACGCTAAAGGATCCTGTCTATTGTGCAATACGCGATTAATTCGAAAAGCTCTGCGAATTATTCTTGCTCCTTCCGCAACAGGTTGCAGTCGTAAAAATGGAAAAAAAATGGCTACGGCAGACTTCCCTATCTCCTCCGCTTATAAAGCTGCGATCTAATCCTGTTTACATGAAATAAGCTTGCACACATGTTGCTATCACAGCAAGTCCAAGATGAGTTTCGAAGAACCAAACGATCCAAGATCATGCCAAAATAGTCAACAATCAAATCCAGCTAACTGAGTTAGCGACATACGAAGAACAGGCCCCTAGTTTGGGTGGTCAAAGTTTCAGAGTCACTGTGGTTCAGATAAATATGACAAGCTGATTGCAAACTAAATATCTGATTCTCTGAAAGTATTCCTATTTTATATTATCATTGGAACAGCTGAATAAAAATGCACTCTACTTCATAAGTGTTGGTATCGAAACTAAAGATTCAGTCTTATTACCTAAAACAATCATCAGTGTTACGCCTCCAAGGTCTAGGGGTTCACGGGCAGCAACATAAAAAAATGTGTCCAGAGAAATGAATGGAATAAAAGAGGTGATTTATTACAAAAAGATGTTTTTTACAAACACAAAACATTCCAACCCAGTTTTAAACAAAATAAAGATAATCCTAACAGTGCTTAGTGTAAATTAAATTACTAAGTGTTCAAACAGGTCAGTTTAAAGTAACTGAAACCAACCCAAACGAGAAAAGAAACACACACACTTGCAAAGGGAACACCAAGCTTCCCAAACACAAGCTTCTAGCTTGTACAAGGTTAACCTAAAGCAGATTCAAAGGACTTAACCAAACTAGTAAGCACAACTAATTAGAATTGCCCAAAACAATGGAAACCACCGAAAGTGGGGAAACAGCTTAACAAAAGCCACTTCCTACTAGCTATCCCCACTGAAGGAATGAGTCCAAGAGTCTTTTGTAGTGGTGAGGTGAGCCTCATCAGCTTCTAATTGGCGTGGCAGTCCTCTGCTGGTCCAATGAGGTCACAGCTCCTCTGCAGCCAATCAGGTTGGTGTTCTGTCACAGATGAATCTGCCTAACAAACAAGCCTGCACAGCCTCCAGAGGCCAGGGGGCCGTAACAATCCGTTCATAAAGTCATAAAAAGGTTAAGGCAATGGTGTCAATGTTTTACCACATGGGCAAAAATCCCCAAGTTGAAAGCCATGGGAAACAGATATTTTTTTATTTAAAATGTGAAAATGTATATTGTTTTTTCCTTTTACCTTAACAAAAACTAAACATTGAACATTTTAATAACACAAATTGTCAGACCTTTGTAGGAAACAGATCTGTAAATAATATTTCACTCAAAATAGAAAAAGGAAAAATACAAGAATGGGATGTAGAGATCAATTGAAGGCACTCTGTGAAAACAGCTGCTGTGTTGACAACGCTGTGGCTACAAAACACAGCTGTGGCTCCTGGTGTCCGTTCTTCGTACGTTGCTTAAAACATCCAAGATCAAATGAGACATCCAAGATGATTTCATCCGGCTAATCATGATCCGGCTAATTGGGTTCTTCGAACACACCTGTTGTTTACGATTAGTATGGCTGGATTGAGTTATCTGAGACAACTGCGCATTCATGCGTTTGTTTAAAAGGGGAAATGTATCGATAGTAGAAACAATGATCAGCAATGCTGCTATTGGCTGTTCAGCATGGCCAAAGAACGCCCACAGTTTTTCTCCCAAGCAGAGCACGAGCTTTTAATGTAAGGTTATGCTGAATTTGAGTCATTAATTAAAACACCTCAAAATCAGTTAAAGCCAGGAGAGAGGGCTGGCAAAAAGCAGCAGACAAATTAATGCGTAAATACTGTCCATGGTAGATGTTTCTATCACTTTCTACAGTATGTATTTTTGCATTTTAATAAATACTGTCCATGGTAGATGTTTCTATCACTTTCTACAGTATGAATTTTTGTATTTTAATAATCTCATATTTACTTTGTTCTTTTATATCAGAGCCTCCACGGGACCCACTAGAACATGGGGACAAGTAAAAGTGAAATACAAGAATATTCTACAAAACGGTAGCCTTTAATTATTATACTTTATTTTAAAAAGGCACTTGTTTTGTCAAGAGATCCAAATTTCAGTGTCATTCCTTAGAGACGGGAAGTAAAGAACACGTGCAAACTGGGAATTTCAACAAAAAAATTCTTTATCCATAAAAAATGAAAATTTTACTTTTCCAAGTCATCCACAGTTTACACGGTAAAACTGTATTGCTCCGTGTCTAGATAATCCGTTCATAGTTTTTTCTAATACAATATACGGCTCGACAGGAAGCAAGCCTTTCAAAGTAAACTAAACTTCACAATAAAATGGCCTGAACAAATCTTACTGAATAGGATAAAAATAAAAAGCAAACCATCATACAGATAACTTAAATATTTTAGATTTATGGCTCCAACTTTTTCCTCTTTAAAAGCCACTGTTAAATGATGTGTTTGTCTGTTTATAACAGCCACCAAGAAAAATCTCTCTACAATTACACTGTCACACTGCGCTAAAGGATCCTGTCTATTGCGCAATACGCGATTAATTCGAAAAACTCTGCAAATTATTCTTGCACCTTCCGCAACAGGTTGCTGTCGTAAAAATGGACATGGCTACGGCAGACTTCCCTATCTCCTCCGCTTATACAGCCGTGATCTAATCTTGTTTACATGAAATAAGCCTGCTCGCGAGCAGGTTTAAGCTGGCGCACATGTTGCTATGACAACAAGTGCAGGATGTCTTTTGAAGAACCAAACGATCCAAGATCATGCCAAATCGTCAACAATGAAATCCTGCTAACTGAGTTAGCGACGTACGAAGAACGGACCCCAGAACTCCACACCACCAGGGCCTTCAAGGAATTTGCTAACTTCTTTACTGAGAAAATCCAAAAGATTAGAGGAACAGTCTGTACTTCGATGTCAAGTTCAGTACCAAAGTTGTCTCTAACTAGAACTGATCTTGACAAAATGTCCCAATTCAGCCAAATAAACAGCAAAAGCTTTGAAGAAATCATTCACCAGCTAGGTTCCTCTTCCTGTTGCCTTGATTTTTTACCCATATCTTTCTTTAAGAAGGTTTTGCCTTAATGTCTGCTTTGACTCAAATAATAAACACATCCCTTTTGTCAAGTGTATTCCCCCAGTCTCTATAAATAGCTGCTGCTGACTGTGGAAGAACCATGGTGCTGGTACTATTGGACCTCAGTGCAGCATTTGATACTGTCGATCACCCCATTCTGTTAGAACGCCTGGAAAACTCTCTCTCTGGTACAGCTCTCAACTGGTTTAAATCCTATTTAGAGGACAGGGACTTTTTTGTGTCAGTAGGTAACTTTACATCAGCAATGACAAAAATCACATGTGGAGTTCCCCAAGGGTCCATCCTGAGCTCCTGAACTCCACACCACCAGGGCCTTCAAGGAATTTGCTAACTTCTTTACTAAGAAAATCCAAAAGATTAGAGGAACAGTCTGTATCTGTATTCAATATCTACATGCTTACTCCAGCTCAGATAAAAAAACAAAACAAGAATGCAATATGCTTGTCTCTGTAATGTTTCCCCTGTCTCTGTAATGCTATTCTTTCCCTTTGTTTTTTGTTTTGTTTATGTAAAGCACTTTGAATCATCTTGATACTGAAAAGTGCTTTATAAATAAAATTACCTTGCTGTTGTTTTAAGTTTGACAGTAAGGTCTTCAATAGACTATCGCATGAGTTGCGGGGATTAGAAAAAATAGCTGATAAAGAAGCAAAAGTACTGTCAATAAACTCTGGAGTTACACTCATTTCTACGACCAATCAGATTCTGTCAGAATCAGAAACAAGTTTATTGCCAAGTAGGTTTGCACTTATATGTGACTCCAGTGGGCACTCTTTCAATGGCTCTGCCAGAACAACGGTAGCAAAAGAATAAGTAATGTACAGCCTTGCAGCCCACCAGGCCTATAATACAATGGGAGAAACCATAGCCCATTTTCCATTAATAGCCCCAGATTTTAAAGCCACATGTGTTTGTTTCCCGAGATAAACCAAAGTCTTGGGATTTTGGGGTTTCTTGTTTTTATTCGCTAAAGGGCCATTTATGTAAAACAGGTTTTGACATTTGGGGAAGTGATGAAAACAGCAGTACCACTCTGGTCCAGGAAGTGGCAGCAAAGCAGCATCATATGTCAAAAGGCAGACTGAGAAGCTGTATCCGTGTCCTCCCGCCTCTCATTCGGACTCTGGATAAAACAGGATGGACAGCTTCTCCTGATGGTGTTACAACTTCTTAACCCCATTTAGACCAAATTACCTTATTCTGCCCGCTTGGATCCATCCCAGTTTCAAAATTCTATTCCACTCCTATTGATTTAAATAAATTAACATCTCTCTGTGTGCACAGGGGCCGCCATGGTGTGGCACGGGTCGGGGCAGAGCGGTGGACAGACTGATCCAAACTTTGCCTCACAGACTTAAAATACTGAGCTTCATGGGTAGGGTTTTGCCTCATCCATGAGAGGAATAACCAGGTTTTTTTTAGGACACTACCACAGACCTTTAATGGGAGCAAATTTATATTTTCAAAGTTATAGCATATACGCACTACACATATTTTGGCTAAAAACAAAGCCAGTTGATTTAGGTTAGTAAATAAAATATCAGTCTAATCACAGAATTGTGTCGAGAAAGTTTACAATTAACTTAGAATGCTAAAAAAAATCCAGCCAGAATTTTAACATTTAATATCTGGTACATGAAGATATTCCCCACAAACTTGGTAAATGCTTTATTTAGGTACTTTTCTGTACAGATCCAAATAGATCCAGTCTGCGTAAAATAACAGTCTGGCTTACATCACGCAGCAGTGGGGCTTACCACTGCTGTCTCCCTGGTGACACTATGCTCTGAACGTGTCTCTCCCATTCCTGAGGAGTCCAAGCAGAATTAAAATGTATTTATAATGCTGATGAACTGACTGCACAGATGAAGTTTGGAGCTGTACCTTCGCCACTAAAAACGTCCTATAACAACTTTTTGAGATAAATTAATGTTATAAAATTGATAGGTTCATAAACTCATCACCTCCTTACTACTCCTTACTACCATTGTGGCGGACAGTTTTTCTTGCTTCACACAACCCTGCCCCCTCAACAAGCCTCGAGAAAGCAGAGCAAAGTGCTGGGCCACTTGAGGAACCAAACCCCAGGAAGATAAAGCCCCAGGAAAGTTAAATTAGTTACGTAAATGTGTATGATGCATTGTACCAGAGTTAGCCACAGGCTATTTTGCATCTGTAGTCCATTTGGCAGGGAACAATTTATATTAACTCCATGCCACATTCATCAGATTAAAACAGCAAAGCTTGAGCTATCGCTTGATTTAGTTTTGCTCTTTAAGAATACATTTTAAGCAATTTGAACACAAGTTTTAACTCTTTATTGAACATTATTGGTTAGTTTACCTATTAGAATGTAGCCTTCTATCCCAGGCCCACAACAGCTGCTCCTCATTAAGAAGTATGGTGATCACCTGAGACAAGAGTGTGGATTGGAGAAAATAAGAACCTGCTTAAACAATATGCCTGTGAAATTTCTCAGTTATCTGGGTCAGTTCTTCCTGAAAACGTTTCAACACCTGTCCAGGAAACTCAATTCTGACGGCTCACATGTGAGAAACCTGCAGGTACATTCAAAGTCAGATGCAAATCACCTGAATCATGATGAGACTGCTGACGTATTTTCTTTGGAATGTGTAGGAGGGCTGAGCTGTAAACACTGGAGAGTAGGAAGCTCAGTCCTGCTGTCTTCTGTCATTACGATTCATCTGTGGTTTGGATACATGACAAGACCACACCAGGAGGCATGTGATTCTGATTTTATGTGATTTAGTCCTGTTAACAAATGCTGACTCCAACCTCAACATGGCCACTCATTGTGCAGTGCAGCTAAAACCAGTTCAGAAACAGTCCAAACTGATTTCATGAATTAACAGGATCTAAAGCAAACATCTTAATACACTCATTAGGCTACATGAAATGCAGCACAGGGATTCACAGCTGGGATCTGGTCACAGCCCAGGATTTCTGCGGAATTATATTAGATTGATTAACAGAGTATGAATGTCAGTAAGGTAAGAAGAAAGCAGCACAGCTATTAACAATGTTTTTTTCTGGAATGCTAACTGCCATCGCAGTAATCTCTCAAGAAGTCTTTATTATAAAGGTATTTAATTGCTGTAATATTGTATGTAATAAATAATCCCTGCAAAACTGCAAAGAAACACTTGCGACTGGTTCTGTTTATCTGTTGTTTCAGAACCTGAGAATCATCAGAGAATGATTGAAATTTCTCATAGTGCCATACAATCCGTGTATCTTTCGTTGTATTTTCAATTGCAAATCAAAAAAACGAAAAACAGAAAATGAACTGGTTATTTTGTTTTTTGTTTCTTATGCTTAAACCAAAAACGAAAAAGGGATTGGTTTTTCATATTTCAATTCTAAGCTCAGATCGAAAATACGAAATGGAAAAATGGACAGCAGGCAGAATTTGATTTAAATATTTAATAGGTACAGTTTACGTGACCCAGAAACAGCTGTTTGCAACTTCAGTAAAGTTAGAAAGTAGTGATGGTGAGATGAAGCCTCATGAGGCAGTGAACCACTTGAGCCAACTGGTTCAAGAAAGGATTCATTTCTTGGAGCTTCATGTGCACACGACACCACCTACTGGCCAGGTGTATAATCACAGCCAGCTGTATCTTAACAGGTGTAATGCATTGATTTTTTTGTCTACTATGGCTCTTGGAAATGACTTCACAAAAGGTGTAAAACGAAATAATTTGTCTACATAAATTATGTATACACATATGTGTATAATAAAATATTGTTTGAATGTATTCTCTGTGTGTAATTATTCCCAAAATAGTAGTGTCATGTGATATGGCATGTTGTGTAATAATCAGACCTCTCAATTTTGATCAAAAGTTAAGAGTTAGATTATGCTAATTTTGGGGGTGGGGGGGATTATGGTCAACAATTTCCCCTCAGCAGCAACACTGAAGCACACAGAGGTTCACGATGCGTCTTGACGCACGATCCATCTGCTGATGTCTGGCTCCTTTCAGCTCAATGCACTTCTAGACTGTTACAGTTTATAACATTCTCATCACCTTTCACTGCGACAGGGTTCTCAGTCAGTCGCCGCACTGACCAGACAAATTTCTATTGCTCTCGTCAGTGCGGCGGTGCGGTGGGCGGGGAAAATGCATAACTAAATACTGTAAAGGGCTCCTATAAAGGGAACAGGGGTACTGCCAGATCTGAGATGAAGCCCCTGATGTTACAAGTTCTTTAAAATGACCCTTAAAAGTGCGCACCTGAATTAAAGCGCAAGGCAGCAGCCCACTGAAGCGCCACTGATTCTGTGAGAATCAGAGCATGAAACACAGCTACTAACTCTCCTATTGACTTTAACTGGCACACATTGCTACCGATGTGAGGACATTATTCACGTTTTGAATGGTGAACGGTGATAAAAGCACCTGCTCCGAGGGAAAGGAGGGGGAAAAGGAGCAAGCATGAGGCACAGAAATACGGTGCATGAAGTTAAAAAATGCAGAATTAATAAAAACAAAACTTATAAACAGACCAAGTGGCGTTTTAAACTGCATCTGGTTAGCAGAACTGTTGTTGGCGCTGTAATCATAAGGGCAGGGAACAGTCGGAGAATAACCGCACACTACTACATCAAGTTGTTTTCACGAGCGACACGTCACACGCCACCACTTTATTTTACTTTACACACCAACATTGCGCATGGTCCACAATTTATAGTCACACCCATTAATGATGTCATTGAAGAGCACTCATTAGAACACACATGTCAACAACTGTTTTATGATCCAGCGTGCAGCCAAGACTGGTTCTGAATGAACCGGTCATCTGGCAAAATCTGAGCCACTTCCCGAAGCAGTCACGTGGTACAGCGAGGCTTCGGACGTCATCGTTTTCGGCTCCTCCCCTAAATGAAGCAAGCTTCGATACGCGCTTTACGGAAACGCCCCCTCCATTACTCGACACACGTCTCGAAGCCTCGGCACATCTCTAGTTCTTATTGTCCGCCTGGTGCTTCCTGTTTTTTGGACTGCCTCTGGGGAACTCTCGTGTTTTGATGGTTTGCATTCTCCCGGTTCTGGACTGATCAGCTATGTCTGCCCTTTTCAGTTATTTAAACCACAAGTTTTTCTGTTCCTCTGGATCTTCTGCAAATAAACCCTTTAAGCATATGCTCCGTGTCTGGTTGAATATCGGGTTCTGTTAAACCAATCATTACACATTTGAATGAAACTGATGATTTTTCACCAGCTTTAAATTTCTTCTGCATTGTCATTAATATTTTTCTAGGATGAACCCGGACACAGCACGCACACACAGAGCTAGTTCTTAGGAGTGAGTTTATTGAATAGTGTGGAAGATGAATGATGATGGAACCAAGAGTCTTACAACAGACGGAGGTGTAGGGTGCAGAAGCTGGCCGGCAGGAGGCGTGTAGAGAGACTGACCTGGAGGAACTCTGGAGACGAAGACTAGAGACCAGGACGGAACATCTGAGCCGAGGACTTGAGACCGGAACAGCTCACCAGGACTTGAGAACAGGAGTAGGAACTTGAGAGCAGAACGGAACCTGGGAGTCGTGAACAGGAGATGAGAACTGGAGTGGGAACAGAGCTGAGCTGGATCTAGGCAGAGACTGAAACAAAATCAAAGCTGACCGAAAGTCTAATGGCTGACTGGTAGTGATGTTACGTGATGTGCCGAGGCTTCGAGGCGTGTGTCGAGTAATGGAGGGGGCGTTTCCGTAAAGCGCGTATCGACGCTTGCTTCATTTAGGGGAGGAGCTGAAAACGATGACGTCCTAAGCCTCGCTGCCCGGCTGTACCACGTGACTGCTTCAGGAAGTGGCTCAGAGTTTGCCAGATGACCGGTTCATTCAGAACCAGCCATGGCTGCACGCTGGATCATAAAACAGTTCTGCTAACCAGATGCAGTTTAAAACGCCACTTGGTCTGTTTATAGGTTTAGTTTTTATTAATTCTGCATTTTTTAACTACATGCACCGTATTTCTGTGCCTCAGCGCTTTCTCCCCCCCCCCCCTCTTTTCCCTCGGAGCAGGTGCTTTTATCACCGTTCACCATTCAAAACGTGAATCACTACGTTTAATGTCCTCACATCGGTAGCAACGTGTGCCAGTTAAAGTCAATAGGATAGTTACTAGCTGTGTTTCAAGCTCTGATTCTCATAGGATCAGTGGCGCTTCGGTGGGCTGCTGCCTCGCGCTTTAATTCAGGTGCACACTTTTAAGGGTAATTTTAAAGAACTTGTAACATCAGGGGCTTCATCTTAGACCTGTCAGTACCCCTGTTCCCTTTATAGGAGCCCTTTACAGTCTTTAGTTATGCATTTTCCCGGCAGCGCACCAACGGGGGTAAAATCCGCCCACCGCACTGCCGCACTGACGAGAGCAATAGAGATTTGTGTGGTCAGCGCGGCGACTGACTGAGAAACCTGTCGCTGTGAAAGGTGATGAGAATGTTATAAACTGTAACAGTCTAGAAGTGCATTGAGCTGAAAGGAGGGAGACATCAGCAGCAGGATCGTGCGTAAAGACGCAGCGGGAACCTCTGTGTGCTTCAGTGTTGCTGCTGAGGGGAAATTGTTGACCATAATCCCCCCCACCCCCCAAAATTAGCATATTCTCACTCTTAACTTTTGATCAAAGTTGAGAGGTCTGATTATTACACAACATGCCATATCACATGACACTACTATTTTGGGAATAATTACACACAGAGAATACATTCAAACAATATTTTATTATACACATATGTGTATACATAATTTATGTAGACAAATGATTTCGTCCTACACCTTTTGTGAAGTCATTCCCAAGAGCCATAATAGACAAAAAAATCAATGCATCACACGTGTTAAGATACAGCTGGCTGTGATTATACACCTGGCCAGTAGGTGGTGTCGTGTGCACATGAAGCTCCAAGAAATGAATCCTTTCTGGAACCAGTTGGCTCAAGTGGTTCAATGCCTCATGAGGCTTCATCTCACCATCACTACTGACTGGAACAAAAAACAAAGTTGAAGTAAGTCTTCTGGCTGACTGTAACAAAAACTGAGCTGACAAGGATTCTGGCAGAGACGGTGCGGGAGTGAACACTATGGACCGGCGATGAGAACAGAATGAGGTGAGTCTTATAAAGAGGTGAACACAGGTGGCAACAGATCAGGGGTAATTGCAGCCTGACAGGTGACGGGAATAAAGACTAATTAGTGTCCAGAGGAGTGACTAATAGCTGAGCGAGGGAGAGCTGAGTGAACTGCAAAATAACAAAGAAGCCAGACAAAACTTAAACCATGACATGCATCAGCAACTTAAAATATGTAACAAAGATCTTAAGGCAACATTTGTACAAATTATATTCTGTTATTGACCCACATGTGGTGTGCTGGTTGCAAACCCCTGGTTTAGGATTACATGAAGACTCAGGATTTTGAGCTTGGTCATGACACATAACATCTGTAGTTCACCAACATGTTTAGAAAAAAAAACTAATTTCACAAGGTACCTCAACAGATGTATTGCATTTTTAGACAGGATTTACGTTTGACAGACATAGTGGAACGTTTCTATACAAGACAAATGTAATATAAATCAGAGATTATAAAAACGGAAACTTAAAAGAAAAATGTAAACATGCATACAGAGAAAGATGATTAAACAAATCTCTGACTAGAATACTTCTGAAAGTATTCTATCAATGGCACACCTATAAAAAATGCACACTACTCAATGAGTCAAAAGTTTTTTTTTTTTTTTTTTTTTTACCTAAGACAATCAGTTCATAAAGTTGTAAATAAAAGGGGGGGGGGGAAGCTTTTGGCAGTGGTGTCTGACCTTTTTGTCACATAGAACACAATCACCAAGTTGAAAACCACAGAGATTAGAGGATTTTTTTATTTATTTTTTAAATACATTTATTGTGTTTTTTTTTGCTTTTACCTTAACTAAACAGGCAATGTTTTAATAAAACAGTCACACTAATGTAGGAAAACGATCTGTAAATGGTTGTTCACTTGAAAAATAAAACAAGAATGAGATATGGGGGTTTAGGGAAATCAAAAAACTCTTATGGTCACAATTAACGTTTGTCCGACTCTAACATGGCCGTCGCACATACGAGCTGGGCTGTTCTAAATTAATCAATTTGATGTAATTTTAGAAAAAAAAACATTAAATGAGTCTGTTACTGAGTAAAATTCACTGAATGGTTGTGTTTAACTTACATAAAAGGAAGGTATAACTGGGTTAATAAAATTATACTTTGTACTTAAGAATTTTCTCAATGAAAATATCACAAATAATAAAAATTAAAATTTCTCTATTCCACCTGTAATTGCAAATTTGTACCACACTTAAATTGGGATCAGGGTCTGCAAAAAATAATTCCAAGAGCAGCAAATGGACCCTGAGCCGCACTTTGAAAACCAGTGGGTTAAGGGGAGAGAATAAATGAAGGAACTGTAGTTTTTCACGGTTGAGCCCTGGGGGGCAATTCTTTCTCAGAAGTCATGCTCAGCAGATGTAAAGTTATATCTGGTGGGAACCCTTTTGCAATCAGTTCATCCTTCATCTGTGAAACAAAACAATGTTTGGATCAGAAACAGTTAGCTGTGCCTCATAAACATAACTGATTGGTGTCTGATCAGCCATCATTAATACATGTAAAAGACATCTGTATCCTAAAAATCATATGTTGACATTCAACTTTGGCAGCCATGGTAAATTTTCTTCAGTGACAATTAATTTCTGGAAATCCATGAGCAGGCGCAAAGAAGGTGACAAATCAGCTACCTCTGGATTTAATTGTTTGCATTAATTACAAGGACATTACTGACCGCTTTGAGGATTTTGTCATGATCGTCTTTTGGTGACAGTGCAGTCGAGATGTTCAGTTTCATAACAGTACGGTAAGCTGGAAGCACAAGAGAACAACATGACTGTAGAGCAAAATAGTTAATAGCAGCTATTGGGATACAGTACTGCTGATTTCATGTTTTCATACTTACTTTTTTTAGGGGGAGGTTCTGTAATTGTTGATGGATAGAATAACAATGATTAAACTTACTGTTGGTCATGTGAATACAACAGCAGGAACATGAAGAAATACAAAAGTAAAATTTAAAAATATAAAACAAAAAGATTCGCACTTACTTCCAACCGTCACAATAACACATCGAAAATCAGACTCGTACACAGAAGAAGAGACACTGTGGAGATAATTCAGCACAGGAGCTTTATTGTTAGACTCTGGTTTAAATTGCGCTCAAATCTCCAAATAAAATGACCGAATCTAAAGTGCTCATGGGTCACAGAATGAAATATGTTTTTCCAATTAAATTAAAACCACAAACAGTTTCTTTTTGTTTTTTATTACTTAAATGTTAGTATTACTAAATGCTCAACAATAAACCAAACATTCAAAATTGTAATGAAATGCAATTGTCAAAACAGATCTTTAAATCTCTCCAAAACATGAAACAGTTTGTGTTCCTTTGCTTTATTAAAAAGACATACTTTATTAATTTGGTGGGTCAAGTTCTTATTTATTTTATTTATATTTTTTTCCAGCATATATTCAAACATCCTGGGATATGTGACTCTCTTTCTTTGAAAATGCTTGCTTTGTTTAGCCATTTTACAAAAGCTTTCCAAGGTTTGCAGAGGATTTTTAGTTGACAAGTAATAGAAATGGTCTATATTATTTTTTTATTGCAACATTTGTACCTTTTAATGAAATGTGTTAACCCAACCCTTAGGGAATGGTGGGCTGCCAGTGTGTGGCACCTAGAGAGTATTCTGGTGCTAAGAGTCTTTGCCATGGACCCAGAGTAGCAGTCTGTAGGATTTTAAGGAATTTGCCTTCCAAGACACAAACACCCTGCCCTAGGTCACCACTCCTAAATAAAATCATAACAAGAAGGAAAGTGAATAGAAGCTCCTCCTATTTAACAACGAAGCCAGTGGAGCATTATCGCCTATTGGCCACACAAATTCCTGGTGAAATGTCAAGCAAGGGACATCACATAAAAGAGGCGAAACATTTGCTGGAATCATGTTGAGCGTGAACGCACTATGACCCAATTTTTTAAAACATTTTTGGTATTTATTATCTGAGCTAGGGGGAGCATATTGAATAGGAGAGGACCCATGATGGACCCTTGGGGAACCCCTCACATGATTTTCGTATTCGCTGATGTAAAGTTACCTACTGACACCAAAGTCTCTGTCCTTTAAGAAGGATTTAAACCAGTCAAGTTTTGTTGCAAAAACGCCGACCCAGTCTTCCAGGCGCTCTGACATAAGCAAATGTGTCAAATGCTGCACTGAGGTCCAATAGTACCAGCACAGTGGTTCTTCCACAGTCTGCATTTATATGGATGTCATTGAACACCTTGAAAAGGGCGGTCTCTGTACTGTGGTGAGCACGGAAGACCACTGGGGGATGGCTCAGGAGCTTGACTTTCTGCACAGATTATCTGTGAAAAAATCTGTTATATTTTACTGTCAGGACATAGTGGCAGTTTAAACAAATATGTAAAAAATATATAGATTTTCACAAAGGTTACCTACTGCAGCTTTAAACTGTTTATCTACTGTTTGCCAGAAGAAGACTAGTCACCACAAAATAGTTTATGCGTGTATGACTTAAGTCTTTCTTAATTTAAAATATTGCATTCATCTAAAATATACTGATATCTGCAAATTATAGACATCCCCTGATCTACACTGTCGTCTTTGAAGCTCTGTCTGTTACGTGTAATGTAGAAAAAGTCTCATTAAATAGGATTTCATTAAAATGTATACTTTTAATTTTTCATGAACTCTTACAAATACCAGTATAAAAAAACATTTTACCAAATAAAAATCAGAAAACTCAAAATGGTTTGTTGTGTCTTCCAGCCACATGATATAAGAATTAATTTATTGTCCCACAATGGGGGAAATCAGCTGTGACTCTGGACAAAACACATACAGAGTTACACATAGTTATTAGCAATGAAAAAAGAAAAGCAACAAACTAGGTAAATCAAAAATTAGCTATAAAGAAATGCCATGAAGAGAAGATAAAAAGTAAATCCTAGAGTAAATATTGCTAAATTACTGACATTGCATATTTACGTACAAATAAGTTGAAATATTCAAGTGTAACAGGGATAAAGACTCCAGCTTATTCGCGGTACACACGATAATATAATATGCAATAAACATAGTGCAGCAGAATCCCAAAGTAGCTAAGGCATGTGCAAGTTACCTTAGCATCTGGGGAACAGTGTAAATGGTTAATGATCCGATCAGTACAGGTGCAACCATCAGTATTATGAAAACAGTTATTGAGTCTGTTGGGGGCAGCAAAGATTATAAATTGTGACTAGCGGGGAGGAACGACCTGCGGAAACGCTCCTTAAGGCATCTGGGATGCAGCAGTCTGTCACTAACAGCTCTGCAGCTCTGCAATAGCTCCATGCATGGAGTGAGAGCCATTGTCAGTTCAGTTCATTTATTCAAACATCGATTCATTGCACCATTCCACAAAACCAACAAAAACACATATGTGAACAGGAGTGGGCAGAAGTAAATAACTTTTATAATCCCTACGCTTCATGTCCTAAAAAACACGATATCAGCTTCCATCTAAAGCTGCTCTCAAAAAAAATTATGCTTGTGAATCTTATTTTTTATTTTCTTTGTTTTGTCGTCACTGACATATTTTACAAAAATTATAAATTTGTATGGCTTTTTAAATTTTTGAATGGTTTAATTGTTTTAGTTCTCATTCCAAGTTGGTCCGCTTTACTCCTCTAACAGTAACACAAAAGCTTTTTAATGTTTTATGGACTTTTTTGATTTGAAAACAGTCCATAAAACACTAGGACTATATAATCAGTCCTAGTAGATTATATATCTAAATGTGGGGAGGGTGGAGGTCAATTATACGTGATTAATGCCCCCTGTGATGAGAAGAAGAGCCTGGGGGTGTTTTGTTTGCATTCTGCTCACAACAGTGTGGATGACCTCACAACCTGCCTCATTGTTTGCGGAGGGAAAGTCGCACAATCCAATCACGATCACCTGTGAAAACTATGTGGGAAGCATGTACAGCCTCAGTGGGTAGTAGCCCGGTGTCCTTTGTGTAAAGTCTCTCTTTAACCATAATGTGTTCTGAGCTACACCAGCGGTTATTCAGAAAAAACGAGCTGCCAGCTCACGCGGCACACAAGTGACAGATTATATTTTTGCAATAACATATATTTAATTTAATGCTTTTTATTCATCCTTATCAAGTGACACAAAAACTACACTGACACTGTAGTTATTAATTTAATTTAGTCTATTTCAGGATCGCTTTTTATTCATTTTGTAAATTTATTTTAATTATAACAGACCAAATACTGACCTTGCCTGGACCACAAAGCAGATGGGGTGGCTCTGTCCATCTTCTCTTGCAGATGGTGTCCAGGTCAGAGAGAAGTTCCCTGATCCAGAAGAGCTCTTGACTACGTTGTACGGCCCACTGTACAGGAGTCCAGTGATCCTTCATCAATCAAGAAATATGCATCATTTTTATGTGATTCCAACTTTTTACCATCTATGAACAGATCAACTGTTTCACTTTAAAATTTTAATGTCTATTATTCTGAACAGGACAACCATAATTTTTTATGGTTTTAACTGTGCTGTGTACCAGATTCGGTTTTGTTTTAACTAAACATGTTTTCCAAATGTTTTGCGTTTCCTTACACAGATTGAGTTGTTGCTGCTCTGATGTTGATCTTAACAGCCTGATTGACTGGAGTGTAGAGGCGAGCTCCGTGTTCTGGAGTTGGAGACAAAAATCTTGGCAGATAAGCACCTTCTGTGCAGGATGGTGCAGCTGGATCCACTGGAACAGATCAAGAAAGAAACAACTTCAATCCTCCTGAACTGAAAACACTAAAAAAAACTGCAGATCTGTTTGTCTAAAAATCCATTTGCATGTCTTTGACACAAATTATCCTGAAGATTAATCCATAAACTTTTTGTGATCCATCTTTTGTTCAGTATTTATATCTGGAAGTTTTAAAAGTTTTTACACATTGCTTCATACATATAGAATGCAGTATATGATATACTACTTCATAGCATTTTTCTATCTTGTTTAGCTGTTACATTTTAGAAGGTCCCTGTTTTTATTTGTTAGCATTTACACCGTGTTTCCTCATGCTTTCTGTGTGTGTGTCTGTGCTCTTGCAGTTGCAGCTGAGTGAGATTTCTTTTTTGCCTTTTAAACTTTTTTTGTGCTTTCAACACCATCCAATTAAAACTTACGAAGTGGACCACTACCTGACACAGTGAATACTGGACGCTGGTGGACCGCAGTAAGGGAATCTTGCATCACAAAAGCACCACAGGGTACTGTGGTGGCACTTTTTCTGTTCACGTTCTACACTCCAGACCTCTCCATCAGCTCCCCAGGTTGTTTTCTGATGACTCTGTCATTGTTGGTCCAAATGCAATTGTTGTGCAATTATGGTTTTAATTATGAATACGGAAATTCTAGTTAAGAAGCAACACTGATTGACAATCAGCGTCACCTGCTGTTGTAGAAATGGAATAGACAACAGGTGGAAACTTGAGGCAATTAGCAAGACACCCCCCATTAAAGTAGTGGTTCTGCAGGTGGTGACCACAGACTACTTCTCAGTTCCTTTGCTTTCTGGATGATGTTTTGGTCCCTTTTAAATGCTAGCGGTGCTTTCACTCTAGTGGTAGCATGAGACGGAGTCTACTCCCACACAAGTGGTTCAGGTAGTGCAGCTCATTCAGGGCGGCACATTAATGCCGGCTGTGGCAAGAAGGTTTGGTGTGAGTTCCGGTAATGGCGGCTTGCTGAAAGGACGCGATCGCTTTGGCTCTGCTACTTTTCTCTAAAATCCTGGAAAATACTTGTTACAAGTGACACTGAACGACGTTTAAAACAACTGTGATGCCTCTCTCACAAAGGAAGCTTCACTTCTAAGGTGAGCTCTGAAGCAAGCAGTGAAAACAGCGAGGCTAACACCACCACATGCGAACCAATGGAGGAGTGGAACGAGAAGAATAAGATGGTTGACACTGGTTCAGAGGCAATACTGGCCGCAATTGCAAGTTTGAAATCAGACTTCTCCCCTCCAAACAGGATGGCATTTTGTCAGCAATAGAGAATGTTACAAAAAAAGATATTAATAGGTGCGCTGAGCGGGTCAGTGAGGCAGGAGTGCGGATATCTGCAGCAGAGGATAACATCACCAGTCTACAAGCTAGGGTCGAAGTCCTCGAAAATAAAAATAAAGAACTCGAAGGAAAAGTGTTGGACTTGGAGACCAGATCGTGACGATCTAACCTGAGACTGGTTAATCTTACCGAGGGCACGGAGGGAGAGGACACATGTGCCTTTTTGGAAAAGTGGCTACCTGAGGCTCTGAACCTGGCACCGCTGTGCACCACTCCAACACTGGAGAGAGCGCACCGACTTGGCCAGAAAGCACATCAAACACCGCTGCACCAACAACTCTTATCATGAAGTTCTTAAACTAAAGGGATAAATTAATTGTGGTAAGAGCCGCCAGAGCGAAGGGACAAATCCTATTCAAGAATCATTTGGTGAGATTTTATGAGGACCTCACAGCCGGTGTGCATAAAAAACAGTTTGATGGTGTGAGACGACAACTCCATGCCAGGGGGATACGATACGGTGTGATTCCTCCCGCCCGACTGCTGGTGACACACAACGGTCAGTCCCGCATCTTCAACCAACCAGCTGAAGCAGAGAACTTTATAAGGACTCTGAATGCAGAAAGCGGATCTGGGTGAGATGCTGAAGACAGCATTGCATCGCAACATATTAACAGGGACCAACGAATATGGTACCTAAAGATGAGTAAAATAAGTAAGAGATATGAATAATAAATAAATAAATAGAAAAGAAAATGTGGTTATTATAGCCTGTGTTTGCTATCCTGGAGGCTCATAGCCAATAACCTCGTTTTATTTTTATTCTTTGGATGCAATCAGTGGCGAGTTTCTCAAGTAGCGTGGTGGGATAAGAAGGAAAATATTTAGGCATGCCGGCTGATCCTCACTTTGGTGTGGAACAACCTTCAGCTGTTAGATGGGTACTAGAGTATTAAAGGGGCAAGGGGTGGGCAACAGAGTTCAAAAGGGGTATATTGTTCAGTGTTCATTGTTATTTTGGATGTTGCTTTTGACATCCAGATGTTCTTGGTTTCCATGTTTTAAACAATTTGAAAATATTAGGAAGCCCATTAAGTGTTTCACGATATGTCCGGGTGAGTTAAAAGTTAAAGTGTCTTCTTGGAACTGCAGGGGATTACAGAAACTAAAAAAAGTTAAACAGATAATGAATAGGGTGAAATCTGTACACTCTGATGTTGTACTGTTTTTGGAAACTCATCTGCTGTCTGGTCAGGAAATGAGGATTGGCAGAAGGTGGCAGGGCAGTGTATACTCGGCACCCTTTACCTCCCAAGCAAGAGGGGTTATGATTTTGATTAATAAATCCATACCATTCCATGTGACAAGAGTTATTAAAGACAGGGCTGGGAGGTACATTATTCTACAGGGCACACTTATCTCAGAAAAAATAAACTTGATAAATATTTATGACCCAAATGTTGATAACCCAAAGTTTTTTCAAAATCTCTTTCTTACAATTTCATCTTTGGCTGGCAGCTATATTATAGCAGGAGATTTTAACTGCACAATGAACCCAGAACTGGACAGAAGCTCAGGTACCGACAACTCATCCCAGCTCTGCTTCAGGAGAAGCTCTTCCAGCTGAATGTACCCGACTCCACCTGCAGGTGGATCACAGACTTCCTGTGTGACAGGAAGCAGCACATGAAGCTGGTAAAACATGACTCTGACTCACAGCTCATCAGCACTGGTTCCCTCCAGGGCTGTGTTCTTTCTCCTCTGCTCTTCTCCCTGTACACCAACAGCTGCACCTCCAGTCATCAGTCTGTCAAGCTCCTGAAGTTCCGTGCTCACCACAGTACAGAGACGGCCCTTATCAAGGTGTTTAATGACATCCATATAAATACAGACTGTGGAAGAAACACCGTGCTGGTTCTATTGGACCTCAGTGCAGCATTTGATACTGTCGATCACTCCATTCTGTTAGAACGCCTGGAGAACTGGGTCAACCTCTCTGGTACAGCTCTCAACTGGTTTAAATCCTACTTAAAGGACAGGGAATTTTTTGTATCAGTAGGTAACTTTACATCAGAGATGACAAAAATCACATGTGGGGTTCCCCAAGGGTCCATCCTGGGTCCCCTCCTCTTCAATATCTACATGCTCCCTTTAGCTCAGATAATAAAAAACAACAACATCAGCTACCATAACTATGCAGACGACACACAGCTCCACACTCACCGGCCACTTTATTAGGTACCCCATGCTAGTAACGGGTTGGACCCCCTTTTGCCTTCAGAACTGCCTCGATTCTTCGTGGCATAGATTCAACAAGGTGCTGGAAGCATTCCTCAGGGAGTTTGGTCCATATTGATATGATGGCATCACACAGTTGCCGCAGATTTGTCGGCTGCACATCCATGATGCGAATCTCCCATTCCACCACATCCCAAAGATGCTCTATTGGATTGAGATCTGGTGACTGTGGAGGCCATTTGAGTACAGCGAACTCATTGTCATGTTCAAGAAACCAGTCTGAGATGATTCCAGCTTTATGACATGGCGCATTATCCTGCTGAAAGTAGCCATCAGAAGTTGGGTACATTGTGGTCATAAAGGGATGGACATGGTCAGCAACAATACTCAGGTAGGCTGTGGCGTTGCAACAATGCTCAATTGGTACCAAGGGGCCCAAAGAGTGCCAAGAAAATATTCCCCACACCATGACACCACCACCTCCAGCCTGAACCGTTGATACAAGGCAGGATGGATCCATGCTTTCATGTTGTAGACGCCAAATTCTGACCCTACCATCCGACTGTCGCAGCAGAAATCGAGACTCATCAGACCAGGCAACGTTTTTCCAATCTTCTATTGTCCAATTTCGATGAGCTTGTGCAAATTGTAGCCTCAGTTTCCTGTTCTTAGCTGAAAGGAGTGGCACCCGATGTGGTCTTCTGCTGCTGTAGCCCATCTGCCTCAAAGTTCGACGTACTGTGCGTTCAAAGATGCTCTTCTGCCCACCTTGGTTGTAACGGGTGGTTATTTGAGTCACTGTTGCCCTTCTATCAGCTCGAACCAGTCTGGCCATTCTCCTCTGACCTCTGGCATCAACAAGGCATTTCCGCCCACAGAACTGCCGCTCACTGGATGTTTTTTCTTTTTCGGACCATTCTCTGTAAACCCTAGAGATGGTTGTGCGTGAAAATCCCAGTAGATTAGTAGTTTCTGAAATACTCAGACCAGCCCTTCTGGCACCAACAATCATGCCACGTTCAAAGTCACTCAAATTAAGTATTACCAGCAGTTGGACAGGTGTACCTAATAAAGTGGCCGGTGAGTGTACATCACCATGTCACCAGGTGACTATGGACCACTTCAAGCACTGAGTAAATGCTTAGAAGAAATCAATACGTGGATGTACCAAAATGTTCTTCAACTGAATAAAAACAAAACTGAAGTAATAATCTTTGGACCAATAGAGGAGAGATCAAAAGTTAGCACACAGCTTCAGTCGCTTCAGCTAAAAACCACTAATCAGGCCCGAAATCTGGGAGTAGTGATGGACTCAGACCTGAACCTCCAAAAGCATCTAAAGACAATTACAAGATTGGCTTTCTATCACCTGAGGAACATTTCCAGGATTAAAGGATTGATGTCTCAGCAGGATCTGGAAAAACTAATCCATGCGTTTATTTTTAGTCAAATTGATTACTGCAACGGTGTTTTCACAGGTCTGCCTAAAAAGTGGATCAGACAGCTGCAGCTGATCCAGAACGCTGCTGCCCGCGTCCTCACTAAGACTAAGAAAGTAGAGCACATCACCCCAGTTCTAAAGTCCTTCCACAGGCTCCCTGTATCTCAGAGAATAGACTTTAAAATACTTCTGTTAGTCTATAAATCCCTAAATGGCTTAGCACCTAAATACATCACAGACTTGTTATCAGTGTATCAACCCTCCAGACCACTCAGGTCTTCTGGCTCCAGCCTACTCTGCATACCTAGAACCAGAACCAAACATGGAGAAGCAGCATTTAGTTCCTATGCTCCACTTATCTGGAACAAACTTCCAGAAAACTGTAAAAGTGCGGAAAGCCTGAGTTCTTTTAAATCAAGATTAAAAACACATCTGTTTAAAATTGCTTTTGACTGTTCTAGTTAAACAGTTTTACTGTTTTTAATGTTCTTTTTTGTTACTACATTCTATCCCTACTTGCTTTTATTCTATTTTCTATCTACATTTTATTATTTTGCTATATCTTAATCATGTAAAGCACTTTGTATTGTCTTGTACTGAATTGTGCTATATAAATAAATTTGCCTTGCCTTGCCGATTTCACACCTATAGTGTGTTTTTCCACTTAAATTTTGAGTGTAGCTTCAAATTCAGACCTTCATTGGATAAAAAATTTGATTTCCGTTGATAATTTTTGAGTGATTTTGTTGTCAGCATAATCAACCCTGAAGAAAAGCTTTTTCATTTTACTTTGCTACGATGGGCGGTGGGCCCACCATCTGCAGGAAGAAACATCTGGAGCAATGCAAATTGGATAGCAGGCAGAGAGTGGAAGTCTTGGTTTACTAATCCCCAGCAGCGGGGACTGGTTTTAGTGGTGTGGAACTTCACCTCACTTGTGGGTAAGAGCTAATGCTGTTGTGTGATTCTGAAGGTTACCAGCTGAGTAATCCTATGTGTCACAGTGGCAATCAGAGGACTTACTGGTGGAAACCTGTGGTGAAGGAAGCTGACAAGCTGAATAAGGAGGCCTTGAAGACTCCTGAAGAAGTTGACAGATACTGGGTAGCTAGCAGGTTTGTAGCTTCTGTGGGTGTGGAAGGTAAAACTTGGGCTTCAGAGAACATGGAGAGATACTTTCGATTAACCTCAAGGAGGTTCTGGAAAATCATTTGGCTGGGATTTTCCAGCTATCCTGGCTGGAGCCGGAGCCGGAGGATGTCGATGGGGGAAAGGGATGTCTGGGATTCCATGCTGTACCGGTTGCCCCCTCAACCCAATCTCGGAAAAACAGAAGGCAATGGATTGATGCACAGTTGTGTGCACCAAAGATTTACGATAAAGCTTTGGTCTGATTAACTTATTTGGGCCAACATTTAAGTAAAACAAAGTGTCAGGACTCTGCGGGAAGCGTCGTGCAGTTTTCTGCCGGCCCCGCATGATCTGCTTTCCCCACAGGTGGCTGGAGTTGACAGGTGGGCGTGGTACACACCTGCGGCTCGTTCAGCAGCGCGGAGCTGCACTATAAAGACAGCACTTGGACTGCTGGACGATGCCAGAGTGTAGCCAAGTGTTGGTATGCTTAAGAGGCCCTTGTTGCATGACAACGTTCCTTTTCAGAGTTTTTAACAAATATTTCCTGCGTCTCAGGTCACCCCTTCGTCCCGAGTGTTCCTCGCTCCTCCGTGAGCTCTGTCTCCGGTGCCCATTCGGCTCAAACGAACCAATCCGTGGACACCTACGTAACCGCTCTGGTTACTCCAGCTTTCCTCAAACCACCCATCCATCCACCTGCTGCTCGGGCCCCGCACGGATCCCTCCTGACCGCCCGCCTGTCTCTCCACCACCATCTGCCATCTACGAGGGTCGCTGATCGGGTCCGCCTCTCCGCTTCACTCCCCCCGGCTAGATCGCGGCGCTCGGCGGTAAGCGGAAACAAAGTAACACCATTCCAATTGCTCCGTGAGCTGATCTAACTTTCTCCTTTGTCCGCAGACCGCCCGAGCCCGGCTGTACTTTCTTTCCCTGGCTGCGAGAACCATAAATCACTTGAGATCGGCTCGTGCTCCCCTGCTTTAAATAAATATCTGAAACTGCTCCGTGCCTCTTGAGTATATTCTGCATGTGGGTTAGACACGTCAAAACCATGACACAAAGTATCTGTATTGGTCTTTTGCAATATTAAAATTTTCGAGGAAACACATATTCAGGTTTTCATTCACTGTGAGAAAATCGTTACAAGGTTAACAGAACAAAGCACATGACATAAATTGCTCTATTGTCAGCTTTTTCAGTCTGTAAACTTGGTAACCATGTGATCAAATTGTACCTCGAAAAGTAAACTGGATGGGTATCCTGCTGATTCTATCGCTTGTAGCTTTCCCAATCTTTGATCCACTAGTCTGAGTCAGGTTGATTGCCTGTCTGGGAAAATCCTCCATCACCATCTGGACTGCATACCACCCTCCATTACTGCTTAAAGTAGCATTGAATGAGAGGGTACAATTCTGCAACACAAGTAAAACCCAATCTCAAGATAAGCTGAATAATTTGTGCAATGAGTTTAGAATGCATTGTGTATTTTAATAAATCCCATTATTCTAAACATTAAAGGAGTTTTATACCAAAAAAATACTCCATGAACAAAGTAGCTTCCATCAAAGCTGTATACACTGGAGACACTGACGTAGTTGAAGGGTTAGCTGGGTTTTTTTCAAAAGCGGTTCTGTAACATTAACAGCATTGATTCCCTCTGCTGTAGAACAGTGTCATATCACTGGGAGCTTGTTGGAAAATTAAATGCATCCTCAGATTTGGTGGGATTAGTTATTTATCTTGTACTTATTGAGTATTTTAATCATTAGCATCTACACTTTATCCTGCATAGCTGCTCCACATTAATAGATGTGGTGATCACCTGTGATGAGACAAGAGTTGTTGATTGGGTCAAATAAAAACTTCTTTAAACTCTGTTTTCTGGTGAAAACTGCTTATGTTTGTACTAATAATTCACAGGACAATGGTGAATGTACTCTGCAAACAGCACAATTTGAAAACATGTTCTAGAGTTGGGTAAGGGTGTTGATTAAAAAACATCCCAGTATATTTTTCTTACTGGCTCATGCGCAGTATAACAAAAAACAGTAAAAATTTACAAAGGCGCACACAACATAACAGATGCCTACAATTAAAAAAACAAACAAAAAGAAGAAAATGAAAATGGCGGAGCACTGTTTTGGCTGCTGACTCTTCTGAATATATTCATAGCTAGGAATAGCTGGAATTCAAATCTCACCTTAAGTAAGTAAAATATATGTATTAAGCACATTTATAAAGATAAAGCAATCACAACGCAATCTACAGAACAACAATAAAACACGTCAAAAAAATAATAAAAATAAGATAAAATCATAATGAAAGGTTCCACAAAAGGCCTGTTTAAAAACTAAAGTTTTTAACTGCTTCTTAAGAGTCCACAGAGTAAACTAAACATAGCTGCAGAGGTAGACTATTCCTTAGCCTTCGTGCCTCAGACTGAAACAGTTGAATCTCGTCTTCTGTTCATATGAAAACTTTGTTCTCTGCCGTCTCTAACCTTTTTTAGTTGCGATGGCTTTTAGGCAGTATGCATGCTCCTGCTGAGTTTTAAACAACATAGCACCAACTAATGGTGAGGTGAAGTAAGGTGAGGTATTACATGGTTTTTACGTCTTTATTGTTGCTGTGTAAATAGAGATTGATCAGTGAGGTGGGCTGTGCTTAAACGTTATCTCATGCAAAGGATTGTGGGATTCCTTATTGCTGCTTTGTGCCAGTAAGAGACATTGAGAGGTTCCTATGCTAAAATAGCTGCAGGAGGAAGCATACAGGCTCCATTTCCTACCTCCTTCATTACTACCTGCACTATTCGGAAAGCACTTATCATGGCAATCACTGACGCACTTCCACTTTGGCTAAAGAATCCTTACTCAAAAAAGATATTTGGATGGTCCCTTAGTGTAAAGAAGTTGCTTCTTAAGAGGGGGTTACTCACCTGGGCCCTATCCAGGGTGTATAGACAAATGCTTCCCCGAAGGTCTGGACACTATTTAAAGGTTCCAAGAGAAGCTACGGAATACGAGAGTATGGGGAGCACTTTCTTTACGTGTGCCTGTTTGTTTGGTTTATAGTTGTTGTTTTTTTTTGTTGTTGAGGTGTAAGGTTAAAATATGCGACACTTAAGTGTGATATATTTGTGGTATATTTAATAATTTAAGTGGATATTATGGGTTTATAGATTGATGATGGAATTTTGTAAACTCACATGCGAATTAACAGTGGTTTAGTCCTCCAAAGCCTATTTAAGGCTGTCATTCGTCATTAGAGAAGAATGTTTTCCATTGCTTTTAGGAGGCTTAATATGTCATTAATTATTCATCAAATTGTGCCAAATATAGATTAATAAACACCTGCTGTTTCCACCATAATCTGCCTCAATCTTCACTGTAAATCTGGATGCAAGAATGATTCTGAATTTTGCTACATAATTCAGTGTTTTGACTCAAGTGTCATGATTTAGGTTTTTGTTTATTTGTTTTGGACTCCTGTTGTGTTCAGCCCACATTGCTTGATGCTGCCTTGTGTCTGCGTGCTGCACAACGTCGGCCTTTTCCCCTTTGAGTTCCAGCTGCCTGTTCTGCCCATTCTGGTGGATCCTTGGTGCACATCGCCTGTTCCGGTCAGCCTCTGCCTTCATCATCTGGTTTGTCCTGTCACTGCCTGCAACCCGTGGTCAGTCTGGTTCTGCTTGTCTGCCTCACCTCCCACTAATAATCCGTCCAGTCTAGTTTTGCCTGCCTGTCTTGTTTACCATTATTCATTCCTGCAATAAACATAAAAAAACTTCACTCTGTGGCTGGCAGAATATTGGGTTCACTGGCATTACTCATTACATCAAGTATATTGGATTTTAGACATCCAGAGTTTCAGGACACCAGCCCATGGAGGACCTGGGTACAATATCCTTTTTATTGATGGTTAATATCAGTAAACACAGTGCTGCATGCACTTAATATGAACGTTTAAAGGTAATAATTATAATAATAGTTTTAAAACATCTTCGATATATTTCTTGACTTGAGGAGTGACACTTGAGAAGAGTCCATGTTTGACCTAATCAGGAAGCTTTTATGGCAAAAATAAAAATATAAAAAGATTAAAAATTGCTCAATTATTTTAAATGTTCATTCAAACAGGCTTCAATCGGAGGCAAATAGACTTCCATTCAGTTCTTTCTGAAAACGTTTCAACACCTATCCAGAAAGCTTTGGCTCGCGCTTCAGCAACCTGCAGTTGGAGCGCTGCTGTTTATAAGGACATGGAGGCCCGTCCTCCTAAGTGCATTCTAAGTCAGATGTAAATAAATGACCCTCCTGTCACTGTCCTGGGTTTTTAGAAGCTATTGCTTGGTGTGAGTAAAGTACTTAGTCACCTGAATCATGACAAGATGCTTACGTTATCTCTTTGGAGGACGGACCTGTAAATACTGAGGAGTTGGAAACACAGTCCTCCCCCTATGCTTAGTGATGGCTTTTCAAATGACAATGCAGATTATATTATGATTATATTCTCATATAACATATAAAATTCTTATATAATCAAAAGTGGTAATTTACAATACATTACAAATAGACTAACATATTTCAAATAAGAATGCAGGTCATTAGCTTGTGTCTACAAAATCACTGTATGTAGCTTTTAACTCATTTCTAAATCATATAAGCTATAGATTTGTCTAACATGAGGTTAGTATTTATTACTTACAGAGGACAGGTTGAGAACAGGTGGAGGTGTGCAGGGTAAGTAACATTCACTCAACAAAAAATTTGCATATCTGCATTTAACCTCGTCTCCATCGGGGTCGAAGGCCAACAGGTTAATATTTCTTGGACAGTTTGAAGGAACTCTGAGGGAGCAAAAATATAAAAAAATCAATTATTGTAGAACATGACTGTATTTATTTGTTGTCATCATATAAAAGAAGTATTGCTCTTTTGGTTTGCCGCTGATCAAACCTCTAGTTATATCATACTTTTGTTATCAAACTTAAGCACCACTGATGCATTTATTCTCCTTTGTTGATGTAATTGTTGATGATCAGAACAATAAAATATGATTCAGAATATGAATATCAATCACTGTTGCCTTGTAGAAACAAGGTCTTTCGTTTAAACCTTAGCCTGATTAGTAAAGCTTGCTTTTAAAAAAAAAATTATTCACAGGCTTATGGTGGACATACCTAGATAGATTCAAGATTATTTAATGTTGTACTAAATCAATGCCATAAGTCCTGCAGAAAAAAAATAGAGGTAATTTAAAATTGGGTTACATATTCTTGTTAAAATTCAAATCTGATTCTTACAAATAATACCAGGAGTTAGACTAATCTTTTATTTAAATGTGAGTATTGCATTGAAATGAATTTGATTTATTTAAATACGCAAATTATATATTTTAATAATTTTCTAATAGTATAAATGAAAACATGTAATCAAAATGATTGCAGAATTACCTCAGGACCGGAAAGATTGTGGTCTGGGGTGATGAGTTTGGTTTGTTGGTGTCGGACCGGATCCTCAGTTCAACGTCTGCCACAGCTCTCCAGTATCCAATGCCATTTTTATTGGTTATCCAGTATCTACCACCATATCTGGAATTGAAATTCAGGATTAGTTGAAGGTTGAAAATCACTCATGTAATTATATATTTTTTGTCTCAATACCTCATTGAACTATGACTCAGTGTTTAATTGAGCAAATTAAGCAGCTACATTTCTAATATCTCTTGACCCAGTTAACTAGTCAAATATTGTTTAAAACATTTTAATGTGGACTCACAAAAGATTAAATGGAGAATTGGTGGGAAGAGAGCGAGATGTGATTCTTTCAGTCTGACACCAAGAACCAGTGACTTGGTTGGTGTTTGAAAGAATCACACTTTCAGTACCACAGTTGCCAGTGCAAGAAAATGAACCAGATCGGCAGATCAGAAAGTTAAACTTAAAGCGAAGGATCACCTGTAAGATTTTAAGAACAATCAGTTGTGATCAAATTTTAAGAGTTAAACATGAAGGAATGTATCAATAATCTGTACTTACAGAAACTGATCCATCTGAGGTTTCCTTTGGGTAGTAGGTCACCACAGTTCCACTATAATAATAATCATTAAAATAATAAAAAGTGGGTTGTGTACCTCGGACCGCCATCAGCAGCAGCAGCACAGAGAACAACATGTTGAACGAGTCAATTTCTCTGCACTAAAACTGAGACACTAGAGACCAGAAGCTTTTATACTCCCAGAGACTTCCTCTCATCCACTCCCTCCTATTTTCTATTTACAGTCCTGGGTGTGGAAGATTTTCACGGTGGAGTTTAAACTTAAATGTGGACCTGTAAGATACGAATCAGAATAAAATAAAATTATCTGATGTTAAACAATAATAAATGCAGGAAGTAAACTGTTGTCAGCTCTCAGTTTATCAACTTTCTGCTTTGATTCTCAATTTCCTCTTTTGAAATGTGACACTCATTCACAACCTTAATAAGTTGTTTTATTCTTGGCAGTTAATCTCTGTTCTCACAACTCGGATGGAGCCTATTTAATACACTCGATGCACAGCTAACGGATCACTGATTCTGGTATTTTACTTATTTTGCTCCGTTTTTACCCTCTAATTGCATCTCAATAATTTGTCTACTGCAGATTCACAGGTAAATCGTATTCCTGGCCATGCAGGTGGTGTCCCAAGGAGAGAAATGGGAATAGCAACTAACTTTAGGATGTCTTGCACAAGAAAGCTGTTTTATTTTACTTCCTCTCAAAATGTAGGTTATTGTCAAAAACAAAAACATTAAAATGACTCCACCTTATGAATCAGGTTATATGTAAAATGCCACACTTTGCCTGAATGTTTAATTCAGCCGAATAAATGCAAATAAATGATGCGAACAGCTAACCCTTGTGTAAAGAGACTAAGTTTACAGCATAAAGAAAAAGAGAGGACTCAAACAGAGGCCTCTCTCTCAAGTTCAGTAAAGTTGTAATTTATCAGGTAGGAAGCAGTGATGTGATTATGGCAGAAAAACTGATGGCTTTGTGACTTTCTTAACATACAACTGTAAAGACAGCATGTCATCTGTTTCTGTTTTCTTTTTCAAATACCAAGACTGTAGTGAAGCACTGTTGGACATTCTGCAAGTTAACGTGTTATGAGAATACATTTTACTTACTTATTTACTTTGAGTTAGGTACCTGGGTTCAGGGTTTCTACATACCTTTTACATAAAAACCCTGCCCCCCTTTAACAAGAAAGATAAAAATTAACTAAATTTTTTTAATTTTTCAAACTTCACCAGTAACATTTTTTTTACCTCAAAACCTAACATTTTTTTTAGGTTTTGAGCTGGAGAGCTCAACATTTTGAATGTCATTAGTGTTGTATGTACTCCCATGTGTGAAGAGTTGGTTAAAAGTTCATTGCAAATATAAGTTTGGCTGTCTTCATTTATTTACATAACTCCCTGCTGTGAGAGGGTGTTGTCTAGGCTCAGTGAAGCCTCATTCACTGGAAACCATAATAAACCATCCTAACAAGGAACTGTAATGTGTACCATCCTGTTTCCCAATAAATCTATTTTAATCTAATGTATTGGCCTTTGCTCTGAACCTGACTTGCATACAGGGAAGGTGTTGAGTTCTGGTGATTGGAGTGGGACACAGGACTCTCTGCAGATAGAGAATAACAAACTGAGCCATGCTGACTTGAAACTGTCGCTTCATGCATGCTCAGTATGAGGGATTGCTGCAAAGCCATCAACAATGCAGACGACTGTCCCTGTGGCTCTACGCTCTTTCAGGAGGAGTGAATGCTGCTTGTCAGGACTGCTTGTTTCCTTAGATACAAACCTTTTTGACCAATGTACCTGTATGATTCAATTGAATTTGACTTTGTAAAGTGCCTTGAGTTGACTTGTGTTGTGAATTTCCACTAAATAAATAAAATTGAAAATTAATTTGTGTTGAAGGGAGGAATCTGATAAGCTAACATCGGCTGGGCTTTTTCTCTGACTCCACACAGGAAAAATAAATAAATAAATACAAATTCATAAAATAAGTAAATCTTTGAGAGTCACAGATCTAAAATACATTTGGCCAACTTTTCTGTTGTTTTGACTGAGAGATAAAAAGTTGAAAGCAGAAAATTCAAGTAGAAGAAAAAGCGCCCAAGCAGGTAGAAAGAAGAGACACAAAAATAGGAGTAAAGGAGATGGTGATATTTAATTATCACACAACAGGTTTGTGCCTCAAAGCTTGTTATGCTGTGTTACACTGAGCTATTAGCAGGCTGCTAGCACTAGCCAAGCCAGTTATGGGTAGCAACCAAAGTAGGAGTAAAGAAGATCCTTTGTAAAAATTCTCGGCTTCATAAATAACTTCATAGATAAGCCCCTAAATATTTACGATGTAAATACAGAGTGGAGGCCTGGCTTAAAATAATTCTAAACAAATTTGTCCGTGCAGACACCGGAGCAGAAGAGGAGCACAGTGAGGTGAAGGTGTGTTATGTACCTATGAAATGACAAGGTTTATTTCTTTGGAGATCCTGGACCCACCCAAAGTGGCTTTTTTAATGAGCCCTTAAAGACGCAAAATTTCTGAATTTATCACCGATATAAAGGCTAACTCCATTGATGAGATAGAAAACAAGCTCAGCTTCTGAGAATGAAAGTGGGTGGCAGCTGCAGGTCATGTACATCTTTTGTTCAGATATAATTTTCACAGGGATTATTCCCACCCATCCTAGAGATTTAGGGAACCTTCAGAACAGGCTCTAGCTTGTCTTGGTACAGTTCATTGCCCATCTCTTTGGCACTGTCAATTTTGAAGTACTTTGCATCTCTATCTCTGACAACATGCCATCCAAATCAGCAAGGCAAACAAAGCCGTTACCCCAGAAAATGGCGACTGCTTCCCACAATGCATCACAAAATCAGGTGCCCTTTTAAGACCCTTTGACATTTTGGACGTACTCACTTTTGCTACCAGTGGTTTAGAAATTAATGGCTGCAAATTGAATTATTTTGAGATGACAGCAAATTTATGAAAGTCTTATAAAAGCAGTACAATAATGACTTTAGATAGTATCAAAGTGTCATATCTTCAGTGTTGTTCCATCAAAAAGATAAAATAAGAAATTTAAAAAATGTGAGGTGTGTACTCACTTTTGTAAGTGCAGCACATAAAGTACTCCTGGATCTATGATCTTTTTGTGTGTAGGCCCTGCCTTCCTAGATCCCCAGTTGGTCGTGGCAGATGGCTGCTCACAATGAGCCTGCACTGTTTGAGGTTTCCTCCTTTTAAAGGGAGTTTTTCCTCTCTTCTGATTGCTCAGGATGAGGGATTACTACAAATTACTCCATGCAAAGAACTGTAAAGTGTTTCTACATGCTTGTTCAAGAGGATGGATTGTTGAAAATTAGTGACTCGACAAAATCTGTTGGGTTTCCTTAGACTTTAGTAGACTGAGTAACCATTGTGAAACATTTTCAATAATGAATTGAATTTCATAGCATTGTTTAAAAACTAAGATCAGATTAATTCTAATACTAACAAAATACTTCAGAAATTGGAGGATGATGGTCTGTAGTGATGCGTTTGGTTGGCCAGAGTCAGATTGGTTCCCCAGTTTAACATCAGTCACAGCACAGACTTAGACACAGAAAGTTGTCTTAGTCTAAGTCTAAGTCTATGCTGTCCAGAAGGTGAAATTATTTTAAACGCTTCTTATCCACTCTCCAGAGGAGGATTATGTAGAATAGGGCTACCAAAGATCCTCCTTTGCATGGACATGTTCACTTTTCATATTCTGTCTGGGGCACTTGGTGGGTGATTCATAGATAAAGTCTAGTTTTCATTATTTTTCATGGGACCAATTGGCATGAAGACTTAAATTGACTGGTGCAATGCTCAGATTATGACAGCTTCTCATTCTTATGATGCCAACCCCAGCTGTTGCTATGAAGGTGGTTCTTCTCCTCATACAGATGGATCAGTGGGGCAGCAATAGTCACACTGTTGTTGCTTAGACAAAATCAAAGCCAGAGTGTAGAGTTGAGAAAAACCACAAAAGAAATGTCCCTCACACTGTTTTGATCAGGATAAATGGGTGGCAGTAGTTTTGTGTGCAAGGCTAGCATATGTACTTCTGTGATTGATAAACGTGCCATTGATCTTACAGGTCCCATGGATACACAAAAGGGTAAAATGGTTGTACAAGTTGTCTGAATTTGTTGTTACACCAGGGAAAATAGTTAGGGTGCACCAGAAGTTGTCGTAAATTTTTGAGAAGGCCAAAAGTAGAGAGGAAAGTAGAGAGGAGTATCTGTGGGGAAGAACGTGACATGCCGCTCAGCCAATGAGAGGGGACGTCGGGTTTGGAGGGGAAATAGAGAGGCGGGGCCGAAGAAGAATAAGGAAGGATTCAAACACGGCAGCGGGCGCCGGCGAATAGAGGAGTTTGGTGCAGTAAAGTTACATGTTTTGCAAGCAACCTGGTCTTAAGCAAATTCGGGTGTTGAAACCGTGTGAGTGGTGACAGCTGGCGAGTCTCGGCGAGAAGACGGTGCTGGGGTCCATGAACATTGGTTTGCTCCGATCCGAATAGGTCGAACATTTCCTCCTCCATCCTCCCCTCCCCCCTCCTCACGGGACTGTGAGTATACCCCGCCACCTGACTTCACTGAAGGCAGCACTGCTTTAAGGAGTCCGTTACCACCTTAAAGACAGAACTTTTGTGCGCTACTGAGCAGAGTCTCACAGAACGGACAACCGGTATTTGATTTCAAGGAACTGAGCTTACAGTTGTGTTAATGGACATTGGGGACACCGTGACGTTATTGCCTGTATTGTTTTACTGCATGGTTCTGATGCATGTGCATGCCTGGACTAACAGTATCCTTGGTGGCATTTCATTTTTGTGGGGGTAGCTTCCTCTTTAGTAGTTCTTGTGGGTAAATTGAGGTTGGCTTACCAAGGTTTATACATTTCTAACCAAGGTAAACTGTTAAATGATTAATTATTTCATTTAAGAATGGTCTCAGGGCATATTTGATAGCTTTGAGTTTACAATTTTGATTTCAAAATAAGAGTTTGGATTCATAAGGGACTGAGTATGTTTAGGTGCCTCTGAAGGCTATTTGGTGACATAATTTTAAGTTAATTATTCAAGACTAATTTTTATTTTATTGTCCGAATGTTTCATTTGAAAAACTATTTTATTATTTAATTTACATTCATCAGTCTCTGAGTTAATAAAATATAATTGTTTATCCAAGGTGGTTTCCTATTCTAAGTTGTGGGGTGGGAAACATACACACTCCTATAGGCACACACCTCAAGTAACTCCTACTCTCCCTGGCAGTAATAATTAATACAAGATAGTAACTCTCATGTGAGTTCAGGCTCTTACATATCTTTAAGGATTTATTGATGCTACTTAGCGGTACTCCTTATTGATCTAATATTTCATCGGTACCGTTGTCAATACTAATTTTTTTAAACAAACAAAAAGTAAAAAAACAAACAAATAATGATCAATCACTGGTTTATTTTTTTTAACATTGGAGCAAAAGAAAACTAAATAAAAGTACATAATAATAATAATAACAACAAAAGTTTTAATAGAAATAGAGCAATAAAATGTTATATACATAACTTTAAATATAAAAAAGGCTAAAATTTTACATTTAGAAAAAAGTATGTTGTAAGATAATGGAACATCAACATTGACAAGAGAAAAAAACACTCTAATTATGCTCAAAACAAAACAAATCTATAAAATAATTTAAAGTATTAAATCATGTTTTACCTGAATCCAAACTACATTTGTCAAAATGTTTACACTATGAATTTTGACCAAAATATAGCAGAGGCATCACAGTGGATGAGGCGAATAAATGACAGAGGCTGCATGTGAATCAGTTACAAGGAAGGATTTATTTATGTCTAACAGTTACAGAGGGGGAAAAAAATCCATTACCTGTTAAAGATTGTGGCTGTTTCTCAATTCACAAGAACGCAAGAATGGACTCGCGTTCTCCTCAAGTCCGTTCTTGGCAAGAAAGAAAGCTTTGCTTTGTGTCTTTAGACTAAATTAGATCAAAATATCAGTCTAATTATATAACTGTGGCGAAACAGGTTATAATTAACTTAAAACCCTTAAAACATCCATCTAACTTTTTCACATTTGATGTCTTGTACTTGCACATATTCCCCACAAACGCTTTCAATTGACTTTTCAGCTGCAACAAACAGATCTGGGTGAAATCACAGACGGTCTGGCCAAGACCAGCATGTCAGTGAGTTAGCTGTCCCGACAAGTCTGAGCAGAGTTAAAATTGGCTCACAAGCCTGAAGAACTGACTGAACAGAAGAAGTTTGTAGGCGTACTTTCTCATCTAAACATATCTTAAAACAAATTTTTGTGATAAAGGATATAAAATTGATAGGTTTGTAAACTCATCTGTGTACTACTCCTTACTCCCCCCTTGTGGTGACCAATTTTTATTGCAACCTCGCCCATTGAACAAAGCCCCAGGCATCTTAAAAAAGTAATCTTTTTTCCAGCGAAAGTAAATCCCAGTGAAAGTGAAATCCCACAAGTGGAAACTCTAGGATGGGCGTTTGAAAGCCCCGGGCTTTTCACTTTTCACAAGCTTTGAACACTGCTGATTCAAACTTGGTTGCTATCATGTTGTCCTGTGATTCGTCATTTATTGGGCACCAAAGTACAATAAGGATTTTATAAGTGACTTTTCTGAAATTTTGGCTGAAATCCTGCCTAAATATGATTGTGTTCTTATTCTTGATGATTTTAATATTCACACTTCTTGTCCAGAAGTCTTGTTGTGCAGTCTGTGTCTGGTCCTACTCATGAACCCGGGCACACGCTTGACTTGGTCTTGTCGCACGGTCTGGATGTCCCCTATCTGGACATCTGTGATGCTGTCTTCTTGGATCATATGCTGACATTCCCACACACTGTCTGGTTAAACTGTTCGCTCTTCCTCAGTGCTGTCGCAAGTTCAACTCTCCAGCCCTCTTCTCCTCTACATTTCTTGGTCTCTGTAAGGATAACTCTTTGTGTCTGAATGACATCACTTGTGCTACCAGGCGTGAGTGCAGGAGAGCGGAGCGCAGGTGGAAAAAGGACAGGCTACATGTTTCTCTCGGTGTTCTCAAAGAGAGCCTTTTGTGCTTTCAGAAAACTGTTAAAGCTGAGAATAAATATCTCTCTGACATAATTGGTTCTAATTGTAACAACAGTTTTGTTTAAAACCATACAAACTGTTCTTGATGCTCCCAAGTTCCTTGGTTTTGATGCCTCCACTGGAATCTGTGAAAGTTTCCTCCACATTTGCACACCCCTCAACATTTGCTGTTGCTGCTCCTAAGTTATGGAATAATTTACCCTTGAGTATCAGACAGGCCTACTATTTTTCTGTTTTTAAATCTTATACTTATATTTTGTGGCTTTTAATACACTGTGATCTTGTCGTCTGTGGCATTTTAAAATGCTTTTGCAATGAAACTGGTTTTTACATTTTGATGGTGTGTGTGTGTTTTGTGTGTTTTTAACGTCTTTTCTTAACATTTTCTTGTTTTAATTGTACAGCATTTTGCTTACACCTGCATTTTTAAAAAAAATGTGCTATAGAAATAAACCTGATTGATTGATTTAGGCCAAACATAGTTTTATCAGTCTATTATATATTTTTCTCCTCTTTTTATGACATTGTACCTCAATTTTTATTATTGCTTTATTGACGTTTGTCATGATTTTAGAGACTCTTGTTTGAGAAAAGGCCAAAATACTCTTTCTTGAGTATAATAACTGGTTGAATAATTTTTTTAAGGAAAAAGATCACAATCTCTGGGTGTTTATGATTTCAGTATTTCTGTTTATTTAGGTCTTGCCATTACAGAATCACCTTTATTTGCCAGGTGTTTGTACACATACAAGGAATTTGACTGGATTGTACAACGCTCAGATTTTGCTTACTTATACAATTACGCAGTAATAAAAATAAACAGCAGTACAGAGAACATACACTATAAACAAGCAGAATGATTGATACAATAATGCAATTGTGCTGTGAGCAGAGTGCAAAGGATGCAGAAGTCAATGTTATTTCCATTTTTATTAAATATTATGTACATGTCAGAGGTGGAGGAAATTTACAGGTACACATACAGCACAAACGAGAATAATCTTCGGGCTCCGTTTATTTAGCTTCACAGCTGCCTTGTGCTTTCTCCATTGCTCGGCAACATGAGTAACGCTAAGGTAAGGTCGGGGACAGCTGGTGGAGGCTAGACTCTCCCAATTCACAGGCCAATCTCTTCTGTTCTTTTCTTTTCCGCGGTCCACGAAGGATGCAATCCCCAAATTGGGGCAGACCCTTTCCTTTTACAAGGGAGTGAGTTACACTTTATGTAATCCCCTTCCCTCAGCTGCTCTACATTTCCTCTGATTAGCTCGAATTGTGCCTCAGTATATAAGTTCAGTAATTCTTTTTTCATAATTGTATTCTTCTGTTCCAACACCTCAGTCAGTTCCCATGCATGTTTCTTGTACATTGTACAGCTTGTTGCTGTCTTTGCTTCATATCCAGATTTAATCTTTAGGGGTTTTACCTTGCAATATTGTTATTGTCATGCTGCTCCTGAGTTCTAGTCTGTACTTTGGTAATGTTGCAAACTCTTCAGACTGGATAAATATAATGTAAATTTTGTTGCACACATAAAAAATCAGTTTGTTGATGAATACAATAGACAGACTGAAAAGATGCAACCTTTTAACTGTTAGCTTTGGTGTCAGCCGTTCATTGTAGCTCTGCTGCTTTCTCTGTGTACTTTAAATATGACTGAGAGTCGCATGAAGCGAACCATGTTCAGGTTTATGAGAAGAAGAGGAAAGCCTCAGTAGAAAGAAATGAGGCCAGAGTGGGAGGGTTTTCTCATGCAATCCCTCTGAGGAGTGTAAGAGGGAGGTAAGACAGTCTTGCATATGCACAGTTATTCAAAAAGGTACCAGAAAAATCCCCAACCCTAGTTTTAAGATATAAAAAGGAAAAACACAAGAAAAATGAGATATGGCTGTCAAGGGAAGGCATTCTTTAAAAACACCTGCTGTATTTATCGAAATTCAAGGAATGAGTAAACCAGAGTCTGTTACTGAATAAACGTCGCTGGATGGTTGTGTTTTTGCTTACTATGAAATGAAAGAATAACATTGTGGTTGATAAAAGACTCCAGAGGTTTTGCATAAAAAATTGTATTTGCCTCTGATCATCATCAATTTTTTATTTATTTTTTAAATTCAAAATTCAAAAAGTGTAATCTGAAATGTAAAGTGATGGCAAATTTGTACCATCCTTAAATTGGGGCCAACACAAAATCCTTCCAAGAGATAAATAGGATCCCAGAGCCACACTTCTATTATGGGAATCGAAGAAATGCAAGGATTCTAGTCGTTTTTGAGCACATGGGGGAGACATTTTCTCTGCCCTCCAGTTGAATTGTTACTCAGCCGGCATAAAGTTATACCTGGTGGGAGCCCTTTTTCAACCAGTGTATCCTTTATCTGCAAGAAAAAAATAAAAAATAAAAACATTTGGATTAGAAAGAGTCAGTTCTGCCTCACAAACACAACTGATCAGTGTCTGATCTGCCATCAACAAAACATCTAAAAGACAAATATATGCTAAAAATAATATGTTGAAATGCAATATGCTACATCTTTCTTAACAGACAACTGATTTCTAGAAATCCAAGAAGTGGTGCACAGAAGGTAAAACAAATCTGCTACCTCAGGTTTTAATGGTTTACATTAATTTCAAGAACATACTAACCATTTTGAGGATTTTGTCAGGATTGTCTTTCAGTGACAAAGCAGTCGGGATGTTCATTTTCAGAACAGTGAGATAAGCTGGAAGCACAAGAGATCAACATAATCGTAGACGGAATAGTTAATAGCGGTCATTGGTATATAGCACTGCTCCTATCACCCCATGTTTTCATACTTACCTTTTCCAGGGGGAGGTTTTGGGCCAGTCAAAGGAATATTGGGTACAATAACATTGGTTGGTTCTGTTAATAAAAGAGCAGAAACATGATTAAGATACACAAAACTGACTTAAAAAAAAGGAAGCAGATGTAATCACACTTACGATTTCCAACTGTCACAATAACACATCGGTGCTCAGACTGGTACACAGAATTGGAGCGACTGTGGGGATAATTCAGTGCAGATGTTTTATTTTTAGACTTATTGACATTACCTTCAAATTTTCAAGTAAAATCACAAAATTGAAAGTAGCAATAAGCAATTTTTCACCACTAGGTGGAGCTTGAGCACTGTCTGGAGACCAAAACAAGATGTGTAACAAGCAATGACTCTCTCTACCTCCACTCCAGGTGCAATGCAGGCCCCTCTTTCCCTTCCCCTTTTCAAGTGTCGCCTTATATGCACATCTTTGTAAAGGATAAATACACAGCATAATAGTATCACCTTTGGAATAACATGTCAAGTGAAGAAGTAAGTAACTTATCATTTTAGAATGCTGTTAGAAAGAGAATGTTTCGATCCGCTGGACGTGCCCTCTGGCATTTTGCTCCTATGCTACATTGCCCTGATGGTGGCATTTTAGGGCAGGGAAGGGCTAAGCCCTGAGTGGAGCAGTTCACATGCACGTACGTGCACGCGTGGCCTGCCTGGTTATGTAAACAAGAGACTGGTTAACAACTAAGAGAGCTGTGGTTTGATGTCATACCATAGTCCAGCTAAACGGGATACCTTTAATTCTCCACAAAACTAGTTTTTAGTTCCATCTAAAAAAATGAAAATTTGCTTATTGCTCCTTTAAGTATTCACGGGCCACAAAATCTAATATGCTTTTCTATTGAAATGAAAGACACAAAAATAGTTTCATTTTGGAAGTAATTTAAATTTCAGTTTTATTAACTGCTCAATAATAAACTAAACATTGATAAATTCAATAAAACAAACAAAGTTGTAATAACAGATCCACATAACCGTGCGGATCCAAAGGATGAAAAGGGTTGTAGTTCTTTCAAAGAAAGTGATAGTTAATTGATTTTTTTTTTTTTTTTTGGGGGGGGGGTATTTAATTTTTATTTGGTTTATTGAGATACTTGCAGCCTATACTCATAAACATTATGTGGCCCTCTTTCTTTGAAAATGCTTGCTATATTTAGCCCATTTTACACAAGGCTCCTAAGGTGTACATAGGTTCTTTGCTTGGCAAATAAGAATCGTCTTTATCTTTTATTGCAGCTTTTGTACATTCCGATGAAATGTGTCCGCTGCTTTTAGCCCAACTCTTAGGGAGCAGTGGGCCCCGAGTAAGTGGCACTCAGGAAGCATTCTGGGACTAAGGGTTTTGCTCAAGGACCCAGAGTGGCAGTCTGTAGGATTTGAACTGGGGAACTTGCAGCCTTCCAGGACAGAAGTGCCCTGGTCTAACAGCTAAGTTAGAACTCCTAAATAAAATTATAATCTAAAAATACATTTGTATAACTGAATCTGCTGTCACAAAATTCATACACACACATCTGGAAGGGAAAACATTTCTCTACATTTGTAGTCTATGTTAAAAGACTACTTATTGCCGTCAAGCAAATAAAATTTAAACAAAGAAGATCTGCCTTTAGATGATATGAAAAAATAAAACTGTTACCATTTAGGATTGTGGGGGCACACAAGTCCTTAGTTCAGCACACAGACATTAAACACAAAAACAGAAAACCCAGAGAAAACCGATAAACCCAAATGGACACCATGCTAACTTCACACAGGAAGGCCTGAATTAAGGATTTAACAGCCCTACATCTTCTCTGTGATGCAGCCTGTCGTGGTGCTCCAAGGTTTGCCTGTCTTTGTTTTCTGAGGGTTGTTTTCTTATTTTCGACGGAAATATGGAGCAAGCGAGTTGACGTTTTTTTTTTGTGTGAGACTTCCGGCTGCTCACTTCCTGTCACTGTGTTGCTTGCTGATAAATGACTCATGCAGCTACTTCATCTCAAATTAATCGTCATTATGACTTTGAGGAAGACTGGGATCGTTTGTCCAACTATAGGCTATCATAATAACGGGTGTAAAAGAAAGGTTTACGTGGTACAAGAGCTGTGGATACGAGGCGCCCTACTTCCTTCACCCCCAGCTGAAGAATGAGCAATCCCTTCGCCTGTGATTAAAAGCTTAAGATTTTAAGAAACCACCAAAGCGACTGTATGTTTGTTGTTTTCATTTTGTGGACAAAAGACTGATAGAAGAGCACACAATGCCATAAAAGTGGCTGAGCTGCGAAGTTCCATTAAAAACAAAAACAAGGAGACATCAAGAGCAGAGGAGCCAGGTAAGCTAAGGGATGTTTAAGTTAGCCATCTTTAACTCTAATTCCTTAGGTTGTGCCGCTCCTGATAAACATACGCTTTCACATTAAGCCTGTCGTCTTTTAGCTTTGTTCTCTGCTGGTAGGTCTATGGGGTTCCGTTTGTAAAGTTATACAATGAAAGATTTTACAACAAAATATATTTAGACTGTCAAAAGACATAAAAGACAGGGTTCATTATTCATATTTTTGTTATTCATAAATCTATAAATCTTATCTATAAATAAGTCACAGTTCCAAGTTAAATATTTAAATAACAAGCTTAATATTTAGCCCCAAAGTAAACGTGTAGTTTGTAAAATAAACATTTAATTTGGAGTTAAATATTTGATTTGAAAACTATATGCTTGGTTTGCATCTTAATATATAGTTTACAAACTAAACAGTTAGCTGTGTAGTTAAATATTTAGTTTGGAACTGTGAAATTTACAAATGTATAACGTGGTGAAATCTGACTTTAAAAATGAAAACCCATTTTTTTCCTCTTATCACAGTAAAGAACCCGAAGTTTTGAAGTTAGAATTTTACTGTGTAACCTTACAAATGGCATCCCAGATACTAACACAGGGTGTTTGTAAAAACTGGTAGGAATGTGTGATATGAATATTTGAATGCGTAATTAGGCAGGTGGTGCTCTATTAGCTTGGTGCTAACATGGTTTTAAGTAGTATTGATATGTTTTATGCTTTTGCTAAACTGATTGTGTTCTTGTGTTTGACAGATGATCGCCGCTGTGATGCAGAGGCGGACCGGACCGCTCCATAGTCAGTCACCTATGAAGAAAGATGCTGATAGTACAGGTAGTGATGGATCACACCTAGGAGAAAATAATAAGAAGGCTGGAAAAACACTGGCTTCCTGGAGTGTCTTCTTCCTGGCGATGAAGTGACGGCAGAGAGAGGCTTTACCATCGGAGATCTGCTGTTCAAGAGGAGATTTAACCTTGTTCTACCAGCATTTACTTATAAAGGAGAACAGTCCTCTGATGAGGATGTAACTGCCACAAGGAGGATTGCAAATGTCAACATAAATGTGGAAAGAGTTATAAGGAGGCTCAAAGTTTTCACAGTAATCTCCCAGACTGTAACCATGAAGTTAGTTTATAAAAAGACATCTTTAGAATCTGTGCAGCTCCTGTGAACATGCAGGAGGAATCATACATGAGGAAGCACAGTTTATAAAGTTTATATGTCAAAAAGATCCTGATTAGTTATATTTTACTGTAAACCAGAGGAAATATAATACACAAGAATGAGTTTTGGATTTCTGCTTTTAAATATTTCTTTAACACCTTGAGGTTTTACATTTTGGAATTACTTTTTATTTTTAATAACTTTAAGTATTGTATATCCTTATTTCCAGACTATTTAAATGTTTACAAAAATTTTGTCCAACTAAAATGTGCATTATTAAATTTTCCAATCCATTTCAGTTGCTTATGTAATTTGCATTTATTCATATTTTGATCAAGTGGATGTTGACTTAGCACATGTAAAGAACTAAAGTGTATCTTATGTACATAAACTGGCAAGAAGATACAGTTTTTTATTTATTGAATTTATGCAATTTGTTTATACTAAATGTAATTACATTTAACTTTTAAAATGGTAAAACATTGCTAGGTTTAAACATTTCACATATACAGCATATTTGTAGGCCGTTTAATTCTTTGTGGTGCAGGAAACATCCATCATTCAATCCTTTTGGGGACGGCGCTGCTCATCTGTGCAGGACAATCCAGTCAGACCTTTGGCTCTCGTCCATAGACGTATGTAACGTTTATGGACGAGAGCAGGAACAAAGTTCTGACAAATCCATGCCCTTTGGACCAAATGGCAAATATTGGTTAGTTTTTACAGGCCTGCAGCTCCCACAGAGAACTATTTTTTTAAACTCCTTTTTGTGAATACATAATGTATTAACTACTTTCAGGATGGAAGGAAAATTTTACCCGGTATAACAAAAAGTGTTTCTCTTCTGAATTACCAACTATAGCTTTAAGGCTTTTTGTTCATTCTTACCAGGTGGGACTAAAAAGTATATTGACACAATAGTTATTTGATTTAATCTGTTTCACATTTCTAATATATACTTTTCACATTTATAGGATTGTAATAAGGTCCAAATACTTACATTGCCTGTACGACAAAACAGATGGGGTGGCTCTGTCCATCTTCATCTGCAGATGGTGTCCATGTCAGCGAGAAGTTCCCTGATCCAGAAGAACATTTGACCACATTATACGGCCCGCTGTATAGGAGCTCAGTGATCCTTCATAAGGTAGGAAATATACAGAATTGTTATGTTATTCCAACATTGTACGACCTATGACCAGATCAGTTGTTTTTTTCATTATTTCAATGCTGATATTTTGAAGAGGACAAGAAAAAAACTTTTTTAAGCATTAATTTCTTTCTAAACCAGAAGCTGTATTTGATAGACTATTGTTTATAGTATGGTGTGCCATCAGACATGTTTTTTAGTTAATTAATTTGTAATAAATAACGCTCGGTCTGTTAAGTATTGTCCAGTAAATATCAGCCCAAAAATATATTAGGGCAAAAGTTTAGTGATTAGAGCACTTGCATTATTTTAATAGCACACTCTGCATGAATATGGAATGAATGAACATACAATATACACATCCAATATCCCTAGACTTGGAACAAAACATGAAAAGCAGCATTCAGGTTTTGTTCTCTAATCTGGAAGTCCAAGATTGCTGCAAAAATGCTGAAATCCTGATCTCTCTTAAGTGAAAGTTTACACCCCACTTGTTTAGAGCTGACTTTGACTGTTGTTTTTATACTTTGAACAAAGCATCCTTAATTTCAGTCTGTAGTCCAGCTTTTTAGTACTTTTTTATTATGCCAATGTAATGTACTTTGTTTTTTGTTTTTATTGTGTAAAGTACTTTTAATTGTTTTGTTGCTGAAATGTGCCCTACCAATAATCTTGCCTTCCCTTGATAAAGCAGATGCTGTCGAAAAGTGCACAAGAACAACAGTTTTGGTTTAACTAAATATGTTTTCCATTTGTTTTGCGTTTCCTTACACAGATCGAGTTGCATCTGCTCTGATGTTGATCTTCAAAGCCTGATTGACTGGACTGTAGAAATGAGCTCTGTGTTCTGGAGTCGGACTCAGAAATCTCGGCAGATAAACACCCTCTGTGCAGGATGATACAGCAGGATCAACTGGAACAGATCAGGAAAGAAACAATCTCAGCCATTCTGAACTGAAAATAAAGATGTTATGCCAGAAGCTGGTTGAATATGCTTATTATTATTATTAATTATAATTTGATATTATAATTTAAATAATAAATCATTCAACTCAAAATTCCGCTATAACACAATATAGTTCAAATGGTGGTGATGTTAGCTATAAGCTTGTAAGTATTTATACCACTAATGCATTAGTTAATTTGCTGTTATGAACTCATTTATGCTGGAATAAATGATCTGGTCGGACTTTTAACCGACGAGGTTTATCCGGCAGCTGTGAGAACCCCAATGTAACTGTAATTAGAGTTTAAATCCTTATTCCTTATCACCATCCAATGATATTGTCTCTGTATTAATATCAGATGTTAACTCCAAAGGAGGTTAGCTCTGAATTCTGAATAGCCAGGTAACTGTGAATTAGATTGAACACAAAACAATGTCTATTCCGCAGTCGTTGGTTTATTGAACCAAAAGCAATTCCCTGTTACAGTAATTCTCTGATTCAACAACTTTGGAATTCTTACTCACTACTAAAACTAAAACATGCAAAATATATATGTGGAAATAAAAGAACAAACAAAAATAAACAATGGATTAAAATGAGCGGTTAGCAGATCTTAACTCAACTCACAGTTGTTTAACACCGCCCTCAAAACACAGGCATTTGACGTATCAGCATTGACAGACAGAACAGCTTCGGGAATCTCACTGGACGCTTTGATGTCTTACACAAGCTAGTTCAGCTAAGCTCCCTACAGTTCAGATACACGTCACCCTCCCAAGATGGCTGCTACGATGACGTATGGTCTACCAATTTACGTGATCGTGAGGGGAGGTCCTAATGACGTAACCACGCTTACGCTGACGGGATAATGCCTCGCTTCGAGAGGGCGCGGCTAACTGGGAGTTTAAGCAAAGACCGCGAATTGGGCTCAGACAAATAGATTAAACTGATAAGAAGAAGCGAAAAGAGAGAGGGCGGAAAGCAGGGAAGAAGATGGAAAAGAACTGAAGCAGTGACCCACGGCGGGGTTCTTGATGAATCACAAATCAACACAGCAAAATCAATTGTAAAATGCATGCACATACAAAGAAAACATTCAGCAAAATAATTCCCACTTCGTCGTGGAATAAAAGCATTAACCTACACCTACAAAGTTCTAACGTCTGCCCAGGCACTTCTAAACATCGTATGGATGAAAAATAAATAAAAGGGGAGAACCCCGTTACTTTGAGGTGGTTCCGAATGAAAGTCCCGGCTTCGGGTTCGTGAGCGCTCGGAATAACGCGGCGTCCTAAATGCACCAGAGCGGGCAGCAGCAGGAACAGGCGAGAAGGCTCTTTCGTCTCTTCCTCCGGGTTCACGACCGCTTGGCTCGGCCCAGCACAAGCGTAGTCTTCTTTCGATCACTGGAAGATAAGGCGGCTTCCAGTATTTGATCAGAGGGAATTAAAAGTACCCTTTTAAGTCGACCTCCTGTCTGTACAGGGAATAGTTTTGCTCCGAAAAATCTCGGTCCAGCGAGAAACTCGAGCACGTGGCGTGGGATTGCCCCAACGGAGTGAAACAGCTGTGTGTCTTCTCGGGTTGGCAGGGCGCCAGGGAAGAAGAAGGATTGTCCTGCATGGCCGAGTTTTATCAACTTTTGCCTAGCAACGTTATCTCTCCGCTCCGTTGTTAGGGCGGCAGCCATTTTGGGCTGCGTTGCATGATGGGAGTTGGTGGCCATTTTGACCACATTGCATCATGGGTAATGCGGTCCGTTACGTCCCGAATTAATGCAGTTTTTGTCATGTCTCGTAATGGCATAACAAAGAAATAAAGAAAAAATAATATTTTATCAGAAGAAGTTCTACAAAACAGCAGAAAACAACTTTTTACGTCTGAGGTTAATCAGAAATTATGACAGCTGACAAATCAGATGTATCTGTTTATCATTATTCTGCCGGTTCACGTATCAGTGATTCGGTAATACATACTTAACCAGGGTTGATCTCTAAACAGCTGGATTCATCTCTAGCAGCACTTTACAACATGAGCCAACAAATTACAAATCAAGGAAGCCCCCTAATGTAATAATATACACTATCTATACCTTACCCTGCACGGATAAGGTATAGATGATGGTTGGATGGAAGTTAGAGTCCATATTGGAATAGTGAGGGAGTTATGGATAACTTGTGGATCCGCATTTCTAGAATGCAAACATCCTGAATGTCAGGGTCAAAAGCCCATATGATACCTAAAAAGCACCAACAGCAACACCAACAACAATTAATTATTTATTTCTTTATTTTTGCAAAAAGGGAAGCAGAGCCAACCAAGGTGAACTGAGCACTTGAAGGGTCTGAGCTCAACTTCGCTGGGACATCTCTGTTTTCTGTTTTTTATTGTTTGGTCTTCAAAGAAGGATCAGGAGGAGTCAGGAGTTTACAACATGGGGGTCTGCACATAAAGAGGGGTGCAGGTTTATTGCGGATGGTCATCAGTCACCTGCAACCGCACAGCTGGATAAGGCAAGATATTTCCTTATCTAGCAGAACAATACACCCTGTTTGACGTTAAAACATCCGAACATTTATGCAAGCCAACTCTTGAAACAGATCAAATTCCTGTAACTTGATACAAATAAAAATATTTATAATTTTCTAACACTGATTACACAGGAACAGTCAGTCTGTCCCTGCATAAAATGTACCCAAAGTACATTCACCTTTTTATGAATGAGAACCCTGCTGGAAGTTGACCGCTGCCGTGGGAGTTGCTGTCAGACAGCCAAACTGCCCCCTCCCACCCACACACACAAGCACACAGTCAGACCTGCAGTGTGCATGTGGCTTCCAGGCATTAAGCCCTAGAGGTTTTTGTACCTGTCAAGGTGGCAATTGGCAATGATGGAAGGTGTAAAGCTAAAGGAGGAGGCCTTTAGGGCTTGGTTGCCCTTGGAGATCTCTGACAAAGCTGGCAGACACTGGGTGGCCAGATGAACTGCAGCTTCAGTGGTTGTGGAGGTTGTGGAGTTAATTGGACTATAGAGATCATAGAAAGAGACTTTCAGTTAGCCTCAAGACTGAGTGTGAATGAGATTCAGCATTAGTTTTCTGAAGCAGCAGATTGGTGTGGTGGTCCTAATTTCTAGCCCACCGAAGAGAGTGCTCCAATTATTGAAGGATCACACTTTTTAACTTACCTGGGAGAGCTTGCTCTCGGGTGTAGGTGAAAAGCCTCTGACTAATTGATAAACATCTGCTCCAAAAGCAGTGCTGCTTTCGTCCTTGCTATGGAACAATGGATCAGATCTTCCCAGTGCATGCTGGACTCCGCCCTTGTCACTGATCCTGTTTCTGGTGACCATGAGGAAGTTACTCAGAGGACCCTAATCATGCACTGCAGCAGAATGGAGTGTTGCATGATGCAGCACTGCACAGCTCAAAGGGTGAGCTTAGACCATCAACACTTGGTCATTGAGCTGTCCATGTCCATAAAGCTAATAAATGTTAGCTTATGTTATCCAAGAGGTTTACTACAACACTGTCACAAATAGAGGTGCTTTACTGACCTTTTTATGTTTCTCTCAAACATCAATGTCAGACTTTCAGCTTAGCATGCAGCCGTCGTTCACCATCTTGTTTCTCTTTTCTGTCTGCCTGGGAAAGTCGCTTTGAACAACATTTTTGTGTTTATCTGTCTATAAGGAGGGTTGCCTGTTTTCTTCTGGCTTGGCTCACCAATATAGCCGACTTTAAGACTTCCTGCAGCAGCTAATTTTTTAGGTCAGGTGAGCAGAAGCAGGTAGGAGACTAGAGTGTATCAGTGCGCTGCTTCCAGAAGAGGTGTGAGAATTTGGGCATATGTGAATGAATCAGTTCATATAACCTTTGATGCAAATCTGTATATTTGAATAATATTTTTTTATTAACAATTATATTGAGCCATCGATTATTTTTGATAACCCTACTACATAAAAATGGGCATTTTGGTATTGTAACGTCCTGGCTTGTAGTGGGCATTTCAAAAATGACAACCCAAAAGAACAATAACTGACAAATTAGTCTCTAATGGGATGAATGCAAAATCAACAAAACAAAATACAAAAATCAAAAATTTTCTTCAACTATGCAACAAAAATAGAAGAACTATAGTCTACTTCAAAAATAAACTCAGTTACAACAAAAGTGAGTCTTTGGAGAGACTCACTTGAAGTCAAAACTTGCAGTATCCCAAAAGAACACACAAAATGGTCAAAAGCTATAGGCTTAAACCACAAGAGTGAAAACTCAGCATTGTTTCACAAAACTAAAATAGCAGGTGTTGAGAATTAAAAAATATATCTTAGTAGGGGTGTCTCCCCTCTCTGTTGCTGGGTAGAATAACAGGGCGTTTTATTGCCCCGGGGGGGGGGGGGGTCAGAAGGAGAGGGGGTCAGTCCTCCTCCCCCTTGAGCGAGCAGGAGGAGTTTTAAAGTTGATAAAAAGAGTCTTTGTCCAAAGCTTACTTCAGACAGACTTCTCGACCGCGCAGTGAAATCATCTTGATTGGTAAATGTATACTCTGTCTCCATATTTAATTTCTATGAATTAAATATGTATTTAAACTGTTCTACCTCTTGGTTAATGTCCTTCACTTGCGGCCAAATCCGGATCTGGGGTAAGATGGGTTTTCAATAGACAGCAGGCCGGTAAACCCAATCTTTAACATGGTGCCGTGACCCGGATTTTGGCAGTGAGTAAAGAGTCTATTTGAACATTGGACACGAAGGAGAACTTTGCTCCAGCACTACAGATCGACCGAAGAAGTAAGGAGTTTTTTTCTCCATTGGCAAAATGTTAGATGTATAGGCTAAATAAAGTGGTGCTGTGGTTTAAGATACTCTCTTCTCAAAATATCAGAGGCTGAACAGTACAACTAGGTTTGAATGGAATTTATATTGAAACTGAGAAATGATTGAATGGGATTTATATGTATGTCCATGTCGGAAAACCGTAAAATAAGAGAATGAATAAAATAGAAAATATACAGTTAAAACTTAAAATATGAGACTGTAAAAGAAAAGACATTAAATAAAAAAATATAAAAATACAAAGAAGACAAACAGTCTCGGAGGTGGTTACTCCTCACTCCAGACTGACGAGTCTGGAGTTCTTAGAACTGAGGTGAAACGTTACTTTGGAGAAAAGAGACTCTCCACAGAAACACAGCGATAGAGAACGGCCAAGAATACATAAAAACACCTGTTGAGGCTAGGACAGCAAGACCAACAAATGGTGAGCTATAAAAGAGAAATTGATTAAAAGGGGCCCCAGGAGGACAATTTGATTGTTCTCTAGTGACAGAACTGGGTTCTGGAGCACGACGGTCAGACCAAGGTGATTTTAAAGAAAAAGGAATGTTCCGTCAAAACCATGGAAAGGTCTAAGGGTAGTCCTTCTGTGTCGCGCCAGCTGTCTGTCTTAAATGTATGTTTATGTCTTGTCTAATATTTTGTCTCGGTAATATGGGATCCATGATTTGAGAAAAGGAGAGATTGGTTGGGCCCTGCAGCTCTGCATAGTGTGGGTGTCTGTGTGTGTATTTATTCTGGGGTGTGTGTGTGTCTCCAGGATGGTGTGAATTTCTCCACGTGCGTGGGCCTCAAGATAAGAGCAGTGACTGTGGAGCAGATTTAATTTTGTTAAGTAAAAAGTGATGGATAACAACATGGGTAAAAAACTAAAGGGGAATTTGGAAATCATTGGAAAAAAGGTTGATGCATTAATGATGTTTGTTGAAGTGCAGGAGAACTTTCAATGCTGTACAGCATTTGAGGTATTGGCTGCAAGCTGATTGGGTGAGTTGCATTGGAGAGAGCACGACCAGCTGCATCTTGGTGAGTTTTGGAGAAAATTTGTATTTTAAACTGTAGCCTAAAAGTTAGAAAGAGGTTAGAAGTTTGGAAAAGTTGTTGAAAATTTGGGAGAACATTAAACATCTGTTTGAGGCATTATAAATTGGGAAAAAACAAAAAAGGGAAGATGCCTTCTGTTAGAGTGTAATTTTAACAAGCGTTATTTATTGCAAAATAGCATTTTAAAATGCCTAATGAATGTATACTTTCAGACATAAAATATAATTTGCGATTAAACGGTTTTCATTGTTTGATTGCCCTAGTTATAATAAATAAATAAATGGATATAATCCATCAGACTTCAATCTAGCTGATTAATAGAGAGTAGTAAACCCTATCAGCTTTTGCTCATTTGCAGGCCTGGGAAAACATGAATAAGCAGAACTAAAAAGAGTTAAAAGTTAAGGTTAAACTGTACCTAAATAGTGTGGGCAAATGGATATGGCAGTTGATTTGACAGATTTTGTTAACCCTGCATTTAGTCATGAGTCAGTTTTGAAATCATCCTCAAATGAAGCAGTTAAAATTGAGGAATCTATGACAAATGTTAACGGCTTGCATCGTTTTATTATAGATACTTATATTACAGAACAGCAGAAATTAGTAGGAACAGAAAATATGACGGGATAATCACAGGACGGTCCCCAAATTATTCATTATATGTAATTACATTTTCATAGTCCCACAAAATGTAGATGCCCTTGTTACAAAGTAATTTAAGAACAGAGGTTGGTGATGTGCAATTTCTGGTGAATAAACTTTTCAGCATTGGTGCTGGTGATCGATGGTGGCTGGCAGAATTTGACTTATAATTTTCTAAACAAAGGCAACAAACCTGATTTTAGAGCTTTTTTAAAATATAACTTTGGTGTTTTTTGTACTTTCTTCCTTGATAGATGTAGTTACACAACATTTTCTTTATACACTTTAGCAGAAGTTTCCTAAGTTTGACTGGGACTCTCAACATCTTCTGGAAAAAATCAGTAGGATGGATCAAACACATAGGTGTGGATCCTAAAACAATTCTGTCCAGTATGGGTGGAGTATTTGGAGAAATGTCAGACAGCGTGTCCTCTTCAGTGTTTCAGCTGATGAACTTAAATCTTGATACGCTCGCTGGGACAATATTTGATGAATTATTGACATAAGACGCAGATCAGTGCCGATTTGGGGTTGGAGGAATAAAACCGACCATTAACAGCGGATATGTGTATCCATGGGGCACCCATCACATCTGCTGCAGTTGCTTACGCTAGACACTGAGCAAGAGGCTGTTTCACATCACAAGCAAGCCAGCCTTAACCTGACAACAGCCAGATGCATGTATCGCTCCGCCTAGCTTCACTCACATACATCTGGGACACCGCCATAGGAATTGCCTTTACTGAAGGCTGGGCCTTATCAAAACTCCTTGCATATGATTGGATAAGCCACTTGTCTGTCATCTTTATCGACGCAAACAAAACTTGCCAAATCCGGTCGGGAGAAGGGCGAAAACATGGTTTCCACCAACAAAAGCCTTCAGAGCCGTTCTCTGATGTTCTTTTAATGAAACAATATCAGATAGATTGGACAACACGGAAGAAATTGCAGCATCAATGCTAACGCTTGCTTCCTCGATGCGAGCCGCCATTGTTGTTGGAATCTCACGGTGGCTTCTCCACTACGTCACATCCATGAAACACCCGCCCTGCGTCCTGATTGGCCAGACCAAAAATTTGGTTGGGGAAATCACTTTCAATGAGCGATGTCCCAGATGTATGTGAGTGGAGCTAGGCGGAGCGAGACATGCAGCTGGCTGTTGTCAGGTTAAGCCAGCCTGGCATGAAGTCCCAATACGACCTCACCTCCAGAAGGTCAGTATCCCAGCAAGGGGATAACGCTCCCATGAACAATGTTTACACACCATGGAACAATGGCCAACGCCTATGAACAGCACAGATCCTAAGCTGTCAAGGGAAATGACTGTCTGCATACATTGGAGCTGCATACTTCATCCAGTTTCTGAGTCAAGGATTGGAACTTTGTCACTGAGGTGTGTCGACAGCCAATCACTGCAACACGTGGGTGACGAAATGTGGAGTTCCACACTTGGAAGCTGTGAGTGCGAAGTCTAAACTCCAATCTCCTTTCTGCCTGATCTGCTGAAAATGTCAGTCCGAGTCCATCTCAGGAACCACAGACTGATAAGAAATATTTTTAAGGTAAAACACAGACAGTTATTTCTAGCCATATAATACTGAACAAATTTAATGGAATGTGATGTTGGATGACATGTGTCCTCATATTTTTTATGTTTTGAGCACTCAGGCAAATGGATCAGAAGTCGGTAAAACATTTCTAAAGGCAGCCGCTTGAGCATACCCCAGCGCACAGGTTTGTGGTTTTGAAAATATAGTGATGTCTATTTACTTTTCTGTTATATAACTGATAGGTCCTTTTAAACATGAGTTTTAACCGTGTAGATCACCATTAAACAGCAGCAGGTGTATTTTACCTTCACAATTCACTGGGGTAGGAATATTTTTAGGTGATACATTCACATTTAGGTTTCTGTGAGTTGTCTCTCTGGTTTACAGCTGCATGCCATAAATTTACAAACTGGGAGTTCTTATTAGCTTTTACGACGTGGGGCCTCTCGCTGGTATGCACAGCGGTGCATTGGGTAAGACGTCTTGTTTTTAAACCTAATATTATTCATTACCAGACACATTTTAGGTTAAATGGATCTGTTAGGTTATTCCTTATTAGCTCACAAGTATTGAGATTTTTCTATTGTACATATAGCAGTTGCCTGCCACAATAAACCAGCTTGTCACCAGGATTTGTATATTACCAGGTATTTTTAAGTTGTACACAATGTTTTATCTGTTTTTTGCCCAGATACACAAACCCTGTCTTAGTATGTAAATACATTGGAACATCCAGCATTCTCAGGAAGTCAAATTGCTGTGTGCCACTGAGAACATACACTCGTAGTTATTATTTCATCTAGATACATTGATCTTATGCAACCTCTGCCTACTTCAACACAGATGAGCATTTGCAGTTAATTGATTCCCTCTGATGACTAATACTATTCTTTGTTAATGTTTTGGAACAAAATTAATTTTGTTTCAAGTAGAGGGATATGATATAAGCATTTATACCCTTGGCAGCAAATCAAATTAAATTAGATAACAGTTGTTTAAAACCCCCAAAAGAATTCTTCCATGGCTCTCCAAATGTTGGTTTAGTTGACTACCAAAGATACAAGCCTGGACCATAAATTAGAAGTGTCGGAAAAGCCTGTATCTGCTGGAGGAGGGTTTTACGATTTTTTTTTTTTTTTTTGAAACAGGCCCACATTCTTAGCAGTACAATAAAGTGAATGTTAAATGAAATAGAACAACTAAATAAACTAAGAAAAACTGCATAAAATAGAAAAACTGAGGGTAACTTAATGTATAACTAAACTAATTTTATTAAAGACCCTGTTAAAATAGGATTCAAAGCCGCATATCTCGTTTTGGAATTAACTGGATCAGGGTTTGAACACTTGATAAAACAATAGGTGAACAAAATGGGGGTTTGCTTTTCTCTCAGATTAAAAATAGGAACTTTTTCGCAGCATGGACATCTGAGTATGGAGTAAAGGGTACAGAATTTAATAGAGTGGTGACATACTATTAGATTTTGAGTGCTGGAAGGTTTTGTGTGGAGTGGTGTGATGGATGGTAATCTTTAATCTTTAATCCAAAGAACATTCTGACATTATTACAGGATAAATGTACTTTGATTTCAAAACTGCATTAACTATTTTTTTTATTTTACAGTGTTATGGAAATATAATCACTTATCTATAATAGTGTAGTTTAAAGCAATACTGATGTTAACTTTAACCCAGTAACCTAAATAGATGAGGATGTATGTGGAATAAAAGGGTGCATTTAGACTTCAGTAAGCATATACCAGGAACGGATGCAGCGAGGAGATATGACAGTCTTGTGAGCAGATAACGCTTTTAAAAATGTTTGTCCCAAGGTTTCACTATTGTTTCAGTTAACTCCCAGGAACCAAGCTAGGAAAATAGATTACAGTTAACGGTCAAAGGTCAGGACACAGATGTTCTCAGCAGACTCAATGTCTCAAGGAAACTTAGACAAAAGGTTGGTCCGACCCGAACGGGCCCCACGAGTCTCGTTAACAGACAAGGGGATTCTCACCAGAGATTAAAGTATGTGTGGTTGCTGCATTTTCTTACAGGACAATCAGAGGCCCAGCGTAAGGAAAGAGAAATTGCGATAAAGTGTCTCATTAACTATTACATTTATAAAATAGGTTTCCATAGGATGGAGATGGAACAATGGAAGGTGGTAAGCAGTGGCGGCTGGTGCTAAAAAAACTGAGGGGGGCGCACACAAACAAACAAATGAAAAACAAACAAAGCAAATCTTAAAAAAATAGCACTATTTGAACATGAATTTTGCCCTCCTTTCCTTCTGCCCAGCAAATTTCTCAATTATATTCTTAATTGTTAAAGTCAGTCATCTCTGTGACTAGTCTTTTCTCCATTGACAACATGGCCAATGCATTCAGCCTGTCCTGAGTCATTGAGTTTCTCAGAAAAGTCTTGATTCTTTTCAGAGTTGAAAAGCACCTTTCAGCTTTCAGCTGTGGTCATGGGTGTGGTGATGAGGATCTTCAAGAGCGTGACAGTTTCTGAAAAGACTTCTTCTAGATTGTTTTCCTGATTTTAATAACATTTGCTGCCATTTTTTAAGGCTGTGTTATGAAATGTGTTACAGCATTTTTGTGGGACAAGATTATACAAAATTCAGTAACCAAATGTTTTATTCCCCATTACCCATAAACTTCAGTACAACTTAAATAATAAAATATCTTGCTGACAAACATTACATCAACATACCTACACAGCATAGACACAACTAAAGGTATTTCTAACTACAAAGCACATCTTCCTAATATATTAAATAACATTACAATAAACCAGTGTAACAGTGATTTTCCACAACAACTCACCTCTGCAGCAATCCTTTCATGGTCTTCTACACTGAGTGTCTGACGCCTCTTCACTGGCTGATTACTACCTACACTGCTTTATCCAACCATGGAGTGGAGAGATCACTTGCCTGCTGCTGAATTTGTAAATTAAGACGATCCGGTCCAAGCTCCTTTATCCTGTTTTTTTTCTTTAAGTGAACGCTTTGTAAAAGCATTTTTTTGTAAAGACAAAACAGAATTTTCTCTCATTTTGAAACTACTCAACTTTGCAAGCATAACCGTGAATCAACCTAACAAACTGCAGCTGAGCTGAGTCGAATCGGGGATTGTCCAATCACACAATGTTTTTAAAAAAATTAGCCAGTACTGACACTCTACCAGTAATGACGCAACAGAATAGGTGTGTCCGGGACGCAGAGCAGTGCGCCCCTATGCAAAACCCTAGATAACCAATTAAAAGTCAGCCTCAGATCACGTGCTTGCCCAAGTTGCTGCGCTTACATTCACTCCCATTAGACCAGCGCCCTGCACATAGGAAAGGAGGAAGTGTGCACAATGTGAGCAATTAAATAGAATTATGTATTTACTATTTTAATAAATTCTAACATGTCTATTGGACACACAGTATGAATAAATACATTTCTAAGTACTTTGCAGTTCAGAAATCATTTATTATCTAAACGATTTAAAGGGGGCGGCGCCCCAGCGCCCCCTACTGGCCAGCCGCCACTGGTGGTAAGGATTAATGGGGATAATTCTAAACACAATTGGCTAAAATTCTGTGCACAGACAAAATTGAAAATGGGGCGTAAAAGCTTTGATGTCTGTTTCTTGTGGGAGTGTTCAGTTAATTTCATTACAGGATATGATTCCATATGACTGAAAGGAGCTTTTCTGGTACAGAATATCATTTTCTTTGTTTATTATTAAACTTCTGGCCAATACAATGCTATTCCCATGGGTCCTCCTTACCCTCAACTATCACATCACTATAATCCATGATAGATTGCCCCCTCTGTGTCAGGACTCAGGTCCTATCTAAAGAGAGGAACGAGGAGTATTGTGGTTTCTTGTTTATCAGTGTGGGCGCTCCTCTGGTCTGTTGTCATGAGAGAGATGAGCCAACAATCAAAACTCTCAATTTACAAATCCATCTATGTTCTGAGCCACACTTACGTTAGGTTCACAAGATATGGATTGTGACCAAAACAACAAGACTGGGTACAAATGGCCAAAGTGATTTTCCAGAGGCCTGACTAGGCCTTTGGGGAGGCTGCCACTGTTGCGTGTACAGGGAGTAATTGGGGGTTAAGGGTCTTGCTCAGGGACACAGAGCGCAGTGTGTGGGGATTGAACCTGGTACCTGCAACCTTCTCAGAGTGCAAGCACACTGTTTTAACCACTATGCAACCACTCGCCTATATTGATGTATGATTGTGTACACCGCAGCTTGAAAATATGGCTTGATCTGATCTGATTAAGCCAATATTTAAGTAATAAATAATTTTTATTGGTCTTATGCAATATTCAAATTTGCCGGGAAAACCTTTTTCATGTTTTATTTCACTGTAAGACATCATTACAGGGTTAACAGAACAAAGCACATGACATTAATCACTATATTGCCAGCTTTTTCAGTCTGTAAACACCATAACCATGTGATCAAATTGTACCTTGAAAAACAAACTGGATGGGTATCATGCTGATTCTATCGGTTGTAGCTTTCCCAATCTTTGATCCATTAGTCTGAGTCAGGGTGATTGCCTGTCTGGGAAAGTCCTCCATCACCATCTGGACTGCATACGAGCCTTCATTACTGCTTGTAGTAGTTCTAAATAAGAGGGTACAACTCTGCAAGAATACAAAAAATAGAAAACCACAATCTCAAGATAAACTTAATAATTTGTGTTTATTAAAATACTTATTGCATTCATTGAAGTCAATCCCATTAGTCTACGCACTATGGGAGTTTTTATCCCAAAAAATAACTTCATGAGCAAATTAGCTTCTTTTGAAAATATAAAGATGGTTAGTTTGTTCAAGGGCTGAGGGAATCATTTTTGATAATAACATTAAAGAACCTTTGTTTGCTAAATACAATGTCATATCCCTGGGAGCTTGTTTGAAAATTTAGTGCATCCTAAGATTCGGTGGGATGTTGTAACATAATGGTCTTGGTTACTAGTAATATTTTTAGCGTGATAACTTGTAGAGCATTTGCATTTAGTAAAAATCTTTGAGCTATCTCTTGATTTAGCATTGCTCTTTAAAGCCCCAGTGTGTAAGATTTCCACACTGGTGCACCATTCTAGTGGTGTGCTAAATGAATTTAGTCTAAACAACCTCACTATTGGATAGATTCTTGTTTTATCCAGTTATCATTACTTTTTCTTCTTTTGGTTACTTTCGCTTCCCTCTTGCTGGGCAGAAAGTATGGATGGTCCTCCATTTCAGCAAAAAACAGCAAATAGAATGATCTACGGTGATCTTTGCTCCTCCACTGGCCGTGCATCTTCATATAGAAGATAGATAGGGAAAACAAAACATGTATGGCTGAAAAATTTCACCCCTTTAGATTGGAAATGACAAGGGAACATGGTGCCTCCCAAAGGCTACACCAACACCAATGAATTTATAAACTACTAATTCATGACAGTCATGACAATTTTTGATGTGATGTTATTAGACTTTGTTAGAATATATGTTTATAAAAATAATACTTGCTTTTTGCAGATAAAAAGCCAAACTGACCATACTGCATACATTACGATTACAATCTCCACATAAGTTTTAACAAATTTTTGAGTATTGTAACTTTTAGCATATAGCCTTCTATTTCAGGCCCTAAACAGGGATTCCTCATTAATAAGTGGGACGGTCACCTTTGATGAAACAAGAGTTGTTGATTGGAGCAAATTAAAACCTGCTTACACAATATGTTCTGGTGAAAACGCTTTGGTTATGCTGTATAAAAGAAATATGTAGAAATTAATGCACACGTGCACAACATAACGGCTGCTTACAATTTTAAAAACCCAATGAAAATGGTGGATAGTGGAGCACTAATTTGGCTGGTGAATCTTCTGAATATAAGCATGGCTGGCCATAGCGGTAATTCAAATCTCACTTTAAGCAAAAGTTAAATCCCATCACCCGTCCATATGAAAACCTGGTTCTCTGTTTCAGAACACCATTCCATGGAAGACTGCAGTTTGATACCCTTGTTGCTGATGGTTTATATCAGTAAACAGTGTTGTGTGCGCTTAATATGAACGTTCTTACTTTGTTTCAAATTGTTAAAGTCACCTGCTTTTAGCTTCAGTGGTGCAATCTGACCGTCTCTCCTGTGTCCTCTAGAAAGACACTTCACCCATGATTCTGTTCAATCTGCCACTGGGGCAGCTCACCAGCTTATCAGCTTGTGAATGGGTGAATAACTGGCTGCAGCGTAAAGCACTTTAGGGTTGTCGGACTTGATAAAGTGCTCAACAAGTACAAGGCATTTATCATTCCTAACATTCCAAGCATTCAGGTAATCTAAGACTCATTAATTTCCCAAACTTCAGTTTGAAAAATCCAAACCAACCCTTTACAAATACTATGTAATTCAAAAAACTAACAAAGTTTGAATATATTTCTTGACTAGATGCTTGATACTTTACAGAAGTTAATGTTTAACCTACCCAATAATCTTTTATGGCAAAAAAACATAAAGGAAAAAATAATGAATAATTGCTCAATTATTTTATTAATTCAAATAAAACATACTTTAAACAATATCATTTTAAGGACATTTGGTATATGTTAAAAAGTTTATGTTGAATTTAAGAGAAAAAAAATAGTGTCACAATGGAATCCAAATAGGTTAAATTATTTCTAATGACAATACAGATTATTTTGTTGTGTCTCTACAAAATTACTGTATGTAGCTTTTCAATTTATCTTTAAATCGTATTTGTCTAACATGAGGTTAGTATATGTTACCTACAGTGAATAGGCTGAGGACAGGCGGAGGTCTGCAGGGTGAGTCACATTCAGTCAACGATAAACTAGCATATCTGCATTTAACCCTGTCTCCATCGGGGTCAAAGGCCAACAGGTTAATATATCTCCGACAGTTTGAAGGAACTCTGCGGGAGAAAAAATATACAAAGATCAATTACTGTAGAACATGACTGTATTTATTTGTTGTATTCATATCAAAGCTGTATTGCTCTCTTTTTTTGCCCCTGATTAAACTTCCAGTTAAATCATACTTACTTCATCAAACTTAAGCACCACTGAGGCATTTATCCTCAATTGCTGATATAATAGGTGAAGGTCATAATAAATATGATTCATAAACTGAACAATAATCGCTGTTGCCTTGCAGAAGAAAGTCCTTAGTTGGAATTCTAAGATTTGCTGTAAAAATAAACCTTAGCATACATATTGCAGGCTTATAGTGGACATATTTAGATGGATTGAAAGTTAAGTAATGCTGTACCAATTTAATGCCATAAGTCCTGCTGAAATATAGCTAAAGACTAAAAATCTGTAAATGATAAGGTAAATGTAACACACAATCAGTTTAAGATTTTCACAATTTTATGATTTATAAGAGAAATAATCTGATTGGAAACATCTACATTTGCTCCTAGTAGCTAGATAGATAGATAGACAGATAGATAGATAGATAGATAGATAGATAGATAGATAGATAGATAGATAGATAGATAGATAGATAGATAGATAGATAGATAGATAGATAGATAGATAGATAGATAGATAGATAGATAGATAGATAGATAGATAGACTGACTGACTGCAGACTTACCTCAGGAATGGAAAAATTGTGGTCTGGGGTGATGAGTTGGGTTTGTTGGTATCGGACCGGATCCTGAGTTCAACGTCTGCCACAGCTCTCCAGGATCCAATGCCATTTTTATTGGTTACCCAGGCATTACTGTCATACCTGGAATTGACATTAGTTTATGGTTGTAAACAAAGATCACTCTTGTAATCATGTTTTTTCTGTCTCAATAAATCATTGAACCAACCTTAAAGATTTGATGTTTATTTGACCAAATTAAGCATCTCAATTTCTAATCTCTTCTCACACAGAGAATCTAAACAATTAAATATTGTTTAAAACATTTTAATGTGGACTCACGCAAGCTGAAATGGAGAGCTGTTGGGAAGAGACCGAGATGTGATTGTTTCACTCTGACACCAAGAACCAGTGACATGCTCAAAGTTGGTATTTGAGAGAATCACACTTTCAGTACCACAGTTTCCCGTGCAAGAAAATGAACCAGATTCACAGCTTTTGAAGTTAAACTTAAAGCGAAGGATCACCTGTAGGTTTGTAAGTATAATTTGTTTTGATCAATATTTACAAAAGAGTTTAATATTAAAGAATTTACAAATAATTTATACTTACAGAAACTGATCCATCTGAATAAGTTTCCTTTGGGTAGTAAGTTACTATAGTACCACTATAATGAGCAGCTTGTGAACCACCGACGATCATCAGCAGCAGCACAGAGAGCAACATGTTGAAAGAGTCAATTTCTCTGCACTGAAACTGAGGTACTTGAGACCAGCAGCGTTTATACTCTCAGAGACTTCATCTCCTCCACCCCTCCTATTTTCTATTTACAGTCCTGGGTGTGGAAGATTTTCATGGTGGAGTTTTAATTTGAATGTGGACCAGATCTTCACCAATAAGATATGGATCAGAATAAAAAAGGAAAAAAGAAGATCTGATATTAAAACATAATATTAAACTGAGGACAACTCTGTTTATCAATTTTCTGCTTGAATGCATGCATCCATTGTGTCTTGCATCTGAAACAATATTTAAAGCGGGTGGTTTAAGGTATAATGCTAATAAAAGTTTGGCTCTGCTTTCATTTATTTACATAATTCACTGCTGTGAGAGGGTGTTGTCTCGGCTCAGTAAAGCTTCATTCACTGGAAACCATAATAAACCATCCTAACAAGAAACCGTCATGTGTAACATCGACTGTCTTTTTTTCAATACATCTAATTTAAATGTATTTCACATTAAATCATTAAAATGTATTGGCATTTGCTCTGATGCTGACTTGTACAACAAAATCAAAATCAGAATCAAGTTTAACCGCCGAGTATAGGAAAGGTCCTTTTTTGTCGGGCGACTGTGGCTTGATGGGTTGAGTAGTTGTCTGGCAATCAGAAGGTTGTGGGTTTGATTCCAGCTTCCCCTTGCCACATGTGGATGTGCCCCTGGGCAAAGCACTTAACCCTTAATTGCCTACCGAGCTGTGTCTTGGTGTATGGGGAGTGTTGGCCTAGTGGTTAGAGCAGCATGCTTGCACTCAGAGAAGGATGCAAGTACCCAGTTTGATCCCCAGCACCTGCACTCTGGGTCCCTGAGCAAGACCCTTAACCCCAGAACACTCCCCGGGCGCCCCGCACATGGCAGCTCACTGGTGATGGGTTAAAAGCAGAGAACAAATTTCATTGTAATGTATGTTTCAATGAAAATAAAGATGATATTATGATTGGCAGATGAATTAACAACTTTGCTTCAAACACATGAAATGTTAAAATCCTGATATTTTTTTAAAATTTGGCACGGAGTGCCAGGCAAGTCTCACACTGCTTTTCACGTTCCATGTCAAACGTGAAAAGCAGTTTAACATAATCATCAGTACTAGAATGAATGGGAAAATAAAGAGTTCCAGGAAATTTATTTCCCTTCAGGGAGGATCATTTAAAAATATATATAACAATTTTATGCTAAGAACTGAATAAAACAAAGCATTGAGACTCTGGCTTTTTTTGCTTCTTGGGTTTTCAGGTGCCCTTTGCCAAACTAGGAAACAAACAATACGTGACAAATAGAGAGTTGTTGGGAATGATGGAGGCTGACTTGAAGCATGCTGGCACTGTGGCTTGGTCCAGCGAGGTGTTAAAAATGTCTGTGAGGACACCAGCCAGCTGACCTGTGCACTCTTTGAGCACCCGCCCAGGTATGTTGTCGGGGCCTGGGGCCTTCCACGGGTTGACTCTTCTCAAAGTCTTCCACGCGTCGGCAGTGTCAAGGCGGAGGACCTCCTCTTCTGGATGGGGAACAGCTTTCACTGCTTGAGTGCTGTTTAGTGCCTCAAACCTTCCGAAGAAGTTATTTAGTCCATTTAGGAAGTCAGCATCAACTTCACCCACCGGGGGGGGAGGGCGTGTTGTATTCGGTGATTGCCCGTATGCCTTTCGAGGGTGAATCAACAGTGTTTAAGGGTAGCATTTCTTCAACAACATACTGGCCAACCAACTTCTTCAACTCTTCACCACTTGCTGCTTTGGCACCGAAGTCCAGCATTTGTTGTTTGGCTGGCAGGGGTCCTCCTGCAGTCAAAAGCTCTTTGCTTCGAATCACCTGTGCAGTCGAACTCTGTTAGTTTGACTGCGCTGTGCTGTAAAATGTAAAAACATTTTACCTCACAAAATATTTTTTTTTATGTTTTTTTATGTAGGCTGACTGTGTTAGCCTACTTCAACAAATGCATTGAGGACGTCAGCACCACAAAGACCATCATTACCCGAGCGAATCAACGACCCTGGGTCACTGTGGAGGTCCGTCGAGCGCTAAAAGCTCGTAACTCAGCCTTCAAGTCTGGTGACAAGGAGGCTCTGAGGACAGCGAGAGCCAACTTGAACCGTGCCGTCAAGTTAGCGAAGCAGAACCACACTGAGAAAACCCCCGACAACATACCTGGGCGGGTGCTCAAAGAGTGCACAGGTCAGCTGGCTGGTGTCCTCACAGACATTTTTAACACCTCGCTGGACCAAGCCACAGTGCCAACATGCTTTAAGTCTACCTCCATCATTCCGGTGCCGATGAAACCTCAAGTCACCTGTTTGAACGACTACTAGCCTGTTGCACTGACTCCCATCATGAGGAAGTGCTTAGAAAGGTTGGTAAAAGAACACATCGTATCCAGTCTCCCCCCAACACTCGACCCCTTCCAGTTTGCCTACCGGAGGAACCGCTCCACTGAGGACGCCATCTCCTCTGCTCTTTACCTGAGCCTGGCACACCTGGAGGAGAAGAACACGCACGTGCAGATGCTGTTCCTGGACTTCAGTTCAGCGTTCAACACCATCATCCCACAGCATCTGGTGGGAAAACTGGAACACCTGGGCTTCAGCACACTCCTTCGAAACTGGCTGCTAGACTTCCTCACCAACAGACCCCAGTCAGTCCGGGTCGGACAGAACACCTCTGATGTCATTACCCTCAGCACAGGCTCCCCCCAGGGCTGCATCCTGAGCCCCCTGCTGTTCACCCTGATGACACACGACTGCGTCCCCAGGTTCACCACCAATCACATCGTGAAGTTTGCTGACCACACAACGGTGGTGGGCCTGATCAGAGACGACAACGATCAGGACTACAGAGAGGAGGTGGAGCAACTGGTGGGCTGGTGCAAAACAGCCTGATCCTGAACATGGAGAAGACAAAGGAGATCATCGTCGACTTCAGGAAGAACGGCCTCACCACGCTCCACTGCTCATCAACAACTCAGGTGTGGAGGTGGTCAGTAGCACCAAGTTCCTGGGGGTGCACATCACGGACAACCTCACCTGGTCTGTGAACACCACGTCACTGGTGAAGAAGGCGCAGAAAAGACTGTACTTCCTGCGGAGGATGAGGAGAGCCCGCCTGCCCCCGCTCATCCTCAAGACCTTCTACAGAAGCACCATAGAGAGCATTCTGACCAGCTGTCTCTCTGTGTGGTGTGGATGCTGCAGTGCCTCCGACTGGAAGAACGTGAGGAGAGTGGTGAGGACAGCAGAAAGGATCATTGGGGCTCCTCTTCCCTCCATTAAGGACATCTCATCACAGCGCTGTGTGTCCCGAGCCCGTAACATTATCAGGGACCCTTCACACCCCCACCATGGACTGTTCTCCCTGCTGCCTTCTGGGAAGAGGTTCCACAGTTTTTCCCGGTTGCCATCAGACTGTTGAACTGGTAGTGACTCTGGGCTGTCGAGGCCGAAAAACGGACTCTGTGCCACATTCACATAACTGCACATTTACACTTTTGCACATATGCTTCAGAATGCTGGACTGCAGAATGCTGGACTGCTGAAACCACTAAATGGACACTGCACCACACTCGCATAACTGCACATTTACACATTTGCACATATGCTACATGCTGCTGAACTGATGAAGCCACAAAATGGACTCTGTACCACACGTGAATAGCACACTGTCAATTTCCCCTGCATTGTCTACAGTGTTACATTGTTTTTCATTTCAATTGTTTACATAAATTGCTGCTGCATCCTTATCCTGAAAAATAGTGCAATCTACTGTGATTTTTAGAGTGATTTCTAAAATGATTTTTTTTCAAGCTGTATGCAAACGGAATTTCATTCTGTACGCACTTTGTGCATACAAAATGACAATAAAGATATTTATCTATCTATCTATCTATCTATCTATCTATCTATCTATCTATCTATCTATCTATCTATCTATCTATCTATCTATCTATCTATCTATTCTAGTATCTGGATCAAGTTCCTATTTAGTTTCCTTATGTTATAATTTTAGTAACTTTGTTAGATCCTTATTTTATACTTGCACTTTAGTTAAGTTTCTGTTCTGCATTTATGCTATTAGGGTACTGTTAGATTTACTTAGAGTCTATATTTATTCTGTATGTCTAGCTGCTCTTTCTTAGTTTAGTTAGGTTTTTAGCATCTGCCACTGCTCTGCTGTGTTTTAAACCCAGCAATTGCCAATATACAGGCCCTTCATCTTCCTCCATGCATATACTCTGCTCTGGTCTCAATGTTGCTGTGTTCCCGATTCCTGTTTCCCAGACTCTCTGTAGGCTTTTCTTTATTAATAAACATCACCAAACAACATGTGATCCCAAGCTCTTGTCTGCACTTCGATCTCATTCCCCAAACCCTGACCGTTTTTAGCTGCTACACACTTCTTGTGTGTGCAACAAACTGTAGGATCATGGTTGCTTTAATGGTTATATGCTCTTTTGTGTCTCTGCTTTAATACGCAAGTTTGCACCAAAGTGGAAGTCACAAGTTTCCATTTTCTGAGGGTTATGCTTATCCTATTGCCATGATTTCTATCTTTGTCTCCTGCAAGGCCAAACCTACTGCTCTGTTGCTGTAATGGACCATGTATGCACAAAGCCAGTCTTTAACAGAGTGCTAACGTTGGCTGACTTAACTGCATATTTCCAAGTGTCTGATAACTGCAGTGACTCAGCCGTCATCAAAAAGCATAGCGATAAGCGTCCAGACTGACAAATTTTTTTTATCACTTGCACAACAGCTGACCAGGTGCTTCTGTTCAGTATCCTAGCAATTAGCCATCATGTTAAAGGCAGCTACTGTATATGAACAGTTTGCATGAAGCCACATACACATATTAACTTCTAACCAGTCTGTAAAGATTTACTATGTTGGTTTGATTGTCCCCAAACTTTACGGTCAAAGCATTAGACTAGTGAACTGATGGCTTCTCTATCATTCAGCGCAGCGGTACACCCACCACACATTGAGTTGAAGCTCTGACTAGCAAGCCAGAGATGCCTGGCCCCACAAAGAAAACTCTGCTCCCTTATTTTAGTGTAAAAACCTGAAATAATAATCATAATTTCTCACACTCTGCTGAGTTCTCCTATTGTTTTCCAATTTTGCATTATTTGATGTTATTTCAACTTTTAACCGTGCTCTGTTTTTTTCCCCTTTATAGTAGGTACTCCTGGTCTGGCATTCTGTTAGCTGTGACACCATCCAGGGGAGGCAGATCTTCCTGGATGAATGTGTGCTTCTGTGTCTCTCCTCTGGCTTCTCCTCTCTGGGTCGAGGCAGATGAGCGTTCACACTGAGTCTGGTTCTGGTTCTGCTGGAGGTTTTCTTCCCTATTAAAGGGGAGTTTTCCTCTCCACTGTCACTTCATGCATGCTCAGTATGAGGGATTGCTGCAAAGCCATCAACAATGCAGACGACTGTCCCTGTGGTTCCATGCTCTTTGAGGAGGAGTGAATGCTGCTTGTCAAGACTTGATGCAACCTGCTGTGTTTCCTTAGATTCAAATGTTTTGAACTAATCTGTCTGTATGCTTGATTGAATTTGACGTTGTAAAGTGCCTTGAGATGACATGTGTTGTGAATTGTTGCTATATAAATAAAATTGAAAATGACGTTGCAGTGAAAGGAGGCATCTTGTGCTGATTAACTGATGTTGGCTGGTCTTTTTTTTTGAGTCCACACAGGAGAAATAAATGAATAAAAATAACAATCAATAAAATGGTAAATGGCTTGTACTTGTATAGCACTTTAACTAGTCTTGATGACCTCCATAGCCCTTCACACTACAGTTTAGTCATTCACCCATTCACACCCTGATGGTGGTGAGCTATGTTAGTAGCCACAGCTACCCTTGGGCAGACTGACAGAGACGAGGCTGCCATACACTAGCATCACCGGGCCCTCTGACCAATGCCAGCAGGCAATGCAGGTAAAGTGTCTTGCCCAAGGACACAACGACAGAGACAGTCAGAGCGGGGGATCAAACCAGCAACCCAGCAATTGCAGGACAAACTTCCTAACCTCTGTGCTACAGTCGCAATTTGTAAAATAAGTAAATCTTTGAGAGTCACTGATCTATAATAGATTGGTCCAACTTTTCTGTAATTTTGACTAAGAGATAAAAAATTGAGTACAAAAATGCAAGCAAGCAGATGACCAGAGGAAAAGGTGCACTGCAAAAACAGAACTAGCAATAAGTAACATTTTCTGGAAATGAGTGTACTTGTCCTTGATTTGAGCAGGTAAATAAGATTATCTGCCAATGGAAAGAATAATTTTACCCCAAAAATAAGATAATTAGACATACTGCACTTAATATAAGTTGATTTAGATGACTATTTTGCTAAAATTCCTATTTTAAGTGCAAAAATCTCATTGGCAGATTATCTTATTTACCTGCTCAAATAAAGTACAAATACACTCGTTTCAAGAAACTTTTAACTTATTGTTAGTTCTGTTTTTGCAGTGTGTCCAAGCAGGCAGAGAGACAAGACACAAAAATAGGAGTAAAGAAGATCCTCTATTTGCTCCACACATAGGAGATTGATTTAGGCAACACATCAAAAATTTTCCTTTCACCTTGTAGGTTAACTGTGATATTTCATAATAACGGGTGTGTGTGTCTCAAAAAAGAAAGTAGGAGTAAAGAAGATCCTTTGTAAAAAGTTGCTGCTTCATAAATAAATTAATAAATAAGTCCCTAAATATTTACAATGTAAATGCAGAGTGGATGCCAGGCTTAAAATAATTCTAAACAAATTTGTCCGTGCAGACACAGGAGCAAAGGAGGAGCACAGGGAGGTGAAGGTGTGTTATGTACCTATGAAATGACAAGTTTTATCTCTTTGGAGAACCTGGACCCACCAAAAGTGGCTTTTTAAATCAACCCTTAAGGATGTAAGATGTCTGAATTCATCACCGGTATAAAGTCTAACTCCATTGAAGAGATAGAAAGCAAGCTCAGCTTCTGAGAATGGAAGTGGGTGGCAGCTGCAGGTCATGTAAATCTTTTGTCCCGATATCATGCTCACATGGACTCAAAACAGTGTCTGGCTTGCCTCAGTACAGTCCATCGCCTGTCTCTTTATTACTTTCAATTTTTCAAGCACTTTGCATCTCTATCTCTCACAACATGGCATCCAAATGAGCAAGTTAAACATAGGCCGTTACCCCGGAAAATGGCGACTGCATCCCACAATGCATCACAAAATCATGTGCCCTCTCTAGACCCTAAAATACTTTGGGCACAGTTTGGACATTTTCACTTAGGGGATTTTTCACTTTTGCTGCCAGTGGTTTAGAAATTAATGGCTGCATATTGGATTATTTTGATGACAGCAAATTTATAAAAAAATCATAAAACCAGTAAATAACAACTATATATTGTATCAAAATGTCATATCTTCAGTGTTGTTCCATGAAAAAGATAAAATAAGAAAAAAAAAAAAAATTGAGGTGTTTACTCACTGTTGTGAGTGCAGCACATAAAGCACTCCTGGATCTATGATCTTTTTGTGTGTAGGCCCTGCCTTCCTGGACCCTTGGTTGGTCGTGGCAGATGGCTGCTCACACTGGACCTGGTACTGTTTGAGGTTTCCTCCTGTTAAAGGGAAGTTTTTCTCTCAACTGATTGCTCAGGATGAACGCTTGCTACAAATTACTCAATTCAAAGAACTGTAAACTGTTTCTACATGCTTGTTCCGAAGGAGGGATTGTTGCAAAATTAGTGACTCAACGCAATCTGCTGGGTTTCCTTAGACTTCATTAGTGTCATGATTTGGGTTATTGTTTATGTTTTTGGACTGATAATTTTCCACTCCATGCTCCACCCTTCCCAGTCACCATTCAGTTCACCCTAATCAGCTTCACCTGCAGCTGCATATTAGGCCTTACTCCCTGCACCTGTTTCTGCTCCCATTTTATCCTGCTTCCCACAGTCATTCCCTGCCAGATCGTCACTTCTCATTGCCTGAATGAGTTTTCCCCATTATTCTGTCCCTTGGCCAGGATTTTTCTGTGGACCCGTGCTTGCCCTTCCTTCACTAGTTGGTCTCTAGTGATTGTGTTTGTTGCTTGCTTCTGAAGAGTATGTACTGGTGCCCTGCCATTACCAGAACTGCCTGCCAGTTCTGGTAATGGCAGTTCTTCTGAACTTCTGTTCAGTTCTTCTGCCTGCCAGTTCTTCTGTTACAAGTCTTCAATAGCTGGTCTAGTCATCACCTGCCTAGGCTGCAATTCTTTGCTTGTTCTTCGTGTCAATATCACCTATTTTTACAATAAAACTATCAAAATGCAACAGCATATTCTGGCTTGAATAATGGGTTCAATCTGTAGAATTCACAACAATCAGACTAAATCACCTTTGTGAAACAATTTTGATAAGTTAAACTTCATAGCATTGTTTTAAAAACTAGGATCAGGTTAATTCTGCTATTAGCAGGTTTCTAACACTAGCCTTGTCAGTAGCAAACAAAGTAGGAATAAAGAAGATCCTTTGTAAAATTTCACTGCTTCAAAAATAAATTAATAAACCCCTAAATATTTACAATGTAAATGCGAGTGGTTGCCAAGCTTAAAATAATTTTAAACAAATTTGCCCGTGCCGACAAAGGAGCAGAGGAGGAGCATGGTGGGGTGAAGGCGTGTTATGTACCTCTGAAATAACGAGTTTTCTCTCTAAGAAAAAAAAAATGGAGATCAAAACTTGCCTTTAAAGACGTAAGATTTCTGAATTCATCGCCGGTATAAAGTCTAACTCCACTGATGAGATAGAAAGCAAGCTCAGCTTCTGTGAATGGAAGTGGGTGGCAGCTGCAGGTTATGTAAATATTTTGTCCGGATATCATGCTCACAGAGATTATTCCAACCAATCCTACAGTTTTATCTGACATAGTGAACCTTCAGAAGGGGGTCTAGCTTGTCTTGGTACAATCCATCGCCTATCTCTTTGGCACTGTCAATTTTTCAAGCAACTTTGAATCTCTATCTCTCACATCACAGCATCCAAATCAGCAAGGTAGACAAATCGTCTGTGGGCCAGAATCTGTAGGACGTCTCCTTAAGGAGTTTCGTATGAACTGTCAGGGCGCAACTTTCTTTCACCTGGATAATTTGCTACACATAGCAGTGATCTCAAAACACCAATGTTCCCACGTCTTCACTTGCACATTAATAAGTTGTTGCTGATGAAAAATCTAAACTGTTACACTCCGGTCCAAGAGGTCAGGTGGTTCGATTTTTGCTGCTCAGCCAATCAGATCACTGTATTGTCAGCTGAGCGCGTTCAACCACTTCATCATGGCTGCGCCCGTAAAGGGTTGTAAACATTTGTTTCCATACGAAGAAAGCCCAATAATAGCATTTTCTGGCGCCAGCTGGCAGAGATCTTGATGGCAAGGGAAAAGAAATAGCCCAGACCATTCATCATTCATTTTCTAACACGCTTATCCCCGTTGGGTTTGCGAGGTGCTGGTGCCGATCTCTAGCTGTCAATGGCCGAGACGCGGGGTATAAACTGGACAGGTCGGCAGTCCATCATAGGGCAGAAATAGCCCAGACTTTTGCCCATTTTACTGTTTTTAGTCCCTCTGTCCTGCACCCATCTTAGGCTGCAGACATGTGACCTGTGTCATCCAGTTTCTTCAGCCTGTTGGCCCAACATCAGAATCAGAATCAGAATCAAGTTTAATCGGCAAGTAGGTTTGCACTTACAAGGAATTTGACTTGGTGTTGATGGTGCAGACAAAAAATAAAAATACAAAATAAAATGTATATATATATATATATATATATATATATATATATATATATATATATACAGAAGCTACAGTATATACACTCAGTAAACTGTGCGTTAATGTAACGTAGAAGCTTGTAAGTCCTGAACGGGGGAGAGAGACAGTGTCCAGTTTCATGGACTTGATAATCCAATAGAAAATAGAACTGTGTCAGGATAATCCAAAGTTAACGGGAACCTGGTAACAATGCATTGCACCATTGGATAAAACATTCAGTATGAATATATACAAAAGAATATGGTGTATAAAATCTTTATGGAAATAAAGTCTGTTATAACCGTAAAAACACACTCAAATCACATCAGCAAATTAATGTTTCAAGGAAGCTAGCGGGCGGCTTTGCCTGCTAGCTTAGGGTGACCAGACGTCCCCGATTTCCGTGGACAGTCACCACCTGTCCCCCCCTAAAACTGTCCCTGGAAATGTCCCCGATTTTTTTTTTTTTTTTAACAATGAGGGGGAAAATGTTGCATCTGGAAAGAACGGTTGACAAAAAGGGGGAAAAATTTACTTAGAGTGTTAATAAAGTTCAAGTGATAAAGAAAGCATTGACATGATTTGAGTGATAAAGTAACGCATTGAGTAATGTAGTGTTCAAAGTGTGCTATGTAAAACACAGTGACTATATACTCAGGGTTGAGTTGAGAAGCCCAATTGTCTGAGGATATAACCTCTTTGAGTCTCTGCACTGAACATGAATTTCACTGTACTTCCCTAACTGTGGCAGAATGAAGAGGCAGTTTAGTTGTATTTTTTTTTCTTGTGCTTTAAAAATTTCTGTTCGACACATAATATATCTTTTTCTCCTCTTATTTTATCCAGACCTCTGGATACCGTGGCTGGTGGCTCTTCAGACACAGAAGGCCTTGAAGGAACCAGAGATGATCCCATGTTAGCTGACTCACTGACTGGAGTTAACTCTCCTTATAGGAGCAAACAATATACTTGCACATCAACTACTACCATAAACATACACATAATGTAGTTATGCACACTTTATGTAAGTTTATACATGCCCTTGCTGCACTACACACACAATCACTTGCATTCTTGTCAAGGGGATTTCCAAGACTGTGCTTTTTTTTTAACATGTTTAACACCTTTTCACCCCACATAACCACAACCCATTTTCTTGTCCCAAACAGGCTCCATGCACAGCTCCACTTCTTCCTGAAGCTCAGCAGCTCCTGATTAATCCAGGTGTGTCTGACTTCAGTAACCAGCCAGACACACCTGGATTAATCAGCTTGTTCAGTAATGAAAGACAGGAAAAAAAGGAGCTGCTGAAGTTCAGGAAGTAGTGGAGCTGTGCTTATAGCCCATTAGTGGGAGAAATCAATTTGCTTCTTTGAGATGCACAGGCCCCTGATGCTGTCAATTGACAGTAAGAAACTTATATCATCCTTTACCTGCAGGCTTGACCACTGCTTCTTTTTTATGTTAATGCAGAAATACCTATTTCTCATAGGTATGTAGATGTGAACAGAATGAGTATTTGTAGCACTTTTTTGAAGATTGGGAACTCTCTCTCCACAGAAAGGAACAGGCTAAATGTTTGTATTTACTTTTGTGGTTTTTCTTTTCCTCATGTCACTCTCCCCTTGGGAGGCGGCAGAGCTCTTTGGGCCCCACAAAATTGGAAAGCCCTGCTAACAACCCTTGACCCCTCCACTCCCACCCCCACCACTTTGCCCCAACCCCACCACTTTGCCCCAACCCAGAGACACAGTTCTATTTTTCTATTAATAACACTCTTGATTTATTCATTCTACTAATCTTAGGATATACTAAAAGTGTGGAGAGGCACATTCCTTGCTTTTACATTTGATTTTTGTTGTTTAAATATTAATAAATATGTAAAAATAAATGAAATCATTACTGTCCCAGTTTCCAAATTTCATCTTGATGAGATGTATTGCTTTTTATGTACGAGCTAGAAATGTCCCCGGATTTGATTTCAGAAATCTGGTCACTTCTGGTCTGGTTGTGGAGATGGGGCATCCGGTTGCAGTGAATCACTCTAAGGTACAGTTTGTTTTCTAAGCAGCGAGCAAGCCAGTGGCTCAAAAGGGTAAATATCCCTGGTATGTGCTTTACAGAGGCTCCAATGGAATGCGCTCGTCCTCCCCAGCATGGGGGACCTTCGTCCGGCTTTCTTGCCGTGGCTGCATTCATTCTCTGGAGGACCTGCACAGTTTGAAGGGTGACTTCAGATTAGCTCTGCTCTTAGCTTGGCATGTCCAGCTCGACTCAGCTTTCCTGCAACAACTGAGAAAAATTACACACAGCCTGTTTCTATAGCAGTGGGCTGTTTAAGTTCCGATGTTGGAAAAAGGCAACAATGAATCAACCTGTTTGCCGACCTTGTGTGCACAAACCAGAAATTTAACTTTGGTTTTCCATCACTCACATTAAAATCAACCTGTGTTTTTAAATAACATTAAGCATGTGTGTATGTATCAAATACAAAATGCATCAACTCACACAGTGCGAACACAAAAGTCTATCACTTTAGTGTTTGTTGTGTGTGCAAAGTGTGTTAGTGACTAACACACAATGTAATGTAGGCAGGAACACATTCCCTGCATATCCTTGTTTTTTTAATGTATTTTTTTTCTCTGATCATTATCTAACAGTTGAACAAAGTTTCCTCATACCAGGTTTTAATGTGAAACCAGGCTATAAAATCTTCCATTTCCGGGACAAACAATAGACAGTTTGAGGGCTGTCTGTAAAAGTATAATTTCCTCTTGTCCCTAAAAAATCTCATTGTCTGTTCAGTCACCATGTTCCTCACGGTGGTTCTCCTACTGCTGCTGGTCAGCAGCTCACAGGCTTCACATTTCTATGGCACTGTGATGACCTACTATCCAAAGGACTCTTTTACGAACGGATCAGTCTCGGTAAGTAAAAACTTTACGTTTCTACATGTGGCTGTGAAAGTTTAAGCATGCTAAAAACCGCTTTAAACTACTACAGGTGGTCCTTCGCTACAAGCTGAACTTTCACTCGTGCCGTAATGATTCATGGTCTTGCACCGGCAACTGCGGGGTTGAGACCCTGATTACTAACGGTACCAAGGTTGAGGAAATAACCAGTTCGTGGTGTCAGACTGAAAAGGTCACATCTCGGCTGCTTCCCAACAACTCTCCACTTACGCTTGAGTGAGTTCTGAATACTTTAAAAAAAATTATATTCTTCCAATACCACTGAGGAGGGATTAGATCAGCCCACCCAGTCCCACAGTGGCTCAAGCTGTTTGATAAGAGCTCCATGTTAGAGATCAGCTCACCTTTTGGGTTCTGCTAGTTAAATTATCAAGCAACAAACTGCACCAGATTCTCTGTGTTGCAAATTAAATCTACTCCCTAACTTCCCCTGCAGGTTTTCTAGTGGTGACTGGATAATTAATGTTGATATGATTTCAAACTGGAAAGCTGTGACTTATGTAGAACTAAGGACTCGATCTGACATCGGCAAAGCCAACACATCACCACAGACCACCATCCTTCCAGCTCTGAGGTGATTTTGTTTGACTTTAGGCCACACAAATTATTTGTTCTTTTACACAAACTAAACATATCAGCTACGTTTTACATTTCATTGACAGAAAAATCTGTATCTGTTGTGATAAAAAAACTAGACTTTAGAGTGTTGTTTTATTTGTTGTTTCTTTTTGTCTGACTGTAGAAGAGTCTTCATGGTGTATTTCTGTATATCTTTTCTGTTGCAGAGTCCCATTAACCTGTCAGAGAAATATAAACTTGTTGGCCTTTGATCCCGACGGAGATGATGTTAGATGTAGATATGCATCCAGTTCCTTGTCAGAGTGTGTCACCTGCACGACTCCGTCAGTCCTCAATCTCTCATCTGTAAGGATCAAACACTATATATATTCTACTTTGACTCAGTGTTGTAGTACTCGAGTCCGAGACTTGAACTCGAGTCCGAGTCATTAGCTAAATTTAGAGACTCGTGACTTGACTTGGACTTGAGCACTGATGACTCGAACTTGGACTCGGACTCCTACATTCAGATCATTCTGACTCGAAGATTGAGAAAAAGACTCGACTTTTTTTTATATCATTAGGCTATAATTTTTATATGTCATTAGAATATTATTTGGTGTATGATTTTAATATCTAAATGTTGTACCGCGCACGTGACGTCACCATCTCATGAGCAACGCCCCTTGCTGCTAAGGTTGGGCAAACAGTGTGAGAGCAGAACAACATACCAACGTTCAGCTCAAACGATGGCTTGAGTGTCGAGGGCTTAGAAAGACTGGAAAACGGGCCGAGTTGATAGAAAGGTAAGTCGATGTTTTTCTTCTGCTCGGCGTTCATGGCGTCATCGGACGTTTTTTTTTTTCTGTTTGTAGTCACCGTCCAGGAATCAGTATAAATTTTCCGTCCCGCCGAACAATTTAGTCCGGCCCGGTGGCCAAATGCATTGCCATTATCAAGCGGCTGTATCTCCTCGCTGCATCGACCGATCCACACCAGATTTGTTGTGAGTAATGGGGGAACGCTGCCGAACGCGTTAGTGGGAATCGGCCGGTGGACAGGCGAGGAAAATGCGTGACAGCATCTGCGGTGGCGGGCGGCCGGCGGTGCGCGAACCCTGCCCGCCGACTGGCACCGCGGCGGTGGCCAATAGGCCGGAGTGCGCTTGGCTGCGAGGGCCGATCGACGCCGCTTGCGGCTTTAACATCCTTCATATGCGGCCTATCAGCGTACGAGTCGCTGTTGCACGTTCCATAACAACAATGTTTAAAAACCATGGTTAGGAGACGTCTTAAACTTGGAAAAAGCAGTAGTTTTACCGAGTAAAACCAAGGGTAACTACAGCGAAAGAGTTATTAGTGCAATGGAATGTTACTGCTTCATGTCATACATCACACGTCACGGCATGTTCCAACAACGGACTTGGATCAATAGTGACTCGACTCGGATTTGACTCGGATGAGTAGTGGACTCGACTCGGACTCGACTCGGATTTTTTTTTAATGACTTGGACTTGACTCGGACTTGAACACTGGTGACTCGAACCTGGACTCGGACTCGAGGCATAGTGACTTGACTACAACACTGCTTTGACTGAACAACTGAGTTAATTTATTGTTAGCAGAACAAAAACAATTATCTAAGCAAAAAAATAAAGTAAGACATATTTAAATTATGGAGTGAGTGTAATGATTCACAATGCATTGTTTGTACAGCCGCCAAACTCCATTGGAACCTTGTTGCAATGAAATCTTGTTTAGATCCAACAATGAAACTTTAGTATGTGTAAGTCTAGCAGTAGCCACTTATTTCTAATGCTAAAATCTCCAGCTTTTTCGGATGCTCTTATAACTTTTTGTGTATTAATATGGATGTAGAAAGCAATAAATTGGATGACAGGGGGCTAAATGCTGTTTGGCACAAAAGATTTCTGTTATTTTCACCGTTTTCTTTCCGTCTTCTTGCAGTCTTGTAATTTATCATTCAGCGCATCTCAAAGCAGCAGCCAAGGTTCATATGTAGTCCAGATGGTGATGGAGGACTTTCCAAGGCAGAACATCAACCTGATTCCAACCAGTGGTTCTCAGGTGGCAAAAACTACCAGTGATCCCATCAGCAAAATACCCATCCAGTTTGCTTTAAAAGGTACAATTGTATGTCATCACTGCACTGTTTTAATGCAACAGAAAGCAGCTGTGACAGTGAATCAGCTATACAGAATACTGAAGACATCTGTCCAATATTGGTCCATGGATGCATCTGAAGCAAAATGCTGGGATTTTTGCTTGGTGAAATCTCACTTTTGAGTTCTGTGTACAGGAACTCAACAAGACTTTTATGTCTTTTTAGAGACATAAAAGCAACATGCAAGCTACACAATGGTTTAAACACAGGGATCAATTGAATGTAATTACTAGTGCTGTCAAACAATTAAAAATGTTAATCGCGATTAATCGCATAATTTCAATAGTTAACTCAAGATTGATCGCATATTTTATCTTTTTATTTCTGAAAGTGTAAAAGCCTATTTGGGCATTTTAATATGCAATTTTCAATAAATTACACTAGTATAAAACATGCTTGTACAAAAAGTATTTTTATTTTTGATTTTCAAGCACTTTTCACAATTGGAATGAAAACATCCTGGTGCCATAAAATGTTAAACTCTGGCCAATAATGGCTAAATTGCTAATCATAACGCCCTGATGTTTACACAATGTGTAAACAAATGTGTAAATAAATATTTTTTTTTTTGCCTCTTAAACAAAGATAGACATGGTATATAAAGTAATACAAATTTTACATTTTAACAAACTCACAAGTTTTATTAATTTTTTCACTCTCTTACAAACACATCTAATCCTGAGCAATCCAGAGTCTTACACTTTGCTTGCAACTGGGGCAGGAGCTTAATACCCTTGAAAGAGAACTGTTTAGCACAGCTTCATGTGCTGACACTGTAACTCCAGGTTAATTAATTTGGCCACGTGATTCAGCCTTAGTTTGTAAAATACAAAGACAACACATTAATAAGCATTAAAGTATGGTTTATGGGTTGGCTTCCTGCAATGATATCACTGGAAATTGTCAAAAATATATTAAGCCACGAAAGGACTACTGTAAAATGCCATGGTACCATATTCATATGTTCCACCTAAGAGTAATAATTAGAGACTGGTATTGGAGAAGCCAAAGTGAATATTGGTTGTAATGGTGACACATGTGTTCAGATTTGTCCTACGGCTCTGGTGATTGCATAGGGGCTGTGTTTGCATGTTACATAACCTGACACTGGCATGCCCAGCATGAAATAAAAGTTGGACTCAACATTGCGAACAGGAAGGATCCTCCATTTGTGGATTGAAGTTGCTACATGCAGACTACCATACAGATAAATCAGTATATTTCTTAAGTCTATTTAATCAGGACTGAGCTTGTGGTTTCCCTGTATTGTTGCAGTGGATCCTGCACCACCATCCTGTACAGAAGGTCTCTATCTGCCCAGATTCCTGAGTCCAACTCCAGACAACAGAGCTCAGCTCTACACTCCTGTCAACCAGATGCTGGAAATCCCCATCAGAGCAGAGGCAACTCAAGCCACGTAAGTACAATTGAAATGGAGAAAAAAAAACAATTAAATGTTAACACAACAATGGATTTTAAGAGTAAGTACATCATGCCATCTAGTCAAGAATCTGCCCTTATCTGTTTAAGAGAAATGTTTTCATACCTGAGTTAGATGTCTGTCAGCTGTTTTCTATTATGGCATGAAGGAAAACATTGGCTGATTCCAAGGAAACTGCTCTGTTTGGAGATAGAAAAATGTAAAAAATATTTCTAACTACCAACTTGTTTAACTTTTCTAACTTGTTTGTATTTCCTTTTTCGTTAAAGATCAATTGGGCTCCTGTTCAGTGGGCCACACAATGCTATTAAGAGTTCATCTGGATCAGGAAACTTCTCTCTCACCTGGACCCCATCTGCAACTGAAGATGGTGAAAGCCACCCCATCTGCTTTGTCGTCCAGGCAGAGTCTGTATCTAACTTGTTACCTTTATGATTTCAATTATGTCATTAACATGTACAGAAGGCGTTTGGTGTGGGAATACTAGACAAGTTTAACGAAAAGGATGCCAAATGCATTTTATGCACTTTTGCTTTTAAATATAAACACTCAACAAGCTGCTTAAGTGACCACCTTAATAGCCCTCTTGATACAAGAGAAAACTCAGGCTGGTAATAAAATGGCCACTTATCAATTAATAATTAGTTGATTGCTAAGATCAATCAAATTTAGATTAAATCATTAATAGGTAATGAGTTAATAAACCAAGACAAATTTGCTCACTGAAGCTTACAATAATTAAATGTTGCCCTTATTGATAAGTTTTGAGAGACTATACTAAAAATAAATTCTAGAGTTTCTTCTTTTCTTTGCAAAAAGGAATTAAAAAATCAACATGCAGCAAGATTTAACCTTGCCTGCAAGATAAATTCTCGTGGTATTTGTGCGTTCATACACATGAGACCATTTGTTTCCAAAGAAAAAAAACCTTTGGGCCAATCACGTTGCGGTATCATGGTTTAAGGCGGGACATACTGATGTGACAAAAGCAAAAGTTGAGGAGCCCACAACATAACCAACATAAACATGGCAACGCAAGAGGATGCACATGTATTCACTGCAATCACATCTGTTTTGTCAAAATCCACGATTTCTTCTTTGATAATAGAATATAAAGTGCCTTGACTAGCTTACCTTCTTGTGGTTTCTCATGACGTGTGTTGCTTACGTTTTAATTTGATATCGTGATTGTCTAACAGGTGTTGCTTCGCCCAATCATCTTGGAAAGTTCAGTTGAAATTTGTTCCTTTCCCCAAATAGATTCGACAGAAGCAGTCCCAAATTGATAATGTGCAGAACATAGAGTTCTACACATTATCAATCTGGCTGGCCAGGTTAAGATAGATTAGTTTTTATGTATTCTGTTTATCTGTGATGTATGTCAGATTTTTGAAGCTACCTTTGTTATTTCATGACTTTAACTTCTCTCAAAAGTAATTTCTCCAGTAAGTCAGTAATAAATTTACTTTTTCAAAATACTTTCACAGTGACTCCAGTTCTGTGTATCAGTCTGAGCTTCGCTGTGTTATTGTAACAGTTGGAAACAGTGAGTTGAAATATTCCTTGTATTTCCTTAATTTGTAATTCAATCAGTTTTTTCTGAACTGATATTTGAAGAAATGTGCTCTTCTGTTAATAGGTCCAACAACAACTACACCTATTACAACAACCCTATCCCCAACCACAACTATGACACCCGTCCCTACTACAACAACCCAGTCTCCAACCATGACTACAGTTATAACTACAACAGCACCCAACCCTACTACAACAACCCAGCCTCCAACCGCGACTACAGTTACAACTACAACAGCACCCAACCCTACTACAACAACCCAGCCTCCAACCGCGACTACAGTTACAACTACAACAGCACCCATCCCTACTACAACAACCCAATCTCCAACAACAACTACAGTTACAACTACAACAGCACCCATACCTACTACAACAACCCAATCTCCAACCACGACTATAGTTACAACTACAACCGCAGGCCTACCTACCACAACAACCCAATCCCCAACGACGACTATGACACCCATCCCTACTACAACAACCCAGTCTCCAACCATGACTACAGTTATAACCACAACAGCACCCAACCCTACTACAACAACCCATTCTCCAACCACAACTACAGTTACAACTACAACAGCACCCAACCCTACTACAACAACCCAATCTCCAACCACGACTACAGTTACAACTACAACAGCACCCATCCCTACTACAACAACCCAATCCCCAACCACGACAACGACACCTATCCCTACTACAACAACCCAATCTCCAACCACAACTATAGTTACAACTACAACAGCACCCATCCCTACTACAACAACCCAATCTCCAACCACAACTACAGTAAGAACTACAACAGCACCCATCCCTATTACAACAACCCAATCTCCAACTACGACAACGACACCCATCCCTACTACAACAACCCATTCTCCAACCACGACTACAGTTACAACTACAACAGCACCCATCCCTACTACAACAACCCAATCCCCAACCACGACAACAACACTCATCCCTACTACAACAACCCATTCTCCAACCACAACTACAGTAACAACTACAACAGCACCCATCCCTATTACAACAACCCAATCTCCAACTACGACAACGACACCCATCCCTACTACAACAACCCATTCTCCAACAACGACTACAGTTATAACTACAACAGCACCCATCCCTACTACAACAACCCAATTCCCAACCACGACAACGACACCTATCCCTACTACAACAACCCAATCTCCAACCACAACTATAGTTACAACTACAACAGCACCCATCCCTACTACAACAACCCAATCTCCAACCACGACTACCACACCCATCCCTACTACAACAACCCAATCTCCAACCACAACTACAGTTACAACTACAACAGCACCAATCCCTACTACAACAACCCAATCTCCAACCACAACTACAGTTACAACTACAACAGCACCCATCCCTACTACAACAACCCAATCTCCAACCACAACTACAGTTACAACTACAACAGCACCCATCCCTACTACAACAATCCAATCCCCAACCACGACAACGACACCCATCCCTACTACAACAACCCAATCTCCAACCACAACTACAGTTACAACTACAACAGCACCTATCTCTACTACAACAACCCAGCCTCCAACCACAACTACAGTTACAACTACAACAGCACCCATCCCTACTACAACAACACAATCCCCAACCACAACAATGACACCCATCCCCATTACAACAACCCAATCCCCAACTACGACTATGACACCTATCCCTACTACAACAACTCAATCCCCAACCACAACTACAACACCTATTCCTACTACAGCAACCCAGTCTCCACCCACGACTACAACTACAACACCCCTACCTCCTACAACTCAACCTCCAACCACAACTACAACACCCCTACCTCCTACAACAACTCAACCTCCAACCACCAGTACTAGAACTCCCACCACTACTTCAACTACCCAACCTCCAACAATTCCACCTATTACACCCACCAGTACAAATTCAACACATGCTTCAGGACCAAGTAAGTGTGACTAAAGTTGAAATTTTGTAGTGTACATCATAATGCCAGCAGAACAATTGTACTTGTACAAATTTACAAGGGGTGCTGGTGCCTATCTCCAGCTGTCAATGGGCAAGAGGCGGGTTACACCCTGGACAGGTTGTCAGTCTATCACAGGCCAGTGCATATCATCATAAGAACTCGATGTACTATTATGTATTAAGTTCAGGGGTCATAACAGGTACCAGCTCCATTTCAACAGGAAACCTTAACCCCCGTTGGCCCCTGTCTAGAACCACCTATGACTTTCAATTGAATGTTAAATATTTTCTTTCTAGATTATGTGATTGTTCTGAATGGCAGGATCTCTACAAATTTATCACTGGAAAATGATTATGAAACCATTGTGAAACAGGTCAGTAACTCGACAAACTTGAATCTTGAATCTTATTTTCAGTCATCTGACTGGTTAGGCTGATTCTACTGTCAGAGAATGAGATACTTTCCTTCCACTATGTCTGCTTTTTCTCTTGTTGTAGTGTTTTAAAATGTACTTCATTCTCAATAAAATTTTATTTGGGTGTTCATTTAAAATATGCTACACATGTCAGAGGCAAATCTCAGTTTTTGCAAAGACTATTTTGTTTAATCGAGAATGAAAAACACAAACTGAGATCAGTTATGTCTATAACGTGCTGCTGATTCCACCTCAATAAAGCCTTGTGTTTTCCTCTGCAGATTAAAGATGAACTGGTCAGACGAGGACTGCCATCAACCATGAGTATTCGACTCAAAAAAACTCAAGAGGACACTTTAAAAACACCTTAGATCTCAATAAGGCCTCCTCATTGACCAAAACCTCCTCATTGACCAAAACAAAACCAAAGCATAAGCACAAACACATGAAAATGATGCATACAGCCTAAAGAGGAACCCCAGCTATATTCTGTGAAGCACACACACACACACACACACACACACACACACACACACACACACACACACACACACACACACACACACACACACACACACACACACACACTAATATATTTTCAATACTTTCAATTTTTGACCATCACTCTCTTATCCGTCAAGGTCTAGTGTTAGAACCCAAATAATGTATTTTATATATCCATGATGTACGTCATTTGTCATGATAATGTCCTACTTTTGAATAAGTTGAATAAGAAATTATTTTCTTTACCTGTAAGCCATAATCATCAAAATTACAAGAAACAAATGATTTGAGTATTTCACTCTAAGCGTAATGATTTTGTTTTTGTAAAATATAATTTTCATCTTCTGCAATGACTGACAAATATTTGCAATATCCAAATTTTGTTAGATGTACTTGCAGTCTAATCCACTCCCTGTTGGTTCCTTAATGAGGAGCCAACATTAATTAACTTACAGTATATTCTATTCTATTCTGACCATCATAAAACAGGTCAGTTATGTCCTGAACATCAAACTTTCAGTTGAACTGATGAGCTTTATTTTGCTCAACCAGTTGAGGGTTTCCATCTATTTGGTCTTTGGACAAATAATGGCAAGCATGAATTTTTACTTGCACAACAAAAACTCGTTGAGCACGAGCTGCCCTTATCAAAGAATAACTCCGTTGTTTATCACACAGACACAGATTGGCTTTGTTCCTATTTGCATAGCATAAAAACAGATCAGATATTTTAAAATGTAGCACTGATTTTATCTAATGACTCATGATTTCACTCGACCAAAAATGTTTAGACAAGGAATGACACAAAAAACCTGCACACGTCGGGGAAAAAAAGTTCACCCGAGATTATGTCAACAGTGACACCTAATGGTTAATGACATAACTCATTCCTTTTGAAATTACTGTTTTTGGAAAGCTCTATATTTAAAATGCTGAGCTATAACAGTCATATATTCTAAAAAATACAAAAGGAAAACAGGTTATTTTCATATACTGCTTGCCACAGTGTCAAATTTTATTTATATTTTCTTGTGGTTTTTGCTCATTATTTATCTATTTACCTATGTTATGTTGTTTTATATTCTAGCTGTATATATTTAGGGGAATATTTTTCAGCCCATTTTTGTTGTACTTCTTTTGTATTTCTATTTTTTTTAAACCTTTTTGTGTAATATTTACATGAATAATCAAAGGTGGGGATACAGGTTACACATCCTTGCATGGTATTTAAGTGTATAAAAACATGTTATACACAAACTCTTAAAAGAAACCTTTAAAACATGTTTAAATAAAGAACCTCATAACTCCCCATAACTGTGCTGCCATTGTGATTGGCTGTTTATAAGTCCTAAAATGTGGTACGTAACCACAGACATTTCTTTATAGTTTACGATTATACACAAAAGGAGAAAAATGTCTGTGATGTGTTACAGAAAGTTATTGCTGACATCAACGTTCACAAAACCTATTCTGTTTTTATTTTGGTATTTCCTCATACCAGGAGATTTCCTGGTCTTTCATGTAAAACTAGTTGTTAAAAACATGTCTGGCGAGGTAAACAGACAAGGAGAGGGATTGGATTAGAGACTGCCTATGCTCCTTGACATAATGCTAGCTGTATTGTGTATATATAGACAGCTTTTTGTGATTTATTAAAGAAACAGTAATTGAACGGGATTCCAAAAACATAAACTATGATGGAGGAAAAACACTTAAATACAAATCAATCAAGATACTAAAGCTTCCCAATGTAAAGCAAACCATGTTAGCAGACTATTCTCAGGTCCGATTGTGATGATTGTTTTCTCTCTCAGAGAAAAATATCAGCTTGTTTGCCTTTGACCCCGATGAAGACGAGGTTAAATGCAGATATGTGTCTGTTTTCCCACAATCTGTACTTCACAGTCGGTCCTCACCTTCTCAGCAGGCATAAGTGTTGGTTTCAGGTGACATGACAGCAAAATATAGCGTTCACATGTAACCAACCAGAATTTACTGATTCATTTACTAATATGAATGACTAATGAGAAAACTTTTCTATATCAAAGCTGGTAGTTGGAAGTTCTCAGAAAACCATGGACTTAGCCTGAAATTTTCAGCACAAGCACGCCGTACAGGTCCCTTCCCTTTGCGTTCTGCTGCTCTCCCTCCACAGCTCTCCCCCTCACTGGAGCCTACCGTGCTGCTCTGATGTTTCCCCTCTGATTTTTTTATGGTTTTGTTTTTATTTTTGGCTCCATCCAATTCATTCTTTTGAATTAATCACTCGTGAACGACACAACACTACGGGAACATGTTACTTTTAGCTACCGCATTTTTCGGATCATCAGGCGCGCTGGATTATAAGGCACACCATGAATTATTGAGAAGATTTAAGGATTTTAAGTGCGGTTTATAGTCCAATAAATACGGTAGTACTTTTAACTTCACCATCAAAAAAACAAACACAGACCTAAAACAGAGGAGCTTAAAAAATGCAGATAATAATACCAGCCAAACAAACTAGGGTTACATTAGGTTTTATACTCTTTTAGGAGTTAGTTGTTTTTATTCTTTCATACAAAGCGTCAACTCAATGCAGTGAAGCCGCTGCCCTGAGGGTTACCCAGAACCACTTGCTATTCTTGCTACTGACTGCAGGTGCATGGAGGGTAGAATCTCTGGGTAAAACTTCATTCACAAACACATGGGTAGTTCGAAACAGTACTTCATCTCTGCTAAGGTCAGTCTCTCTTGTTCTGTTATTTTAGGTCTACGTCCATGTGTGTCAATTTTTTATTATATAAAGCTTAGAACCTGCGTCAACACAAACGCGTATCAATCTGGGTCATAATAATGTCTTCCTCAACACAGTTGACTGCTGCCTCCTAAACAACTCTTGCTCCCCAAAAAAAGGATTCACACACACATCCCTGCTTTTCTAAAATATATTTTTACAACCTATCAGCTTACTTTAATGCAATACACTAACTAAACGGTCAATAGACTGAACACAACTTTACAAACTGTCCAACACAATATGAGCTACAGACTAGAATTATGCTAATTAGTTATTTGCATGTCAAACCTTCCATATTACTTAAAAATGTCCATTGTCAGTTTAAGTAAACACAAAGGTTGGTGTGCACTAAGTTAATTCACATCACATACCTAAGCATTTTTTCACATTATAACATGGAAGCTGCTTCTTACAGACATTGAAGTTTAAACAGGAGAGAGATGAAACCTTTATTGTTTTTATTTTCCTTATCTCTGCATCAATAAAAAGCTCCTTATCGCAGTCACTTGGTCCAAAACTTGGCAGCAAGGTTGAGTTGGAACAAAAAGCAGAGCTTTCAACATTTCTGCTTTAATATCTAAATCCTGACTAAGTTTCAGCCTTTTAGCTTTTATTCACGTTTATTGTTTATACTGTAATGTACTTTGAGGTTTTTAACTGTCAAGTTGAAACATGTTGGTCTAAAAATACTTACCTAGTATTTCAAGCTTTGCTGAAGTCCTTACCTCTCCAGATCTTTGTTTCCCTTCCAAGCACTTTGGAAGTTATTAAAGGTGTGCCAGAAACTTTTGCCGCTCTTATTTACTCAATTAAAGCTGCAGTAGGGACATGTGCACATAAAACAAAACCGTTTCCCCAACACACCAATAGATGGCAGAATAGACCAAGAACATGCAACACAAGCCCCACAATGCATCCCAAAACGTTGTGGCATATTGGCTGCAAACAATTTGTTGAAATTATTTAGTGTTGGTGTGAAATGAAGTTGTACGAAGTAACTAATAAACGTAAAAAGATTTTATGTAACTAAGAAACATAAGGAATACAAACATAATAATCACATAAGTGCAAGTCTTGAGTTTTATACGACAAATCTCTTAGCTGACCTGAAGGGGTATTCTGATTTTCATCTTAATCTAAGATGATCCTAATGTATTACAGTTTTTGTATTGTTCTATTTTGTGTTGTAGCACAAATTATTTGTGTTTTGTTATAACCCATAAGTATTTTAGAAATAGTTTTTGCAATTTAAGGTTTGCTATGTCAAAACAGCAAGTCATAATCCAAGAAATAAAAGTAAATTTACACATAAGGTTACACTAAAAGAATGGACAGCAAAAAGACAACATAAACAGCTTTCATTAGTAGATAAAAAAAATCAATCAAAAACAGACATAGATGTCTGGGGTCCGTTCTTCGTACGTCGCTAACTCAGTTAGCGGGATTTCATTGTTGACGATTCGGCATGATCTTGGATCGTTTGGTTCTTCGAAAGACATCCTGCACTTGTTGTCATAGCAACATGTGCGCCAGCTTAAGCCTGCTCCAGAGCAGGCTTATTTCATGTAAACAAGATTAGATCACGGCTGTATACGCGGAGGAGATAGGGAAGTCTGCCGTAGCCATGTCCATTTTTACGACTGCAACCTGTTGCGGAAGGTGCAAGAATAATTTGCTGAGTTTTTCAAATTAATCACGTATTGCGCAATCCTTTAGCGCAGCGCAACAGTGTAATTGTAGAGAGATTTTTCTTGGTGGCTGTTATAAACAGACAAACACATCATTTAACAGTGGCTTTTAAAGAGGAAAAAGTGATGTTGGAGCCATAAATCTAAAATATTTAAGTTATTTAAATGATAGTTTGCTTTTTATTTTTATCATATTCAGTAAGAAGAGTTGTTCGGGCCATTTTATTGTGAAGTTTAGTTTTACTTTGAAAGGCTTGCTTCCTGTCAAGCCGTATATTGTATTAGAAAAAACTATGGATGGATTATCTAGACACGGAGCAATACAGTTTTACCGTGTAAACTGTGGATGACTTGGAAAAGGAAGATTTAAATTTTTTATGGATAAAGATTTTTTTTTTTGTTAAAATTCCCAGTTTGCACGTGTCCTTTACTTCCCGTCTCTAAGGAATGACACTGAAATTTGGATCTCTTGACATAACAAGTGCCTTTTTAAAATAAAGTGTAATAATTAAAGGCTACCATTTTGTAGAATATTCTTGTATTTCATTTTTACTTGTCCCCATGTTCTAGTGGGTCCCGTGGAGGCTCTGATATAAAAGAACAAATAATATAAAATTATTAAAATGCAAAAATTAATGCTGTAGAATGTGATAGAAACATCTACCATGGACAGTATTTACGCATTAATTTGTCTGCTGCTTTATGCCGGCCCTCTCTCCTGGCTTTAACAGATTTTGAGGTTTTAATTAATGACTCAAATTCGGCATAACCTTCCAAGCTCTTGTTCTGCTTGGGAGAAAAACTGTGGGCGTTCTTTGCTGAACAGCCAATAGCAGCGTTGCTGATCATTGTTTCTACTATCGATACATTTCCCCTTTTAAACAAACGCATGAGCGCGCAGTTGTCTCAGATAACTCAATCCAGCCATACTAATCATAAACAACAGGTGTGTTCGAAGAACCCAATTAGCTGGATCAGGATAAGCCGGATGAAATCATCTTGGATGTGTCATTTGATCTCGGATGTTTTAAGCAACGTACGAAGAACGGACCCCTGATTTAGGTTTTGTCTGTTTGTTTTGGACTTTTCTGGACTTTTCCCATCAGCCTGTCACCTCTCAGCCACAAGCCACTATCCAATCAGCTCAGCCACCAGTCAATTAGCCCACATCAACTCCACATGCTGCCAGTAATCATGTAAACTCTGGTCACCTGTCAGCTGCCTACATATACCTGCCTTAGCCAATTCCTCTCTGCCAGAACGTTTCTTCTCTTCTCGTCTCATCCAGCGTGATGTGCCCTTCCTCTACCAGCTCATGTGTGCTCTGCCAGCTGGACTCTTCAGATAAAAGTTGCCTGTGTCTGCATGCTGAAGTTCTGCCTGATTCCCCATGAGTTCCAGCTGCTTGTGCTGCCCGTTCTGCCCCTAGTCCACAACACCTGTTCTGGTCTATCACTACCTGCATCCTCTGGTCTCCTGCTCATCCCTGCCTGCCTACACTATCAGCCATTACTCATCTGCCTAGTCTGGTTCTGTTCGCCTGCCTCAGCTGCCACTACTCATCCCTCACAATAAACCTTTTAAAGAAAACTTAACTCTGTGTCCGGCTGATTATCGGGTTGACCAGCGTTACCATTTACAATATAAATTCCAACCCATTCCAACCCTCTTCTAGAAAACATTTTAAGTTAAAAATAAATTGCTCAAATCTAGTGTTAAAGCCCGAAAGTCTGTACGCAGTGCAGCTTGTGGAGAACTTTCCTAGAGGAAAAAAATCACCTTGATTCAAAACGATGGTTCAATGTTGCTGAGAGACAACACAAGTGCACAACTGCCCAGTTTGTTTTGAAAAGCATAATTGCTAATGCAACACTTCAGTGTCTTATAATTGTTGTATCTGCTGAAAGTTTAATAATAACTAAGGATTTTTAGACATCAAAATGTAACATTTGTGACAGGACTCAACAAAGTTACCTATTTTGAGAACAACTGAGCTGGACAAGTATGTAAGTTGACCAAATTCATCCTGCAAACTAGTTGCAAAGCTGTATGAAGAAACCTTTGACTAAAAATAAATTATTTTAATGTGCATTATAAGTCGATTTCACCATATCACAACTGTTATTTCCTGTATTGCTCCGATGGATTCTGCTGCACCCCCTTGCATATGGTAAACGGTATCTGCCCGGGTTCCTGCCTGGATCTAGGGGTGATGGAACTCACTATCAGAGCTGAATCCACTCAGTTTGTAGAGTAGTATTTAAGTATTGTTTCTAATCTTAGAAATGTTTTGACATTATTCAAGATCCTGTTGTGTTAAAATGATATAATGACTCCAACCCAGAGAGACAACATGAAACCTGCACATATAATCTGAACAAAATTGTCTTTTGCTGTCAGAGCATTGTGAACTTGAGCAACTAAAAGGCACATTTCTGGGCATTGTTTTGCAAATATTACCAAACCAACCCATGGATCTCTTGTTAGTTAAAGGATCGCTGAGCTCCTGTTCAGTGGACCGTTGAATGTGGGGAAGAGTTCATCTGGTTTACAACATTTCACCCTAAGCTTGAAGCCTCTGCAGGAAAAGAAAGAAGAAAGCCAACCCATATGTGTTGTAGTCTATGCAAAGTCAGTATCTGATATGAAGGATGTCAAATTATCTCTAAATGCACCAAAAACGAGCAACCAAACAAAAATCAGTCATTTATGTATCAAAGATAAACTGATGCAGTGAGGGCTGTAATACATTATAAACAAATAATTGTTTATAATGGTACTCCGATGAGGTTAACAGGCTAACTGGACATGGGAAATGTTTATGTTGTATACATAGATGGTTGTTTGTCTACTTTGACTCTGTTATAGGATGGAGACCTGTCCAGGGTGGACGCCGCTCCTTGACTGGTGGGTGTGGACACCAGCCATAACGGGATTAAACAGGTGCAGAAAATAGGTGTAATTATCTGTTCGTAGGTTTTAGCTCTATATTGAACATCTTAAATCAGAATCAAACAAATATAATGGCCAAGTTAGGTTGCACAAACAAGGAATTTTACTGGTTTTCCGTCGTTTACATCATAATCAACCGTACAAACAGCCATTCATTCTACATGAAAGGATGCTTAAATAGAATAAAAGGGACAGTTAACTTATAATGGGGAAAATTATTTATTAGCCACAAAAGCTTTTAAAAGGATTGATTTTTTTTATTCAGAGACTGGCGCTTTACTGTTTCAGATATCGACCCTGTAGTTCATCCTTGCTATCATCAAGACTCAGCTAAAGAGCATGCTCTTAAATCTAAGTAATGAGTGTAAACATGATGACTGCCCATGTCCAGCTGGCTTAAAGCAAGCGCAGCAGATGCCTCTTGCAATAAAAGTGAGGGCTGGTCCAACGTTGGGCTTTTCAGTGAGTTGAGTCAAAGCGTCACCTGTCTTCATATGGCACCGTCAAGACTATTGCTGCTGGTGTTGCTGCTGCTTTTTAAGGAGGAGAAGTCTGTTATAATCAGCGAATGTACAATCCGGTAGGTCTTCTCAAGTGTGGGTTCTATGTACTGCATTATTTCCATGGAACATTTTTTTTTAATGCAAACTAAATAGAAAATAAACTTGGGACGGATTGTCGGCAGCACTGACATCAACAAATCTGACTCATGACCATCATGGTGATCACATCCTCTCTCTAGTGAGGTCATTAAGCCTTTTCATTTGAAATATTTTCTCCATAAACAGTGCATTTACTTTATACCAACATGTTTGTTTGTGTGTGTGTGTGTGTTTTTTTAGTGACTTCAGAATATTATTCCATAACAAATATTGATAAGCAGCAGAGGACAGCCATTATGGTTGATGTGGCCATCCCAAGATGATGGAAACAAGAGCATGAGAAACTGGAGATATACCATCAGCCTGGAAGGTGAAGACAACAGTAGTGCCTGGGCAGAACCTATTAGGTTCGGTCAACACCGATCAGATCACACTTTTCCAGCATAAATAAGTTAATAACAGCTAATTAATAAATGCATTGTTAGTGTTAGTCATTACAGGCTTGTAGCCCTTGGACCACAACCATTTGAATTACATTTGTTATAGCTATCATTTGAGTCTGAAGGATCTATTATTAAAATTATAATAGCAAATTATAATTAATATCAATACTCATATTCAAACAGGTTTCTGGCATAACAAAGGACAGGAGTTGCTTGGCCAGCCCGGAGAAGTTATCCAGCCTCTGGTACCCCGAACGGATTCAAGGTACGAGAAGGGACTCCTGGTCTCGGAATGTCTCTGGGGCGTCGGCACGAAGATCCGAACCTTTCTTTCATGAGACGGTAAGAAGATTATTTTCCGGCACAAACTGCTTGCAAACTTTAAAATTTTAACCCCATTTAAAAAAAATATTGCAAGAAATTTCAAAATAAGAGAAAAATCTGCAAAACCTACAGGGTAGTAATAAAAAAAGCCTATAGAAATAATGAATTATAGTCAGTCCTTAAAGCAAATAAAATAGGATTCGCAAATACAGAACAGTGACTGAAGTCTTAAGGTTAAATGAAATTAAAGTTTTATAAAATTTTTCAGCTGAAAAATGAGCACTCCTGCTGAGAGGAGGGGGCTGATGATTTTTACCTACAAACAGAAGACCTCTTGTCAGGGGGACAAGGGGCTGCCCAGCATGTTGGTAGTGCAGAGTGAAAGCTGCAGGTGTGCTTTAAGCATCTGACTTCTATCTAGATGTAGGTAGATTTTAAAGGAGAAATCTCTCTCATTATTCCCTACCGGCCAATAAGTGTGAAGCCTTTCATTTGGTTGGTCGACCTCACGGAGGACCATTAAAATAAATACAAATTTAAAAAGGGGTCTGGAAGCAAAGAAGTCTGTTAATGAGTTAAAGGCAGTTTCCAGGGCCAATCTCTCCCCAGGGGGGAAATATTGATTACATGATGAAAAGTATGGGCCTGAAAGCATGCCATGCATAAATGATTGGCTTAAACATGCAGATTTCCCACAAAGGGGTTCATTTAATATTGCAGTACTGCTACAAAATAATAAAAATAAAATAAAAAAAGGAAAAGCTGAATAAAAAATAAAAATGTGGAAACGTAACTAAAAGAGACACAGCGTTGCACGGGGGAAGCGTTTTCTTAGGGATCGACCAGCTACACTTTCGTCATGAATAAATATAATATCGACTGCTAATATGGACGTATAAGTTTAAAAAGAGATAAGGGTCCAAGTGTATGCAAGATAAAGAGATGTATCCTTGTGGAGCTGAAGCATAAGACTGTGTGTAAGACAGTCGGTGTCGGCCTTCAAGAAGGCTAGGCACTTTGCATAATAAAAATATATGTCTTTCAGCATTGGTTCACAGTCTAGACATTTTTAAAAAAATGGAAGACCACAGATCTGTGGAAAAATAGTTGATTGTATAGTTATATGTGACTAAATCTCTGATCGTCTGTGTGAAGTAATTCAGTTTTAAATTTAATAATATCATGGTTTCAAAATGTTTTGCAGTCCTGGGGTCCATTCTTCGTACGTTGCTTAAAACATCCAAGATCAAATGACACATCCAAGATGATTTCATCCGGCTAATCCTGATCCGGCTAATTGGGTTCTTCAAACACACCTGTTGTTTACGATTAGTATGGCTGGATTGAGTTATCTGAGATAACTGCGTGATCATGCGTTTGTTTAAAAGGGGAAATGTGTCGATAGTAGAAACAATGATCAGCAGCGCTGCTATTGGCTGTTCAGCATGGCCAAAGAACGCCCACAGTTTTTCTCCCAAGCAGAGCAAGAGCTTTTAATGGAAGGTTATACCGAATTTGAGTCATTAATTAAAACGACAGTGAACACCTCAAATTTTGGTGTCATTCCTTAGACACTGGAAGTAAAGAACACGTGCAAACTGGGATTTTTAACAGAAAATTAGTTATCTATAAAAAATGAAGTTCTTCCTTTTCCAAGTCATACACAGTTTACACGGTAAAACTGTATTGCTCTGTCTCTAGATAATCCATCCATAGTTTTTTTCTAATACAATATACGGCTCGACAGGAAGCAAGCCTTTCAAAGTAAAACTAAACTTCACAATAAAATGGCCTGAACAAATCTTACCGAAAATGTTAAAAATAAAAAGCAAACCATCATACAAATAACTTAAATATTTTCTATTTATGGCTCTAACACCACTTTTTCCTCTTTAAAAGCCACTGTTAGATGATGTGTTTGTCTGTTTATAACAGCCACCAAGAAAAATCTCTCTACAATTACACTGTCGCGCTGCGCTAAAGGATCCTGTCTATTGCGCAATACGCGATTAATTCGAAAAACTTTCGCAACAGGTTGCTGTCGGAAAAATGGACATGGCTACGACAGACTTCCCTATCTCCTCCGCTTATACAGCCGTGATCTAATCCTGTTTACATGAAATAAGCCTGCTCGCGAGCAGGTTTAAGCTGGCGCACATGTTGCTATGACAACAAGTGCAGGAAGTCTTTCGAAGAACCAAACGATCCAAGATCATGCCAAATCGTCAACAATCAAATCCAGCTAACTGAGTTAGCGACGTACGAAGAACGGACCCCAGGTCTGGACGGGCAGGTGCACTCCATCGGAGCTAATTACCACCCTCTATAAGGAGCTGGAACCAGGAGGAGGGTGTCAGTTCGTTTACGCTTCAGCGTGGTACAGACTAGTGATGGGAAAATGAAGCCTCATGAAGCAACGAAGCTTTTCAACACTTTGCTTTGGAAAAAGGTTCTTTACTCGAAGCTTCATCCATCACGCACTAGTGACATCTGCTGGTGAAACTGTAACAGCCTTGTCACTTAGTTGCATCATACTTCCAAAAATTAGTAAATGCAATATTGTCACAAAGTTTTCATCAAACTCATGTTTAGTGAGAGGAGAATCAATTAAATTATATTTAATTGTCATGTTTTAATTATCAAAATGATTTGTAGCCAATCTAATTCTTTTACCATGAGTGGTTGTTTTGGGTTTTCTTTTATGTCATGGACTTATTTGACAATGAAGACATGTGTTACTTTAGTGTATTGGGAATTGTGTGATTGTTGGGGCAGACTCTGTATGCTTTCAGCTTGAAACTTGCTTCCTGAAAAACAGAATTTGTTTAAAATCATCGCTTCCTGGGAGTTCTAGTTCTGGTTCTTAATACTAAGTTACACATAGAGTTTGCCTCTTCTGATGGCAAACTCAATGTGCTTTTGATGTGTGATTCTGATGTATCTCCTGATCAAACAAAGGAAAATTTAGAAAATTCTGGATTTTAGGTTTGTTTTTATTTAGGAACAGGACTTTTTTTCACTGTTTCAGATTTCCGGCGGTTTCTTCGTCGGCAAATGACCTCACCCACGAAGCAACAGGGTTCATCACGCTTTTATTTTGAAAAATTAAACGCAAAATAAAGCAATGACGTGGCAGATGTCATGTGAGGGCCTATTTGTTGTTGATCACTTGATTTTCCTCAATATGACACAAGCTCCGAAGCGGTGCTTCGTCTGACACGCCCCCTTTTTACTCGGTACACGCCTCGAAGCCTGGCTTCAGATGTCCCATCACTAGTACAGACCAACTCCTTGCTCACTTCTCAACTCCTTGTTTATCCTCCCAACATTATTTTCCTTTTTTTTCTTCCCAGTGTCCTGTCTAGCAATGTGGCAATAAGAATTGTTGTCTTAATGCCAAAAAGAGCTCAACAGATTGGAGCTGTCATCTTTTGCCATAGTGCTCCGCTTGATTTATGAATGTAAATAGTTTTATTCTGATTCATGCAGGGAGTATTTCAAATTATGTGGACACTGCAATGGGAAAGTAGGAGAGGAAAGGAAGAACAAGAAGAGAAAAAAGAGAAAAGGTGAAAGAAAGAGGAGATAAAAGGGAGAGAATGATAAAACATCTTCAGTCTGCTTCATCACCTGGAAAGAGATGTAAAAATAACAGCACAACCAACGGATATAGTATAACAGATACAATAAAGTAACACCTTGATACCATTGCTGAATTATATGTAATATTTAATCTGACATGTATAATGTGGTAGCTGAAAAAAATATGGACTTTCTGTATAGAAGTAAACCTCTATGTACGTGGAACCCAGCACCTGTAGGTGTTTGTGAGAGTGCACTCGTGTATGTAAAGTTTATCCAAAAGAAAAATGCTCAACATTATTTTCCACAATCCAACACCCAAGTTATTCACCAGCCTTTCATCTTTCCTGGCAGAACCCGCCAGACCTCCAAACTGCTGACATCTTGATCTTGTTCATCTGCATTCTGACAATAAGCCTTTTAACTAAACCGTCTACCTCAGTAATTGCTCTCATTCGGAGTCTCACGTTCTAATCATGACGCATTAATTAATTTTTCATTATAAGCAAAGTAACCTGAAGCTTTACACTACCTGCTGATGCAAAGGGAAATTGCGAACACCGCATTTACTGGACAGTAAGCAGAGCCACAAATAAGACGCAAATAATTAGGATGCCGCTAAGGTCTGCTGCTCCGGCAGACCTTAATTAAGTGCAAAAAAAAGTTAAAGGCTTAAATGGATAAAACTACAAAATTAGCATAATGACTCGTTCTCCTATCTAACATGGCTAAATTTGGGATTAAAGCACCAGTGAATTTTTTTTTGAAATTACACACAGGTACCTACAAGATTTAAGGAGATTTAATATCTCTCCACTCAAACGCAAATAACACAATAGTTCTCCTTTTAACCAGATGTTAAAACATTCTGATGAAGGATTACAAATATTATTGAGGTTAGCTAACTATTTGCCTAGGGGCCTTTGGGCCAGGATAATTTAATGATTATCCTCTTACATAAAGAAAAGAAACGAGGCCAACTAGATTAGTTGGACATTTTGGATCTGGTCAGGATCCAAAATGTCCTGGTTCAGTTTTGGTCTGGCCTTTTTTGCCCTGTTGTTTTTCAGTTCCTCCTCCTCTCACTCAGCTCATATATATATATATATATATATATATATATATATATATATATATATATATATATATATATATATATATATATATATATGAATGAGAAAGTACCATGTATGTTGGTTGAATGAAGCAAACAACTGTAAAATATTATTTACAGCATTTTACAAACATGAAGACGTGTAAGATCCAACGGTAGACAATTTCCACCTTGCATAACTACTGAACAAGACTGATCAGAAACATTTAATTAATTAATCTTCTAAACAAATTCTTGCAGGACAATTTGTTCCAAAGAAATACACACATTTTGTAGACTAACAGGTCTGCATAGTTATTTTTAATTTAGTTTTACAGTCATGTCCGTCAGGCTCTGGAGATTAACACCGTGGCAGTCCTGTCTCATTTTGTTTAAGGAAATGCAAAACACATGGAAAAACAGAAACTGGTACATGATGCTTTTCCTTGTTGAAAATGGTTGATTTTTTGGACATTTGACTTAAGCTTATGTGTTTTATAAAAGGAAGGGCTGTTTATTTGCATAGAGCATTTCAGCAACAAAATAAAGGGCTTTACATCATGAAAAAAGAAAACAAAATACATTACATTGGGATATTAAAGTAAATGAAAGTTTGTCTACAAATTGAAATCACCAATGTTTAATTTCATAGTTTTAAATAGAAGAGGCAAAGTCAACTCTAAACAAGAGGGATTTTTAACCTTGATAAAACCTGATGGCTGCTTCTCTATGTTTGGTTTTTATTCTTGGGTGCGGGATAAATGTTGAAAACGCAGCATCCCTTTTTGTGTTAAATCTTTCACAGTTTTTTTTTCAAATGTATATATTTGTGTATAGTCTAACAAAGAGAGGGTCTGGTTTAAAACTCAATGAATGCCATAAAATCATTTTTGTCATTATCAATATTAACATGTTAGAGAAAACAGCTGATATGTTTGCAGGTGGCAAAATGTAGGAACATAACAAATATGTATATTTCCCAGACTGGGAGATCAGAGAGAGGTTTTAATAAATTAGGCATTTGGGTGTGAATCCTGGCGTATTCTAATTTACTGAGACAGTAAATGTGGGGCTTCCATTATCTGTGAGCCATTTTCATTATAATCAGAAGAAATAAAAGTTTGAAATATTTTAAATTATGTGTAATGAATCAATATGATGTGAATTTCACAATCTGAATTTCATGATATAATTTTTTTAGAGATGTATTTGTACATCTGCATTTAAATATCAGTGTTAGCCAAAGTGTGTATTAAAGCTGCATCAAATAATTTACACCTTGCATGTGCAATATATATATATATATATATATATTACTGTTCAATGTTATGTTGGCAGTGACTCCTCCATTCCTTACACCTCCTTCTTTTTCTTGTTTTTTTTAACTTATTTTATCTCTGATCATTATCATACAGTTGATCAACACTTCCCCATGCCAGGTTTCCATTATAAAGCCACGCCTTAAAATCTATTTCCGGGACAAACAATGGACTGTGAGAGGGAGTGGACCACAGGCTGTCTGTGAAAATATAAATTCTATGATAAATAACAGACTTTGTGCAGAAAATCTTACTCAGTCACCATGTTCCTCCTGGTGCTGCTGCTGGTCAGTTGCTCACACGCTTCACATTTCTATGGCACCGTGATGACCTACTATCCAAAGGACTCTTTTACGAATGGACCAGTCACAGTGAGTTAAGACTGCACAATTCTACACCTACCTGTAAAAGTCTACTTGTAATAAAGACCTCTTTAATTTAAATTTACAGGTGATCCTTCGCTATAAGTCTAACTTTCACTCGTGCACCAGTGGTAAATGGTCCTGCACCGGCAACTGTGCGGATGAGATGCTGATTACTAACCCAATAAAGGTTGAGGAAAAGGCAGGTTCATGGTGTCAGACTGAAACAATGATATCTCAGCTGCTTCCCAACAACTCTCCACTTACACTTGAGTGAGTCCTCCCTAACGCTTTGCAAAATTATATTATTTCAATATCACTGAGGAGGGATTCGATCACCACACCTAATCCAATATATACAGTGGCTGAGGCTGTTTGATAAGAGCTGTATAGTAGAGATCGCACAGTTTGTTGGTTTCGGCTAATTAAAGACAATAAACACCAAAATACATCAGGCTCCGTGTTTCAGCTGAAATCTACTCCCTAACTTCCCCTACAGGCTTTCTGGTGGAAACTGGATAGCTAATGATGATAGAATTGAGTCCTGGAAAGCTGTGACTTACGTTGAACTAAGGACCCGATCTGACATCGGCAAAGCCAACACATCACCACAGACCACCATCCTTCCACTTTTGAGGTAATTTTGTTTGACTTTAGGCCACAAAGAAATCAACCAATCATTCTTTTACACAAACTAAACACATTAGCTATGTTTTGCCTTTCAGTAACAGAAAAAAAACTTCTATCTGTCCATCTATCTTCCTCCATCAAGTACAATGGTAGAGTTATGATCTGGGAATGGGATCAGCCAACAGTAAATGAGTCATATATTCCTCTGTTTACCAAAATATTTCACAGTCAAATTTTCTGGGAGACGTGTGTTCTTGTAGAGATCAAGTATGAACGGAATTACTTTAAAACCTAGAGAAACAAGATCCTCTTTATTATGAGAAGAGTCTTTGTGAGGGATTTTTTTTCTGTTGCAGAGTTCCTAGAAACTGTCCGAGAAACATAAGCTTGTTGGCCTTTGACCCTGATGGAGATGATGTTAGATGCAGATACGCAACGAGCTCCTTGTCAGAGTGTGCCAACTGTACAACTCCTTCGGTCCTCAATGTCTCATCTGTAAGGATCAAAAGCTTAACTTATACTACCCCTCTCTCTCCTCTCTCTCTCTCTCTCCTCCTCCTCTCTCGTCTCCTCTCTCCCTGCCTCGCATCATCTCTCTCTCTTCCTCTCTTCTCTCTCTCTCTCCTCTCTCTCTCTCTATATATATATATATATATATATATACTATATATATATATATATATATATATATATATATATATATAGATATATAGATATATATATATATATATAGGATATATATATAGATATATAGATATATATATAGATATATATATAGATATATATATATAGATATATATATAGATATATATATAGGATATATATATAGATATATATATATAGATATATATATATAGATATATATATATAGATATAGATATAGATTTGCTTGTGTTACATTTAGAATTTAAATCATTTATTCATTCTGTTGCAGTCTTGTACTTTATCGTTCAGCTCATCCCCGAACAGCAGCCAATATGTGGTCCAAATGGTGATGGAGGACTTTTCCAGGCAGGACATCACCCTGACTCAAGCTGATGGTTTTCAGGAGGCGAGAAATACTATTACTCCTATCAGCAAAATACCCATCCAGTTTGCTTTTAAAGGTACAAAGTTATATCATCACTACCTTGTTTAATAGCCAGCTCTAAGGGACACTGAAAACATCTGTTTACAGTTGATCCATGAATGTGTCTTCAGCGAATGGAAAAATTATTGTGTGGTAAAAGAAAATCTCACTTTTGAGCTTGATGCAACTCAACAAAACCTTTAAAATGGTTTTACCAGACATAGCAACATGAAAGCTGCTCAATGGTCTAAACACAAGGATATATTAAATTAAATTCAGTTAAACTGCCAATTCTCATCAGGTGTCTTCTCCATAGAATAGAATGCCCTTTGTTGTCACTGTACAGAGTATAATGAGATTGCAATGTTTTCCTTTTCAGTGCAGACACAAAATATAGAAAAATAGAAAACAGGAACTAGATCTTAGAAACCTAAAGACTACAAGTCAAATCCTAATCTAAATGTCATGATCGTTGGGTGTTTTTGAATTTAAATTGTGTTTTCCTTGATCATGTTGTTGTTGTCATTTTCCATTACTGTTTGTGTATATTTGTTCTTTCCTTTGTGGACTGTTAATATATTAGTTATTTAATATGTCTATTTTTTTAGTTAGATGTTTTACAGCATTATCTCCCTGTCTGTGAGGACCCGGATAACTGAGCTCCAGTCTATGTCTCTTAGGGTCAATGATAATTACTCTTGTTTTATGGTGTTCAGTGCCAGATTGTTTTCGGAACACCAGAATTTTAGCTTACGTACCTCCTCTCTCTTTGAGATTATGGCAACCGCAGTGATGTCGTCAGCAAATTTGATGATGATGTTGTTGCTGTGGGCCATACTGCAGTCATAGGTGTAGAGGGAGTAAAGAAGGGTCTCAGCACGCAGTCGTGTGCTTAACCTGTGCTCGGTGTCCATGTAGAGAAAAGATGGGGGACTCACAGCCTGGGGTCAGTTGAATAGAAAGTCTTTGATCTAGGTACATGTGAGAAGGGGTAAGTCCAGGGTGTCCAGTCTAGTGATCAGAATGCCAAGGATCATTGTGTTGAATTCCAAGCTGTAAGTTATTTAAGTTGACAAACTGATGAATTTGTAGAGAAACTCCCTTTATTAGGGTTTGTATTCTGAACAAATGAAGTATCATATATGGACTTTGAACTATCATACAAGCAGATAAAACAGTATGAGTTTGCAATTTTTCTGTATTGTTGCAGTGGATCATGCAGTACCATCTTGCACAGAAGGTCTATATCTGCCCAGATTCCTGAGTCCAACTCCAAACAATAGAGCTCAGTTCACCACGCCCACATATCAGATGCTGGAAATTCCCATCAGAGCAGAGGCAACTCAAACCATGTAAGTGATATTGGAATGATAACAGATGTCTTTCAAAGTTGTTACATTATGACCTCAAGGAAAGGAAATCACCGAGTTGGCGGTGGGATGGAAATATTTCTAACCACTCTCTATTTCTTGTTTGGTAAAGGTCAATTGAGCTCCTGGTGAGCGGGCCATATAATGTAATAAAAAAGTCTTTGGGATCAGGAAACTTCTCTCTTACATGGACACCATCTGTGATTGAAGTTGGAGAAAGTCACCCTATCTGTTTTGTTGTCCAGGCAAAGTCAGTATCTAGTCATCACACTATTTTGAAATGTACAAGAAACGTTTTTCACATTTTAATATTATTTATTAAAGTAAATTACCTTTATAGTGATAATTAAAATCATTACCATAAAGTATAAAATGATCAAATGTTAATTAATCTAGAGCATCCAACAACAGAAATGAATACATTTAAGAAAGATTAAAGAATCTTTATTGTCACCCCATGTTAATGTGGGGAAATTCTTTGCAGGATACTCCGGCTTAGAGTACATACAACAAATAACATGCAATAAACAATATGTACAAATTTTATATTTTTTCGCATTAGATTATGCAAAGATAAAGAACATAAAAGAGGTAAAAAAAATAAGTTTGTGTCAAAGTCCAAGGGCTTTGGTATCAGTTCCTTCACAAGTGATATGAGCCATGTTACATAGATTAGTCATACTCCATGAATCTCAGTAATGAGGTAATAAGTTACTTTTGTGCAATGATTTCAGGATCAATTTAGAGAACTGTGCAAATAGGCAATAGCAGTAAAGTGATTGTAACATATTTAACATTAGATTTATTGTAGCATATGATAAACAGATTGATGGAGAAACTCTCAGCAGTGGGTCTATCGCCTACCGCGGCAATAACATTGGAGTGATTTCACAAATTCTGGTTCACAGTCTCTCATCAGGGGACGATGGCGTTCACAGCTCTTGGAAATTAGCTGTTTCTAATTTTACTGGTTTTGGATTTAATGCTACTGAAGTGTTTACCCAATGGGAAAGGGGCAAAAAGCAAACAAAAAACTTTCAACATTTCAAACTATGAACTTAGTGAAAATAGGGCTACAGTCTACTTCAAAGCAAAATGAAAATCCTTCTTGAGAGGAGAAGAAATAAACATACAGATAGATAAGCATTGCTGTGTACTGTTTATCTACAGCATGCATTAGTTTTTAAACGATCTTTGTTGTTTTATGACTTTAAGTACTTTTTAAAGTAATTTCCCCAGCAAGTAAGTCATAAATATCTCTTTTTTAAAATACTTCCACAGTGATTCCAGTTCTGTTTATCAGTCTGAGCTCCGTTGTGTCATTGTAACAGCAGAACACAGTAAGTTGGGATATTTTGAGGTTATCCCTTTATTCAATAAGTTGTTTTCTAAACTAATATTTCAAGTGATGTGCTATTCTTTTCATAGGTCCAAAAACAACTGTAGCTGGACCTATAGCCCACCCCCCAAACACAGGGACAATGATACCTATACCTACTACAACAATCCAGCCCCCAACCACAAATACAACTACAATGATGCCCATACCTACAACCCCATCTCTAAATATAACTGCAACAACAACTTCACCTATTACAACCACTCAACCCCCAACCCCAAATACCCCTGCACAAACTACAACCACACCTATGCAAGCTACAACCCAGTCCCCAGCTCTGACTGCTACATCTATAGCTATGACAACAACCCAGCCACTCACCCCAACTACAAGAGCACCTGTACTTCCTTTAACAACCCAACCTCTATTCCAGACTGCAACACCCATATCTTCTTTCCCAATAAAGCGTAATGCATCCCAACCCTTGACTATGACTACAACTACAACACTCATACCTACTACAACTCAACCCCTAACCATGACTACCCCCACACCTGCAACCACACGAGTACAAACTACAACTACCCAACCCCCAACCACAACTACAACGACAGCTATACCCACTGCAACAACCCAGCCTCTAATCATGGTGGCAACAACACCTATACCTAATACAACAACCCAACCCTTGACTACGACTACAACACTCATACCTACTACAACAACCCAACCCACAACTATCCCTCCACCTGCAACCACACTAGTGTCAACTACAACCACCCAACCCCCAACCATGACTACAACTACAATGATGGCTATACCAACTGCAACAACCCCACCAATAAGCATGGCAGCAACAACACCTATGTTTAATGCAACAACCCAACCCTTGACTACGACTACAACACTCATATCTACTACAACAACCCAACCCCAAACCACAACTACTCCTCCACCTGCAACCACACCAGTGTCAACTACAACCACCCAACCCCCAACCACGACTACCGCTACAATGACGGCTATACCAACTGCAACAACCCCACCAATAAGCATGGTGGCAACAGCACCTATACTTAATGCAACAACCCAACCCTTGACTACAACTATAATGACGGATATACCCACTGCAACACCCCAGCCTCTATTCATGGTGGCAACAACACCTATACCTAATGCAACAACCCAACCCTTGACTACGACTACAACACTCATACATACTACAACAAACCAACCCCAAACCACAACTATCCCTCCACTTGCAACCACACTAGTGTCAACTACAACCACCCAACCCCCAACCACGACTGCAACTACAATGATGGCTAAACCCACTACAACAACCCAACCTCTAAGCATGGTGGCAACAACACCTATACTTAATGCAACAACCCAACCCTTGACTGCTACTACAACACTCATGGCTACTACAACAACCCAACCCCAAACCACAACTACCCCCACACCTGCAACCTCACCAGTGTCAACTACAACCACCCAACCCCCAACCACGACTACAACTACAATGACGGCTATACCAACTGCAACAACCCCACCAATAAGCATAGCGGCAACAGCACCTATACTTAATGCAACAACCCAACCCTTGACTACAAGTATAACGACGGATATACCCACTGCAACAACCCAGCCTCTATTCATGGTGGCAACAACACCTATACCTAATGCAACAACCCAACCCTTGACTACGACTACAACACTCATACCTACTACAACAACCCAACCCCAAACCATAACTATCCCTCCACCTGCAACCACACTAGTGTCAACTACAACCACCCAACCCCCAACTACGACTACAACTACAATGACGGCTATACCAACTGCAACAACCCCACCAATAAGCATGCCGGCAACAGCACCTATACTTAATGCAACAACCCAACCCTTGACTACAACTATAACGACGGATATACCCACTGCAACAACCCAGCCTCTATTCATGGTGGCAACAACACCTATACCTAATGCAACAACCCAACCCTTGACTACGACTACAACACTCATACCTACTACAACAACCCAACCCCAAACCACAACTATCCCTCTACTTGCAACCACACTAGTGTCAACTACAGCCACCCAACCCCCAACCACGACTGCAACTACAATGATGGATAAACCCACTACAACAACCCAACCTCTAAGCATGGTGGCAACAACACCTATACCTAATGCAACAACCCAACCCTTGACTACGACTACAACACTCATACCTACTACAACAACCCAACCCCAAACCACAACTATCCCTCTACTTGCAACCACACTAGTGTCAACTACAGCCACCCAACCCCCAACCACGACTGCAACTACAATGATGGATAAACCCACTACAACAACCCAACCTCTAAGCATGGTGGCAACAACACCTATACTTAATGCAACAACCCAACCCTTGACTGCTACTACAACACTCATGGCTACTACAACAACCCAACCCCAAACCACAACTACCCCCACACCTTTACCCTCACCAGTGTCAACTACAACCACCCAACCCCCAACCATGACTACAACTACAATGACGGCTATACCAACTGCAACAACCCCACCAATAAGCATGGCGGCAACAACACCTATACCTAATGCAACAACCCAACCCTTGACTACGACTACAACACTCATACCTACTACAACAACCCAACCCCAAACCACAACTGTCCCTCCACCTGCAACCACACTAGTGTCAACTACAACCACCCAACCCCCAACAACGACTGCAACTACAATGATGGCTATACCCACTGCAACAACCCAACCTCTAAGCATGGTGGCAACAACACCTATACCTAATGCAACAACCCAACCCTTGACTACTACTACAACACTCATGGCTACTACAACAACCCAACCCCAAACCACAACTAACCCCATACCTTTAACTTCACCAGTGCCAACTACAACCACCCAACCACCAACTACGACTGCAACTACAATGATGGCTAAACCCACTACAACAACCCAACCTCTAAGCATGGTGGCAACAACACCTATACTTAATGCAACAACCCAACCCTTGACAGCTACTACAACACTCATGGCTACTACAACAACCCAACCCCAAACCACAACTACCCCCACACCTGCAACCACACCAGTGCCAACTACAACCACCCAGTCCCCAACCATGTCTACAATGACAGCCACAGCCCAACTCCCAACAACTTCACTTATTACAATCTCCACTACAAATTCAACATATGCTTCAAGACCAGGTGAGTGGGACTAAAGACAGTTTTTTTAGATTGTCTACCATAATGCCAGAAGTAGAATTGTACCTTAAAATGTGTTTATATTTTTTCATTCAACATACTAATGCAGAATTACTAAATCAGTTCATTCAATTTTAAATTTGTCCTTCTAGGTTTTATTGTTGCTCTGAATGGGAAGATATCTATAAGATATAAGCCACTGAAAAATGAGCTTGTAACCATTGAAAAACAGGTCAGTAAGTTGATTAACTTTGATGTTGATTATAATCTTATTTTTCGTTTGTCTGGTTAGGTTGATTCCACTATGAACTTCTGAAAGTGTTTCTACCTCTGTGCCTTTTTTCTTATGTTATGGTGTTTTGAAATGTCTTTCCCAAGAAAATTTGATTTGAGAGCCAATTGTCTACACACTACCTATGTCAAAAGCAAATCTCAGTCATGAATGGCATGAGCAGAAATGCAAAATCAGTTATGTTTATAATCTGCATATGATTCCACCTCAATAAACCCTTGTGTTTTCTTCTGCAGATTAAAGATGAACTGGTCAGACGAGGATTGCCATCAACTATGAGTGTTAGCCTCTTTTGTCCCGTTTCAGAACGAATGGTCGATCTACCCTGAGTAGAAAGCTGCTGAGTAGTTCTACCTCATTTTGTCACTTTCTGTTTCAGAACAGGTGATATCAATCAGGTAATTAAACGCAGCGTCCTGTCAACCCTGAGTTAGGCGCGAGCCCGAGCATGAAATAATCCCTCATCAATGGAACACAGATAACGCAGTTCACCATGACATGAAATAAGAACCCTGGAAGTTTGCATTTCCCGCAGGTAGAAATAGAAATCTTTAGTAAAGGTATGGGCTGCACAGTGTCGCAGTGGGTAGCACTGTTGCCTTGCAGCAAGAAGGTCCTATATGTTCGACTCCAACCCTGGGTCTTTCTGCATGGAGTTTGCATGATCTGCATGCATGGGTTCTCCCCGGGTACTCCGTAACTGTCCAAGTCCAAAAACATAACTCTTAGGTTAATTGGCCCCTCTAAATTATCCTTAGGTGTGAGGCTACGCGTGAATAGTTGTTTGTCCTGTTGCCCTACGATAGACTGGCGACATGTCCAGGGTGTACCCTGCCTCTCGCCATTGAATGAACCAGCACCCCTTGCGACCCCATGAGGGATAAGTGTGCATAGATAATGGATGGATAGTAAAGGCATATGGATAATATTAAACCCTAAGAAACAATGCTGTTGCTGCAGAAAAAAGCGAGTTAGCTGAAAAAGTCAATGCATGAGTAATATTAGTGTTATTTGACAGAGAATTAAAGCTGTATCCTCACACTGTACTCATTCAACAACCAAAGAAAGGGAGGGGGACGCATTGATTATGTGTCTATAGGTGCAAACTGACAGGCATTAAAAGTACGTGGCAGCAAATCAAGATAAAGTATGAAAATACAATTTAATCAGGTAAGGTTGAGTTATAAGTTTTTCATATGTTTAACCATACTCAAGTAAAGTATTAATTGGCTATAATACATATTTGCAGTTAATGATGGGATGGTGGGAGTTATTGAAATAACTGATATGTTCATTCATCTTTTTGCCAGAATTTGGTGTCACCCATCCTTCTAAAAACGAGTTGACACTGATTGTGTAGATGGACAATCTGTGCCAACCTCACTTTTTATTAATCATATAGGCAATATTTAAAGTTGTGGTAAATGTGGCGTTGTTTAAGTGAAGAAATCTGCTGTAGCCCTAACGGTGTTGGGGGAAAAAAAATATATGAAGAGAAAATTAGCGCTGGAAGTCTTAAAATTTAATAGAGAATAAATGATTGCTTTCTTTCTGTTTAGTTCCTTTATTAATCTTGTGGGTCTCTGACTATGAAACATCTTTAAACTCGACTATAACTGAGTGCGATAGTAACATTCATGACAGCATGACATACACCTGCCTCAGGTTATTAAAAAGCTGCTCTTAGCAAAAAAACGAAGAGCAGCACAAAAATAGTTCAGAACTACAACAACCCAGTGTCCCTTAGTGTTAGAAAACCATTGTGCAGCTCAGAATACTAAGATAAATCAATGACAGCGGCAAAAAAACGGTAACACCTAAAAATATAATAATTTAAAAATTAGCGGACATTTAATCGTGGTCTCTGTCAGGAAGGCCTGACAGAGATTTCTGAGGAGTATTTGCTCTCCAGCATACAGGCTCCTCCAGAACAGGACATACCTTTTCCAACACTTCCTTGACCAGATCTCTGCGAAAAATGAGGAAAAACAAATTTTGCCCAAACAACTCTGCTTGGTAGCAGGGTTGTTTCACAGAGTAATTTGCTGTCATAATTTTACTTGTGGTAAAAGCTTCTGAGCTTTCTGAAACGGAAAAGGCAGGGTGTGCATGAATTTACCCCAGAAATTACTCTCAATATCAACTAACCCAGCTTTCTGAAACGGGGTCCTCAGGGCAGTTACACCAACAACTCCTTAGAGGCCAAAAATGTATCTAATCCTAACAGATAATGTTCTGTTTCTTATGACTAAATATTTTTTGGAACTTTTATTTCTTTACATATGTTTTTGAATAATAAAGAGCAATATAACAAGAAAAAATATGTGTGGCATGTTTTTTCAGCCATTAAAATATTTTCTAAATATTTTAAAGTGATAGAAAAATGTATGCTCTCCTAACCCATCTCAATGAAAACAAGGCGGAAATCATCTTGTCTAGATCCTTGACTTTGACTTCATATAGTTCCTTGAGGACAGCGGGAATTTAAGCAGAACTCTCTGAGCTGATTGGGCGAAGAAACACTTAGTGCTTGCCTGCCAACGTTTGGTTTTAGCCAATCACTGTATCAGATTAAAAAAGCAATAAGCAAAAAGTCATTATTTTAAATAGAAAAAAAATAAACGAAAAAAAATTGTTTTGGGGAGAACTAAAGGTGTCTTTTTTGATGGACTATGGTATGACGTCATACACCACCTTTCTGTGTTCTTCTCCAGTCTCTTGTTTACATAGCTGGGTGAGCCGCGCCTGCATGTACGTGCATGTGAACAGCTGCCACTCAAGGCTAAGCCCCTCCCTGCTTGTAAAATGCCACCACCAGGGCAGTGTTGCTTAGGCACAAGATGGTAGAGAACACACCCTGCAGATTAAATCACTCTCTTACTAACAGCATTATACCTACTTCACCAGACATGTTCCTCCAATGCTTCTGTTTTGCCGTGTATTTATCCTTTGTAAATATGCGCATATAAGGCAATAAGTGAGAAAGGGAGGGGAAATAGGTGCTGGGTTGAAGCCGGAACGGTGCTAGAGAGAGCCGTTGTGTGATGCACGATGTTTTGGTCTACTGACAGTGTTCAAGCCCCATGTAGTTGTGAAAAATCGCTCATTGCTCCTTTAAAACATAAGTAGCAGGCATCATGAGAAACTACAAGAAAGTAAGCTAGTCAAGACATTTCTCAATGTTCTACTATCAAAGATGAAAACGTAGATTCTTACAAAGCAGATGTGAAATCAGCAGCTATGCACGTGTCCTCCTGTGCTGCCATGTTTGTGTTGGTTCTGCTGAGGGCTCAACCGCTCATGCTTTCGTCGCACCAGTATGTCCCACCTTAACCCTCAGTACTGCAACATGATTGGTCTGAACTATTTTTGGTTCAGACACAAATGGTTGAAGCTGGAACAATAAAAGATGGATTCTTGTGTGTTTGTGAACGCACAAATACTACGAAAATTCATCTTGCAGGCAAGGTTAGATCTAACAAGTTAAACATGTCATTCGAGCTCCTATGAAAGGTTCTTCTTTTTAGTCCAAAGTGTTTTAAAGGTTCCACATACTCGGGCGTACTGTGCACATACTGTGAGCCTTGCAGATAGTCTGTATGGCAAGCAAGTGTGGCAAAATTACTTATTTCCCACATTTGTATATAAAAACGAGGCTAAAAATGCTCTTTTACTAGCTAGGATATCATGATTAGGGGTTTGTTATGGTTTATGTTTGTTATTTGATTAATTAGTTCACTCTCCTGCCTTAAGTTCAGTTTCTGTTTTGGGTTCTTTCTTGTTTGGTTTTTATTATGCCAGCATTCTTTCCCCTCTTAGTCACCACCTTATGTACTTCCAGTCACATCCCTTCCCCTGATTAGCTCCACCCATTCTGGTAATAAGTTTCACTCCATTCACCTGCTCACTCCCCTACTTATACCTGCCTCTGCCCCCTGCAATCTGCCAGATCAATTTGTGCCATTTTGGTGGGTATTGTCCAGCGTACTCTTTTCTGATAGTCCTGTGAATATTGACCCAATTTGCCTTTTTGACTTATGATCTTGCCTGACCCTGTTTCTGTCGTGGAGTTTCTGAGTTTGCCTGATCCCTGCCTAGTTAGTCTGCTTACTGTTCTGGACTGTTTTTGGCCATCGGATCTGCCTGCCCTTAGTGAACCTGTTTGCCTGTTTGTGTATCGACCCTGGACTGTTATTTGACCACCGAGCCTGCTTATCCCTGCCTGATCCTTTTGAGCTTTATTAAAGCCTTTTTGTTTTTGCACTCTCGTTTCTGGCTGAATACTGGGTCCTCAATCTCTCGTTTCTGACACAGGATGCCATAACACGGTGAACTCCCAATAAAATGCTGTTTAATAAAATGTAAACCCTACATTTAGTCAGGTCACTGAACACTGCTTTTTACATCCAACTAAATGTATTTTTTGCCGCTTTGGTGCATTTTTTACACCATATAAAATGGCATTATCTCTAATGAAACAGGGCCCTGCCCACACTCTTCCGATTAGAGAAGTAGAGTGGCTCTGGCCGGGTGGCTCGTGCGGGTCGTGTTGGCCCGCCCTCTTGGTGGGGCCCGGTCCGGGGGGCGTCTGGTCGGGGGCCGGGGCCGGGGGTCGGGCACAAGCAGTCGTATAGTCGATTTGGGGTGTCCCCCCCCCCTTTGGTCAGTGTTGGATGTGAGTGTTATGTGGGAATGTGTGTACAGCGTCTTTTTTTTTTTTTTTTTTTTTTTTTTTTTCAGGTATGGGTGTGGTCCGCTCCCTCTCCCAAGAACATCTCAAGTCTCCGATAGGTGCGGAGCCCATCCCCCCACGTCCTGCCCTCCTCCACTTCGTTGGCGGGCGCCTTGGCCCCCTGGCGCATTAGTTGGCTTCGGGTTTGGGGCGGGTTCCCGGGCGTGCGCCGGCCCGCTCCTGGCGGCCTCTTCGCGGGGCCTGGCCCCCCGGGGGGCGGCCGGGGCCCTCGTCGCGGGGGCGGGGCGCCCCTGGGGCCTCTGGCCCTCAGGGCCCATGGCCGGGACCACTTCAGCGGGGCTGGCTGCCGGCGGAGCCCACGGGCTCGTCTCCGCGGCTCTTGAGGGCGTCGGCATTGCGGTGGCTGGGGGATTTCCTCGGGGTCGTCTCTGCTCCTTCCTTGGGGGGGGGTTGCAGATATCCTGTGTCGGCCCCTCCTGGGCGACCTGCTTTAGGGACCCCTTTGGGAGTCCGGGGTTACGGGTCCCCTGACGCCTGCCTCTGTGCTCGGGGAAGGTGGGTCTTTGGTTCTCCACAATCACTATCAAGCTATTTCTGGATAATCTTCACCTAAACTAGTGCACTTTCACATCTCCCACAGGTGCTGGGTCCCAGGTATTAAGTGTTCACTTATATACAGTAATCTTATAATTTATTTATTTATTTATTTATGTTGTGTCACTTTCTTTTTTCAAATATCACATTACACATGTCAGCTTACATATAATATATATGATTTAGCAATGGCATCTAGGTGTTATTAGAGTGTATCTGTTGCTTTATGTCTGTTGGTTGTGCTGTTCTTTTTGTGTCTCTTTCCAGGTGATGGAGCAGACAGAGGACATTTTATCATTCTCTTCCTTTTATCTCCTCTTTCTTTCACCTCTACTCTTTTTTTTTTCTTTTCTTTCACTTTTTGTTCTTCCTTTACTCTCCCATTGTCATGTCCATATAATTTGAAATTCTCCTTGCAGGAATCATAATAAAGCTATTTACAAGCATAAATCAAGTGGAGCACTATGGCGAAAGCTGTTTGCTCCACTTGTAAAAGCAAAATCTGTCGAGCTCCATCTGGCATTGAGATATCAATTCCTATTGCCATAGTGCTAGACAGGACACTGGGGAAAAAAAAAAAAAAAAAAAAAAAAAAAAAAAAAAAAAAAAAAAAAAAAAAAAAAAAAAAAAAAGAGAAGTAGAGTGGCAGACCCTACTAATTCATAAAAGATAAAAAAAATTGTTTAGTTTTTTTCTGGTGGACTTTATATATTCTGTTACATCCAGTGTTAGTGTTTTTCTTCTTTAACCATCTCAATATTCTAATGCAGGGGTGGCTGGCCTATAATGGTCCACCACCCTCCCTAACAAAGAGAGAGATAAGAGTTTATTTTGCAATTGTAAGTGTTAATAATAATATTGTAATAATATTGTCCAATCAGCAACCTCAATAGCTGTGACTTTCAGCAGCCTGACTGCCGCTTCGAACCAGAAGCCCCACCCCCCTTCGATCGAGTTAAAGTTGCCTCAAGCGTTCCCATACGTAATCACGATGTTACGGCCCAGCTCGAATGACCGCAACAAAAACAGGTAGGTCATGGCAACCAGGAATGTTTTTAGCCCTTCAGAGGCATTTATTAAAATTACAGTCTAGGGGTGATGAGTGGCACCGCAGGATGTGCTTCCAGCACATGCTCCCTCCACCTAGTCTTCTCTCAGCTTGGTTCTCTCTGGAGCTACGGCAACCTCTGGAGCCACAGACACATTGGCACTTCGATGACACCTGGTACCACAGTGACACACCTCCTCATGGCTGGAACGGCACTCCTTAAATACCATTCAGGTGGCCACGTAATCAGAAGCACCTCCCACAATCAAAGACCTGCATTGACACAGAATTACCGGCCACTTGCCTCACAGAATGGCCGTCACACACGGCAAGAGTATTTATTTCACATTTTGGACACAGCGATGCATTTATATGGGCTCTGGGAGGGCTAGCCCCAATGCAATTTCACATTGTCACACAGTGTGGCGTGCTTGATAGATAAGTACAGCACACACACGTCTTTAACTCCATTGTCTATTTAAGCGAATTACCATTCAGTCGTAGAAGTGAGTTTGATAAATTGACTGTTAAAGCATCGGGACCAGCAAGACCAAGTTTAAATATCAAGCAGTTGTCCACTAAAGCGGGTATGATCGGAAAAGATGGCTTGCAGGGTGTGAAGTAGCTAACTCCCTGTTCTGCTACCCCTGTGTCCTAATTCACCCTGATGTCAACACGGAGACTTCCTGGACAGGTGTCACTGATATTTAGCATCTTTCTGAAAAAGCAAGAAAACACAAAGCATCGAAGATGCATATGGACAGCTGTCGGCTTTTGGGAGAACAAACGTTGCAACACAGTTAGCCGAGAGCTACACCATAGCTGTGCGTCGTCGCAATGATGAGGTGAGCAAGAACCGCCACATCACGAGCAACCTTATTGACTGTGTGAAGTTCTGTGGAGTTTTTGAGTTAGCCTTGCAAGGCGAGGATGAATGTATAGAGTCCAGGAATGCTGGGATTTTCCGTGGGCTGGTGGGATTTTGTGGCGTCGCTGGACAAGGTGTTTGAGGAGCACTTAAAAATGGCCATAGTCTTTAAAGGTACGTCAAAGACTGTGCAGAAAGGCGCGCACGTGGCGCAGCGAGTAGCGCGACCCATATACAGAGGCCTTAGTCCTACTTTCAGAAAAAGCGAGCCACTATAGCCGCAAAAAATCCCCCCAAAAAAAAAACTGTGCAGAGAGAGCTGCTGGATTGCATAGCATCGACCATCAGGAGGTTAAATTGCCTAAAGTCGTGGCAATCCAAGCAGATGAAAACACAAAGGGTTCCTACACAGACTCGGTGCTTGTCCTGAGATAAATAGAGGAAAAAACATACAGTGCAAGAACGGTTCTTTCAATTTGTTCCAATCTTGTCTACAAAGGCTGGCTCCATTGCAGATGCAAGTTTGGAGAGACTGAACAAGGTTTTCACTGATGATGATGACAAGTGTAAGCTCATTGCGTAAGCTTACGATGGTGCCGGTGTGATGAGAGGAGAGAGGGCTGGTGTGCAGCAAAAGGTACAGGATGTGCAGCCAGATGCCCATTATTAGCATTGTGACACATAGCAGCTGAATTTAATCATGCAACAGGCAACTTCTCACATCCCAGCAGTGAGAGGTTTTTATTTTCTCTGACTTTCCACTTTTATTCACCTGGTCACCTAAAAACGGCCAGCCCTTCTTGACCAAATTGTTTCACAACGATTGCCAAGAGCATCATCCACAAGATGAAACTCCAACAGTAGGTTTGTGAGAACCTGGATGACTTCATTATATGTTTTGAGACCATCACCTCAGACAGTTTATTGGACTACACCACCGTGTAGGATGCTGCAGGAGGACGATTTTCTTTTTTTTTTCATCAAATTTTGTTTCATCAAATCATGCCTCATGTTGGCTTGATGTACCAACAGCTGCAGAAAAGGGACATTGATATGGTATCAATGTCCACCAGCAGCGTTCAGGCCATCAGGTGAAATAATAAAATATAGCATTATAATTATGCACACGTTTGTTAATAAATGTATGCGTGTTATGAAGACATTATATTGTGGGAATTCAAAAGTGATTACCAAATTTAGTCATATGCATTTCTGTGAATTAGTAAGCTAATCACATCCAGAAACAGTCTTATTTGTCAATTAATTTCTTAAACGTTAGGCAACACCGACAATTTTTGTTACCAATAACAGTGGTTTTAAGACAGGAAATATCGATCATGACAAAGAGGTACTGTCTCAGTCATATTAAAACACCTTCAATCTGTGTCTCTTCAGAGCGCAAAGTTCCTCTCAACAGCAGCAGCAAGAAGCACCAGGTAGCACAAGATCAAGGAGAGCCTTAGGAGAGAAGCAGAGGTTTTCAAAATAGGTTTCTGCATTCACTTCTGACCATTGATTGTTGGGACCAAATGATACAAATATTTTCACCTGTTTTTTTTTTTTTACTTTGACTTAATAATTGATGGTAGTCAATATATTACTCACCAAACACTTATCCTTTACACTTACAAAAATTTAGTGGGAGCCTGCATGCATAAGAAAATTCTTACCTTGTAACTCTGATACAGCAAACCACATTCATGGCAATATGTTACTTGTTGCACCTTTTTATAAATTTAACAAATCTGTGACACAATCCTGGGCCCGGCCAAAGACAGGTTCTCCTTCACCAGCCACCTTGTGAGTGCTGTGCTGCTAGATGGAGACATGTTTGATTGGCATCAGAAAACATTTCCTGAAGAGGCTCTGAACACCACTGTGAGGGCATACCCCACGCTGCACAAGGAGAAGCTCAGGACTGAGCTTTCTCTCATTTATGAGTTCAAGACTTCAGGGGCAGCTGACTCTGTAGCAGGTTCTACACAGCTACAACCGGCAGGAAACCTTCTCTGAGGCTGCGGGGCTGTCCAACATCCTAACCACTCCAATGACAACAGCTGAAGCTGAGAGGCATTTATCCACCCTAGAAATAATTAAGACCTTTCTGAGAAATTCTGTGAGACAAGAATGTCTGAATGCATTGGCCGTGCTTACCATGGAGAGAACATGCCTGACTTTTAATGAGAGGGTTATTGATCACTGTGCCTGCTGGAAAGAGAGGTGAGCAAAATGTCAGTACAAGTGATGAGCGAGTATGTCATTAAATGGTCAGTTGTGTTATGTTATACTTTCCAAATTTTTATCTGTAAATAGTTAATTGCAAATACGTCTGCATGGCCACTGTTTCATGATGAAACTCAACTGAACTGATAAAATTAAATGTGATACTAAGGCTGTTAGTGTGCAGCAGCCTGTTAATGAGAAGTCAGTTGTTTTCCTTTTTCCTTAGGAAAAATCTTAAAGACACCCATCATCTGTCAGGTCTCTGCTGGTGTTCTTTCTGTTTCTTAAAGACTTTTAGATATTGTTCCTCAGCTGGAGAAAGTTTTCATAAACTCATGTTTTTCCTATTGTGGATTTATTTTTTGAATAATTACAGTTTTAGCAAAATCTAATTTGATTATCGCTATGACATCCATGATGGCTAGATATTGCAGATTGTGCTTTTTCTCAGAGAATAGACTTTAAAATCCTTCTGTTAGTCTATAAATCCCTGAACAGCTTAGCACCTAAATACATCACAGACTTGTTATCAGGTTATCAACCCTCCAGACCACTCAGGTCTTCTGACTCCAGCCTGCTCTGCAGAACCAGAACCAGAACCTAACACGGAGAAGCAGCATTTAGTTCCTATGCTCCACTTATCTGGAACAAACTTCCAGAAAACTTTAATAGTGCAGAAAGCCTGAGTTCCTTTAAATCAAGATTAAAAACACATTTGTTTAGGACTGCCTTTGACTATTCTAGTTAAACTGTTTTACTGAAACATCATTAGTTCAACTTTGTAATCCTACTGTTTTTAATATTTTCGTTTAGTTTCTATTCTCCCATGTTTTTTTTTTTGTTTCTACATTTTAGTCCAATTTGCTTTTATTTTGTTTTATTTTCCTTTATTTTAATCATGTAAAGCATTTTGTGTCGTCTTTGTACTGAAATGTGCTATATAAATAAATTTGCCTTGCCTTGCCTTAAAGCAGATTGTGATTTCAAGGCCAAAATAGTAGATGACAATTGTATCTGTTTTATGGCCCCAGTGTAGTTGTCTTATTGCAGAACCACATTTATCGTATTTAAGAATTTAATTTGTTAGCTGTACAAAAACACTGTACAGTGTGTACAATTCATGGGTTGCATCACCATCTAGTGGTTGAACAAGAAACCAAATTAAGTATTTCAATGTAATGCTGTAAAGTTATTCAATCTGACATTTATGTATTAAGATCTTGGCCATCATAATAACCCACCCCCCCCCCCCCCCCCCCGTGCTGTGTTTGCTGTTATTTGTTTTTTATCAAAAGATACTACAACAATCATCAATCAATGTGCTGGCATGCATTAACCCTATTACTCCAAATGTATTATTTTGGATACAAATATTTCTGAGATGTCTACCTCTTCAACAAAGTCTGTATTTTTCTGAACATGCATTTTGCAACATACAAATAAATAGATTTTACACACCCTATATGAAAATGCAGAAAACATCAGGAAAACATATTGTTGGCCTAATGTCTTTATTACGATACAAAGAAAACTTGAAAGCCTGATGTTTTATTTTTTTAAAGCCACCAAAACTATTTTCTTTTAAGAGAATTTAAAACCTGTATCAGACTTCAAAAGGTTAAGGACTTAATAAGAATCCGTAATATAGCAAAACATTGCCTGTTTTCTTTTTTTTTTCTTTGAAGTAAATAATAAAGATAAAAAGGATAGTTACTTGGTGTCAGCCAACAATTTTAGACCAGACTTTCTCATGCATGCAACAATGAAACTGAATTTGAATGCATCAGCCTCCTTTATAGAAGATTCCTGTAAGCTTTTTGAGGATTTCATTAAGTGAAATAAAACTAAATATAACTGAATCACCAAAAGGTTACAGGAATTTTCTATCTGATTATTTTGGTTTTTTGAACAACTCGAAAATGGTCCTAATAAAATGACCCACAAATATTTCCTCACTTATATATGTAAGCTACAATTAGCACCAACTTTGGCATTATGTAGCATTTGGTTTTTCAATTTCAGAATAATGTAAACTTTTTCTGTAAATTGGTTTGTATTTTGGATCACCACATTGCTTGTTCTAGACTCCTGTTATATTTAATGGACACTTAAATCTGTTGTCCATATGGACTGTATTCTGCCGTAGAAAAAAGCAGACCTTTTGTGAATGGCTACCACCCCCTGTTGGCAATCCGATGCCTCTGCACCCTGCCCTGTCCTTTTACTTCAGAGGAGTAGTCACACATTGAATAAATAAATAACTTTGCAGGAAATGACTCTAAAAACAGAAACTATACTTTAACACTTTTAATCTAATGATACAGATCAGTAATGAGGCTCTAAAAACAGGAAATAAGTAATAAAAAAAGAAAGGAAAGCAAGGGCACTATACCCCCCACGTCATCAGTAGAAAGTGCTCACTCCTGCCAGACTGTGGAATAGCCTGGAGCCAAAGTAAATCAACGTGTAGTGTTTTCCCGAGAAAACTGACAGCTTTCCTTTATCAGTCCCTTTTGTCCATATCTGTCTGTCACATCTATCACATCCACAATCCATTTTCCGACTAACTGTTTTCAGCAGCCCCAACAATGTGTAGCCTCATTTAATATTACTTCAACTTGTGTGAAGTCAGTTTACAGAAAGTCAATTTAATAACACTTAACTTGTCATATGTCCACGGATGTTAGTGCTTTCATAAACGAGCGTACCAGTTGCCTGCATTTCTTGTGACAAATCCCTACATTTCCCACACTTTCCGCTGGTGGGACAAAGCGGGGTTGTGCACCTCTGTGATTTTGTAACTTGCCGTAGTTTCATTCAAATTGGGGGAATTCAAAGGAGCCCTCGTCAAGTAAGATTGTCTGTACTGACATCAAATGGGCCAGAAGTTTTAAGTGGCACCAGAAAAAAACTTTTGAAATCACACATCCAAAATTGTTGCGCTGCAAAAAGTACTTCAAAAAAGCTAAAAAAAAAAAAAAAAAGATACAGCTAATAAGGTAGGGATAGCCTTTAATGAGAACCTACGACCGGTTTTCATCAAAGTAGGGAAAAGATTTCAGTTTATACAGGAGAAATGTTGTCAAGGTCAGAACATTAAGTTAAAGAACCAAAGTTCATCTTAAAGAATATGGAATGAGGTTAAATTAGCCTAACTAATGCAGAACATTCGGTATGTGTTTCAACCCATTAACAATGAAAATCCTGAGTTAAACAAAACATTATTTGACAAAATAACATTCTAAAAAATGATTTGCTCAGTAAAATCCGCAACTTTAGGATGCATGATTTTATCATGTGATTATTCCTCTGGGAAGGTAGGGGTTGTTGTAGCAATCAGTCGCTAAATGGGTTAATCCTAAAGTTATGCAAAACACCATTAATCTTCCATATTACTGCGGTAATAGCACTATTGAATGGAGGAGCCAAGCAAAAACAAACCTTATGTTTGAAACGAAACGTAGTTACGCTGTATGTTATCCGGGAAGCTAATAGCATTATGCTAGTTGACATTTGCCGCTAATTTTAAAAAGCTTCAGCTCTATTTTGGTCATAATGAGCAGACCAGAAAACAATACCCCATCAATGTATAAATCCCTTATGGAAATTAAGTTTGTTACAACTGTAAACAACTCATATTACAACAGCGAGGCTTGGTTTCAAAATGCTAACGGGAGCTATGTCTGTTAGCTCCATGTGTTTTAAAAACACTGTGTAAACACATCAAGTAAACCATTCTAAATAAACCATTTAACATTCCCTGTTCAACTCTGCCAAACCTGTCTGTGCCTCCGTGTCTGTTCTGTTCACTTTGGGCATCTAGTTGGAAGCAGTTGAAGCAGGAAGGGTGAAGGCTGGTTGTCTGATAGCCGATGCTATGTGGATAGCCGAAACGCGGCCACGGGGACGCAGCTCTGGGGTCTTTCATGTGGGTCTAAGGACTGTGAATGGGGTCGCAGCATGGGGTCTCTGTACTCCTTCTTGATTGCCATTTCTAAGGAAATGATGATGATTCTACAGAAATTAACAGAAAATGGGAGTGATGAAAAATAGAAAGAAACAGAAGAGAGGAGACAATAAATTCAAGACTCAAAGTTGGACATACTGGACTATACATACATTATTCTTAATATGTTAGCACCAGACAGACAAACGTGAGTGCGGGAAAGTAGACACAACAGAGCATGTATTTTCACAGGGTAAGAGCAATGAGTTTATTCGAAATCTTAGCAGGATGAAATGAAACTACATTTTATTGAGTTGTCAGAGAAATATTCAAGAAGTAGAAGCTATCAGACTACATTTAATTTTCTAAAAAAAACTTTTACTTGTTTGCCAGCCTCCATTAAGCAACAACAAGTACAGATGCCAGTCATCTGAAGCTTCATGTCAATGAAATCCTGCCTTTGATGTTGCTGTTTGATCCCCTGTTCTTCTTTTGACCCTTGATTCATCTGCCTGCTGGATTTGTGTACCTGTCAAACAGTGGACCTCATGTCCAGTGTCTCCTGAATACAATCACTTTTCTGGGAAGTTTACTGGTTGCTTTAAAGAACGATCATCTGCCCCCCCTCCTGTATGTAATACCAGGACACGTTGGTCAAATATCTGTCTACAAGATGTGACACTCTGCCATTTCTCACTTACAAGGTGCAGTGGAGCACGTTGACAAATAGTGGTTTGCATTTTGTTCTTTTTAATTCAACAAGAATACATTTGTTCTGTCTTTCCAGTGAATTCTGCTGCACCAAATTGCCCAGATGCCTGCCTCCAACTTCTAACAATAAACCTCAGTTATTTACATACCGTTCTGACTAGGAAATTTCCTATTGCATACGCAAAACATTCTGAGTAGAGGCAAAATATGAAAAGTGATGCCTTCGTCACTGGTTTCGCCTGTTACTGCCTGCAGCCCTTGGTCAGTCTGGTTCTGCTTGCCTGCCACACCTGTTACTACAAATCCCCCTCAATAGACCTTTTAAAACGTAACTCTGTGTTTGGCAGAATATCACGTTCACCAGCGTTATCCATGACACCTGGATTTCCCACCTGTATCAGGAGGGATGAATTTTGTAGCTACAAGTTTGTCTTTGGCTGGCGTTCAGTGTGTTGGAAGTTCTAAAGGAAAGATCTGAACCTCCTGTTTTATCAAATTTTTCTTCAACAATTTCCATACAGCCATCTGTAATGCTTAAAAACACACAGAAAACCTGACATTTGAGCCAGACACAGTGGTGCACAACAAGCGCGAGCCTGATAATGTTGAGTGCTGGCTGCTCGCAGCAGGAGGTGACAGACAGGTGATGGGCAGAGTCTGGGATCAGTTCAGTTGGACTGGCGAAGGTCATACAGAGACAGACAGAGACAGACAAATCCGTGGTACAGGCTGGGATGCAGGTTGTGAAAAAAAGAATCCAAGGTGGTTGCCCAGATAAGGAAAGGCAGGGAAATTCATGAAGATGTGGTCGTGATCAGAGCAGGAGATTAGCCAGGAAAAAATGCTACAACAGTCTGGTGTTAATATAGAAAGATAAACAGGTGACGGAAATACGCTGCCAAGGGAGGCGGCTCACAGGTGCATCAGATGATCTTTATTGCCGCAGTACAAGATGAGTAGCCTCGTGAGACCATCCTGATCTCGCGAGCTTTCAAGGTTTCACTCGCAGATCAGTCTGGCTACTCTCCGTTAAAGAAAATTTGGAGCCGTTCACCAAACGAACGTCCAATCAGCGTTGGCTTTGAGGCGGGTTGAGGTGTGATGCAATGGGAAGTGCGACAGTTCAGTCTAAAGAACATGGCGGCTTCAGCCGATGAAACTAGCGTTAGCGTGGCTATCAAGCAAGTTTTATCAGAATTACAGAGTATTTCTTTGCTGAGCTAACGAGCCTTTACCTGCAGCAGCAAGAGTAGCTTGGCTTGTGGTTGTGTTTTCGTCGTCGCTCTGTTACGTGCGACGACAAATCTGATTGGTTCATTTGGCCCGTCTATCACCAACATAGGCCAATCAGCTAACCAGTATTTTCGCCCCTTCCCAAAATTACTTCAACGGAAGGTTTCCAGATGGATATGCGGAGCAAATCTATCTGGCGGAGTCAGGTAACAAGATGAGTGTGCCCAACCAGAAAATGGCATCATCATTCTGTCCAGAAAGGAGATTGGTGTTTCTTAGACATGAATTTGACTGTTTCTTAGACATGAAGATGTGAAATGTGCCCATTAACCTCACAGTAAAAGACCACATGAAGATGCTGGAAAGAGTATTTAACCACAGTGAAAAAGGCTGTGTGTGAATGTGGAGTTTAAAGGTCACTTGGCAAGAAATAAGCGGCCTCTTCGCGGGGCCTGGCCCCCCGGGGGGCGGCCGGGGCCCTCGTCGCGGGGGCGGGGCGCCCCTGGGGCCTCTGGCCCTCAGGGCCCATGGCCGGGACCACTTCAGCGGGGCTGGCTGCCGGCAGAGCCCACGGGCTCGTCTCCGCGGCTCTTGAGGGCGTCGGCATTGCGGTGGCTGGGGGATTTCCTCGGGGTCGTCTCTGCTCCTTCCTTGGGGGGGGGGGTTGTAGATATCCTGTGTCGGCCCCTCCTGGGCGACCTGCTTTAGGGACCCCTTTGGGAGTCCGGGGTTACGGGTCCCCTGACGCCTGCCTCTGTGCTCGGGGAAGGTGGGTCTTTGGTTCTCCACAATCACTATCAAGCTATTTCTGGATAATCTTCACCTAAACTAGTGCACTTTCACATCTCCCACTGGTGCTGGGTCCCAGGTATTAAGTGTTCACTTATATACAGTAATCTTATAATTTATTTATTTATTTATTTATGTTGTGTCACTTTCTTTTTTCAAATATCACATTACACATGTCAGCTTACATAATAATATATATGATTTAGTAATGGCATCTAGGTGTTATTAGAGTGTATCTGTTGCTTTATGTCTGTTGGTTGTGCTGTTCTTTTTGTGTCTCTTTCCAGGTGATGGAGCAGACAGAGGACATTTTATCATTCTCTTCCTTTTATCTCCTCTTTCTTTCACCTCTACTCTTTTTTTTTCTTTTCTTTCACTTTTTGTTCTTCCTTTACTCTCCCATTGTCATGTCCATATAATTTGAAATTCTCCTTGCAGGAATCATAATAAAGCTATTTACAAGCATAAATCAAGTGGAGCACTATGGCGAAAGCTGTTTGCTCCACTTGTAAAAGCAAAATCTGTCGAGCTCCATCTGGCATTGAGATATCAATTCCTATTGCCATAGTGCTAGACAGGACACTGGGAAAAAAAAAGAAAAAAAAAAAAAAAAAAAAGACTAGGCTTAAAACATTTCCCTTTTGACAAAACTTAAAGTTATATTGGCTTAGGTTATCTCTATAGTTATACTGATATAGGCTGCTGGAGGACATAATGACCACTCTCATTCCTGTGCAAATCATCTGGGTCATGGTGATTGCAAGCAGGCTTAAATCGGATGCAACCGGACTTTCACTGAGCTAAAATGACCCCTGTCCTTTACCGTGGGGTTCCACTGAACGTGGAAGCATCGCGGGAGCGCCGCGTCACGGCTAATCGTTGCAACTCTAGTCAGTCAGAGCGGTTCTACCCAGCGAGTCGTGACTCATTTCCCAAGAGTCCCAGAAGAATCATACCATTTTATATGATACCCTTTTATAAAGACATTAGATAAAGATTTTTTTTCTGTTTAGAAAAGTTATACCATGTCTTCATTACCAGAAGTATTTACGAGAGCCATATTTGTTTTGTTTTCAAGGTGAAGAAAAGGTTTTGTATCCTTTGTTCAGTCAGCTGAGTGACACTCCTCTATGCTCAATACCGTCAAAACTGTTTCTCTGGTGTCTCATTGAAAGGATTTTGAACTTTAGGGGCTGTTGGATAATAAATTGTAGGGGTTTAAACCCATGACTCTTATATTATGAGTATGTTATGATGCCTTGATATTGGTTTCCAGCCCAAGCCAACTTTTAATTAAAACAAACAAAATATCCATGAACACCTGTGAGACAAAACCTAAAAAAATAGATAAATAAAATAATTTTAATATTAATAAAGTTTTTTTAAGAGAAAAAAAAAAAAAAAAAAAAAAAAAAAAAAAAAGAAATAAGCCATAACTCTCATAGCAACATAAAAAAGTGATTAGTTTGGAAATGTAGGGTATAACTGAGCTGCATTACACAAGTGTGACTAAATGTATTAAAGGCATAAACAACCTGAATTGTTGGCCCTTACATAATTAGCTAGCACCTACTTCAGTACAGTTCATTGCAATATGGATTTAGCACATGTTCTACTAAAAATACATTTTATTATGCAGCCCATGTCACTGCATTTGCTCCTATCTCAAACAGAACAAACCCTTTTTCTATATCACTGTCAAAAAAAACACTGGAAGTCAGTGAATGATTGCATTTTATAGCTTTCATTCTTTAACAGAAGCAAAACAATATTTTTCTTCGGTGAAGAAGTCATGAAGATATAAGTGACATTATTATTATTTCTGTTAAAACATCTGAACGGTTTAGCAGACCACACAGCAAAGTCCAGGATCCACCAGGATCAGGACACGGATGTAGGTTTACTATAAATCAAAGCTGAACAAATTACATTGTGTGCTTTGTCGACCAAGAAAATTTGAGGTCAGTAGAAGAAATTATCCAGTTTGGTAGTGAATATATTTTTAGATTTATAAATGTTGGCAAGACATGATGTTAGATAAACACAGTAGCAGCTTTTGTTAAAGATGGGGATAGAAAGTTTTCAAAAAATAGTGTTTGTGCTAGGGGTGATGGTTTTATAGTACGGGGTAACGTCAATGAGTTATTAGTTATAAAGGCTAATATGTATGTTATAGGATAGTACCTCATAAAATATGTGATATATTTAACTTTTTTGAAGAACTTTTTCATGTCCATGCTCATTTTTAATTTTTTTTATTGCAAGTACAATTCATTGGATGGAATATTCTACAACACTGTCATGTTTTTTTTTTTTTTTTTTAGTTCACATATTTCTTTTAATTAATTTTTGGAGTTCTTTTTATTTTGTTGTCCTTCAACAACATTGCAAGGAATCAAGAACATATTGCAGCATTAACAAGTCTTTTAGTTTAGTTTCTTTTAGTGATCTATTATACTTCCTTTAAACATTTAGGATAGTTCTATTGTCATGGTACAGCTTTGCCTGCTGCACCATGGATATTTCATGGCACTTTCCACCTCTCACAAACCTCAGTTCTCCATGTTCCACTGATCACCTACACCTGTCAGCCACTAATCAAGCCTGTCAGCACTCCTACTTCAACCTCCCTCAGTTCGCTCTTCCCTGTCGGTTCGTCTGTTCATTTCTACTCATTCTGCTCATTACTGCTCACTTCACCTTTTCCTTGTCCAGCTCGAGTTCCCTTCGTGTCCGCCTGCCTGCCTGCTGTTGCCTGCAAGTATTCACTCTGCCGTGCTGCTAATCCTGCTGTGGTTTTGGCTCCAAGTATTCACCCTGCCGTGCTGCTGGTCTTGTTACCTCCGTGCTCCGGCTCCGTCCTGCTTGCCAGCTTCAGCCATTAACAGCCTCCTGCTCCAGTCTGAAATCATCATCCTCCACTATTCATCTTCTTCAATAAACTCTCTTTAAACTGAACTCTGTGTGTGATTACGTTCGGGATCAGCTAAAAGCATTACCTCTATGGGCTATACCAAATATGTTTTTTAATTTTTTTGCACAAAAGACTGATCATCCCCAATTACACCTATTTTGAACTCATTTAAAATGTGCTGTTTTTATTTTATGGAAATAAGCTGTTTATTTTGGCCAAAAATAGACAGGCATATAATATTGTTTGTAATAAAATATTGAAGAATATATAAATAATTATTTTTTTGTATTGTAAAGAATGCATGCCAGTCAAAACGTAACATAAAATGTCAAACAAAATGGTAAATATAAATTAAAGGAGATTGAATGGAAATATAAATATGAGTGGGCCTTCCTTATTTAGTTTCTGCACACCTGAAAACTAAATAAATGTAAATAAGGAAGAGTGTTATCAACACCATGAAATATGAAAACCATATGTCCAAAGAAAAGGTAAAAAACAAAGCAACTGGACTTGTTTTCTGTAGTTGAAGACGTTTCGCTTCCTCTCCAGGAAGCTTTCTAAATTCAAAAAGTCTGGAGTAATGTGGAGTAACAAGCTTTATACCATTGCCAAACAAAGGCCTTGTAATGGCTTAGATAACATGCAAATTCAACAGAAACAGGTCCACCCCTTAGTAATGGGCGGTCGTTAAAGCCATTAAGCCAGCAGATTGGAATGAAACTGGTCCACTCCTCTGTAACAAGGAGTCGTTAGGGTTGTTATTGGCCTGGCCTAAAGGAGCGATGTTTTGATCACCCATACGAGGGTGAGAGTTAAGGTGATGATTGGCTGGAATTTTTCCTATAGCTGTTATAAATTTTTGAGAGTTAGAACCTAAGGCCTCCTCCTCTGTTTAAGGTTGGGTTTTCTCTCTTAACGTAGATGGCTTCCTTCACACCTCTTTCAAACCATCTGTCTTCTTTGTACAAAATGTGAACATTTTGGTCCTCAAAAGAGTGTCCTTTGTCCCTTAGGTGTAGGTGGACAGCAGAGTCTTGTCCCAAGGAGGTAGCTCTCCTCCTCCTGACCATGACCTGGATAACTGAGAATCTTCACCAACATATGCCCAAAGATATCAGAAGTCCTGAAAGTCACTTAGTTTAACACAGTTTTCAATGAATAATCTGAATGAAAAAAGAGAAACAGAGAACTTAAGTTACTGAGTTTTAAAACGGGTCAGCAAGCAGAGAAGAAACATACGTAAATGCATCAATTAATCATTTCTTTTCATCATTTTCAGCTGATGATTAAATACTGACTTCAAAATAACTCAGGTTAGAAGAAAACCTTGTTTTGCAAAGAAGTACCAGTTCAATTATCTGGATGTATGTAAGGTTGGTGTAAAAACAAGCAAAAAGCATCAAAACAGTGATGCTCTATTAGTTACTGTTATACCATGGGAATAAACAGCTTTTCTGCACCCCAGATTTTGTCAGTAAGTTTGTATCTCAGGAAACCAGTGGTGCACACTGTACTGCTCAACATCTGTCAAAATATTATATATTTTACACAAACTGACCAGGAAAGATGAAAAATGTATCTGTTGTTCACATAATTTTTGAAAACTTGCAATAAATAAATGCAAATAGATTTACATTTTTCACGATTTGTTTGCCAATTAATATTTTCTGGTCGTCTTGGTTTGACATTACCAGATCTTTATCATTCAGCCACCTGTATTCTGTATTTAGAGCAATACATTCCATGAATGAACAAGGGAGTGACTGAGTAACACAGTGTTTTTTTAGAAGTGACTCATTTGTCACGTTAATCTGTGTGGGACTGCGGTTTATCAGCCAAACAGAAGCTGTTTATAGCTGTTTGTGACGCAAACCGGAATATGATTAAAGAATATTACTATGCAACACTGATCACACCTCCAAGATGTGAAAAAATAAACCTCTTCTTGACTGACCAATGTTGCATGGTGCAAACTTCCATCCATTTATTTGGTGTTTATAACCATTTACTCTATAATTGACCAGGGTACACCCTGGACAGGTCACCAGTTCATCACAGAGCAACACAGGACAAACTCATACATAAAGGCAATTTGCAAAGGCAAATTAAAAGACATGTTTTTGTGCTGAGGATACAAGAGGATCCAGAGAGAACCACATATTCACAGGGAGGACATGCAAACTCAATGCAGAAATGTATTAGGTCCCGATCTCAGTTTCGTTGGAACAACATGGGTCTGAGTGAGGCTCATTGTAAGGGACGAATCAACAGATCAGAAGTGCTATTAAGGTAACTTGAAAACTAAATATAGAAGATAAATGGATTCCACCATTTCTCAAGCACATCACCTTCTGAGACCAGACAGTCTTCTCATTTACAAACAACAACAAATTATGACTAATAATGACTAACTTTCAAACAGGTGACTGTGCCAGGTAATCAAATGTGTCCACTTTTAGAGTTTGACATATGTCATAACTATTGTTTTTGGACTGTTTCTTTGAATGGTTTTCCTTGTCTCACTCCTTACCCATGACTACTACTTCTGGAACATTGTAAAATTAGTTTCTAGTTCTGTGTCTACCAGTGACCTACTTAATTATTTGGTTGAAAAGTATGTAAACCTGACTGATAAATATGCCATGGTAACTCTATTTTGAATAAAGAAACCGTTGGTAAACGGTCCTCCTCATTTTAAAGCTGTGTGCATTTCTGAGGTCAGTAGTGTCCTGAAAATGATGCCAACAGCAACAGGCTGGAGTGGTTAGGAGCAGGAATATACTTCTGAAGCTGATGATAATGGAAGCACAGGGGAAGACTGGTCAGGCTGTGGCAAACAGTTACAGGCCGAGGTCTGGTTCCAGGCTTGAGGGAGCATTCTACGACAGAGGTAGGACAGGCTAGGTGGTAGCAGGACGCCAGCAGAAGTGGAGCACCAGGTTAACTGGGGTACCAGGAGGGCTTGCAGGATTTGTATCTTTAAAAGGACCAGAATGAAGATGACCGAGAGGAGGCTGGATGGAACCAAACAGGAGTAGATCTAGGAGCAGAGACACAAGTGGCTAGAGAGCGGTAAGCATTAGGAACAGGGAACATATAGGAGCTTGGTTCAGGTCAGGTACCATCAGGTGAGCTAAAGCTCTGATGCGTTTTGCCCAATGAGGGCTGGAAATACGTAAGAGTGCCCAGTGACACTACAAAGATAAACGAGTATAGAAAATGAATGGATGGACAGGATAGATGAACATTGTACCCATTATTGCTAAATAATTTCCCAAAACTTGAATAGAAACAAAAATGGATGTACTATTTTAATCTCTGTCTGATCATTATCACTCAGCCATCTGGCATTTACTGATTTGCTATCCAAATGAGGACCAGGAAATGTTTATTCTATATTTTAAACGGTAAACAGCAAGAATGAATAAGGGGTTGACTGTATAAATTCACTGGTATTGCAGTCTTTGTTTAGAAGAACCGACTCATTCATCATGTTACCCTCTGTGCTGCTGCTGCTGGTGGTCAGCCACACAGAAGCTGCTTATATTGGTGGTGTGTCTAGCTACTTTACTAAATATCTCCAAGATGGTGGTTATTCAGTAAGTTGAGATTCTCTGAAATTTTGTATTTTTCCTTTAAATCTAATTGAATTGTACCCAATACCTCTTCCTTTTAAATCTACAGATCTCACGACGCCTGCAAATTAGCTACAACTCGTGCGATGAGTCTGTGTCATTTTTTTGTTCTGACTGCTATAAGAAGAATGAGGAAAGTAAAGGAGAATGGTGTCTGAGAGAGGCTACCTACAAGTATACATATGGGAAGAACCAGCCCTATAGCCATTTCTGGAATGGGTGAATAAATCTCAACTTTGTTAAAAAATGCATTTAATAATTCTCCATATTCACCAAGAAGTGATAAACCTAAAACTCTGACACCTAAATAACTTGTGTTTTTTGAGCAACTGAATCCCCTGTCAGTTATCTATTCTGTTGTTCTGTAATGTCTTTTATAACCACTGAGTAATTTCAGAAACCGTCCCAATATCTTCTATTAAAGCTGGCCTACTGGAACATGGACGGACAATAGAAATGGCATTTCCTCTGGGCTGCTTAAAATACTTGTTGAACAGAGAAACCGTTCTGACATCAACAAAGGCAACTCATCACCACAAACCGGCATTCTGCCTGTTGTGAGGTAATTCAGACAGTTTTTGAATTATGTTAATACGAACCCAAAACCTTTGTTGCCTTTTGCTAATAGTAAACTGTCTGTTTTGTTATTTTTAAGCTCAACCCCCAAAAAAATTATAGTCACAATTGACTTCCAAATTACATTACAAGTGCTTTGAATAACTTTTACTCAAGAGTTACATGGAGTAAAGGCAGATTTTGTCATTAAGATTTAGAACTTTAATTTAAAATTAATCACAGATGAGATACATCTTTTAGGGTTTATTCTCAATAGAAACTAAAATATCAAATATAATGGGAGTATAAGAGCCTGAGAAATAATAGAAGAATACACTGAAATGTCTAACTTTTTTATAGCTTCCCAAAATACAGCGAATTACTTGAGCAGACTGTTCTCAGGTGTGATTGATATATTTCTTTTCTCTCTCAGAGTTCCTTCAAACTGTCAGAGAAATATCAGCTTGGTGGCCTTTGACCCCGATGGAGACGAGGTCAGATGCAGATTTGCTGATTCCCATGAGTGTTACACCTGCACTAGACCGTCTGTCCTCACCTTCTCATCAGTAAGTAACAATTGATGGTCTCAGGTGACAAGAAAGCTAAATGTTGTACTTACATGTAATAAGCCGGATTTACTTATTCATTTATTATGATGAATGACTAATGTGGAAAAATTACATTGTTGATTTGATTTATCATACAGGTCTGTCTTGAAAACAAGCTTTTAGATGACAGTACCTGTATAAATAAAAGTTAAATGAAAAAAACAGAAATTACTCCTACTTGACCGCTTAACGTCAAAGTCTTTGGAAGAGCTTGAGTTTCTTTACAGAGAGTAAATTCAGATTCTGGGTGTCCAAAGTGTGGCCCTGATGCCATTTTTGGCCCCTAGACTGATTTTTGTGAGGCCCCCAACTGCAATTCAAACCTGATATAAATATGGCCCACAAGGAAAGGAGGGAGATGCAGATTGAGTTTTTTTTTTTTCAGGGCAAAATTAATAAAAAAATACTGTCTGTCCTGTGACTTTTTTTTGGTGAACTCAAATTTGCTTTTACCTAACTTATTCAACTTGGCTAAATACTGTATTTTCAAAAGTGCAAAAGATTTAGCAAAATCTTGCACCTATTGTCGAAAGCAGGATATTTGTTATTGTACTTTTTCCAGTCAAACCCTACAGACTTTGTATACTGGATGATTTTCTTTTGTAATGATAAGGCAACTTTAAAAACCCTTTTAAAATTTGGTGTCTACAATGATTTGCACATGACTTTTCTGGCTTCTTTATTTGTTTAATGAAGATATTTAACATTTTATATAAAAAAATGGTCATTGTGATATTTATGATTTGGACTTCTTAGAATTTTGTCTTTTTTCTTTTTTACTTTAATATGTTGACCAACATGTCAAAACAGTTGACCTAGTTATATCAGACCACTTCATAAGGCCTTGATTAATCTATTGACAATATTCTTCATTATACATTTAAGTAAACCCAGACTGTGTGCAACAAACAGAGCTCTCCTCACTCCTATTTTAACATCTTTGCACTGTTTCAGTGTGAAACAGTGCAAAGATGATGAAACCGTGGCTAGGTTTTGACTTAAATTTTCATTATTCATTAGTGTTTATACAGCCTTCATGAAGCACATTGTCAGATTTATCTGTCAAACCAAAACTCGTTGGTAAGTTCTATGGTAAGTTTAGCTGCTATAGATTTGGATACTCATAGAGCTGACCTATCCAGAGCAGGACCCAGACAGAAATTAAAGTAACCCACTATAATATTGCTGGGTCTGACACTAGAAAGGATATGTCTTCAACAAATAACTCATCGTCAAATAATTGGGTGTGTAAAAATTCAAGAGTGTCCAGGGTTCTGAGTAAATTTGACAGTTCACTAAAACATATCTCCCCAATTGTTATGGAGGTGTTCTTATTCATTAATATGACCAGGCCGCTGGCTTTAGAGTTAACGAATGATGATATCACATGTCCTTTTCTATTTTCTATGCCACAGTGGTGTCAGATGGGTTTCCTGTAAGATTGTAAGGTTTTTCAAATGAACAACTTAACTTGTTTTATTATTAAGATATAGAATGTATTATTTTATGAATTAAGTTTATAAATATGTAATATCACATGTCTTTGTTTATCAGCATGAAAAAAGTATTTCAGCATGAAAGCGAGTATTTACATAATAATATGCCATATATGTGTCTGTTAAAAAGCCTAATTTTATTTCAGCATTAAAATATGTTTTTTATGTGTACCAGCATCCTGTATCATAAACACATCTCTACCAGAATCAAAACTTACAATTGACTTATTTAATTCTGAACTAGCCATGATTTCAAATCTTTCATCACTATTTCTCTTCTTGCAGTCCTGTACTCTTTCATTCAGCCCAACTAACAGCGGTGCTGAAGGTCCGTATGCAGTGCAGCTGATGATGGAGGACTTTGTCAAAGAAACAATCACCTTGTATCAAAGAGACGGGTCAACGTTGTTAAAAGGCGCCAATTCTGCCATAAGCCCAATCCCTATCCAGTTTCTTTTAAAAGGTATAGTTTTAGATTTTGATCAGCTTGTTTTATACCATAAAGAGCTTAACTGATGTGAAGTTTATTTTCACTTCGGTGTCTAATGATTACTAATTCTGTCAAAAGTTGATCAATAACTAAAGATTATCAAGGACAAGGATTTTCTGAAAATGGAAATTTAGTTAAACATTTTTCCATATTATGGTATTTAGTTGACCTGCACAAATGGTTTAAAGTTAGTGAAGCCATCCTTTAAACTAGCTGCAGAGCTGTGTGACAGACTGGGCTGAGTTTAATAATTAGGCGCCGCCATAGCAAATGTATGGGCAGTGCCTATTAGTATGCACCTGATAAGAGTTTTCACCGTTAATACAGCCCGAACCGTAGGGTCTACCCCCATAAAGTATATATCAAAATGTGCGTCTCGATGCCGTGAAGTGTGCTATTTGTACTTCACGCCATTTTGAGTTACTATGGCAACATAAACAAAAACCATGCCAAAAAGTCCCATACAATATTTCCAGCAAAAACCCATAGCTTGTCCTGTTCTCCTATCCATTACGAAATGAACGCAGAAAAAAATTACATCTCTAGCATTTATGGTTCCGGAGAAACAAAGTGCTGCTCACCGCCATCTCTCACCCAATGCTCTTCAATAGCCATGTATACAGTTTGTCAGGGTTCTGCGGGCGTGCCCGATCAGGGTGCTATCCTTTTCCTCCTTCTCCCCTCACAGGTGGCCTTGATGAGCAGGGAGGCGTGCTGTGGCAGGTGTTCGGCCTTAAGCGGCGCTGGGTTGGACTATTTAAGCAGATGGCTGCCAGCACAACACTGCCAGAGTCTTCACCTAGTGTAAGCCTCAGTTGGCCACTGTCTGATGACAGCTCACTTACCTGTCGGTAACTTTGTTCTCCCTGTGTCCCAGGTTACCTCAAGCCCTGGATCCCGTCCTAAACGCTCTCGAAGCTCAAGCACCCGTCGCCTGATCGCTCCAGATCCTTCCCTCCGATCACAGCTGGCAGTCGGTCCTGGATTCCTCCGAGCCCCGTCAGCCGGACCGACCCACTCTCGCCCAGCACGCCAACCTGCCTTCTCGTCCTCTGTGCTCCGAACGGCCGTAGAGCCCGTAGAGCCCGTAGAGCCCGTAGACCACTCCCCTTGGCTAAGTCTCTCAGCTGATCTCGGTAAGAGCGCACCGGTGGATTCGCTTCACGAACCCATCGTTCTGATTAAACAGTTTCCTCTTGTTCCAGAGGTCCGATTCCCCGTCGCCTCCTGTGAACCAGACGTTCCTTCGCTCCCAGCTGTCTCCCGAGCCTCTGCGTTTTCCGATTTCGGCGGATTAATTATTTGCCCTGAGAAATAAACTGTTGGAACTCTGACTTGTTCTCCTGAGTGTTCCTGCATGTGGGTCAGACACCTGAAAAGCATGACACAGTTATGTTCCGCCAAATGCATGTCCATATATGGCTGGGGTTTGGTCCACTGGTTAAGTTGTGGGACCAGCACTCCAAAGGTTGCAGGATCACAATCTGGTGTGGCAGGTTAAATGTATTACATTTTCACCCCCATAGTAAACATGTCAAAAAGGGCCTCTTCATCCAGTCAGGTACTCTTTTTGTATAAGCTGTCATTTTGAGTTATCATGGCGACGTAATAAACAAGAACCATGCAAAATTGTATTATCTCCCTTTTTGAGACACTTCCCAGTACAGGATTTGGACCAAATTAACAGACTACCATCACCCGGTGATACTGAACACAACTATGTTAGCGGCTAACGGTTAGCATATTGCTAACCGAAAGTAGCTCTAGGAAGGTCCTACAAACTTCTGCTTGACGTAGTTCGTATTTCCTTTAGAGAGAAAGCTCCACAACAAATCTGGGCCATGTCGGGTAAAGCATGTCTATTTTATCAGGTGTCAAACATTCATTTTTCACCCCTTTTTGCCTCTGCTACATGCTGCAGAAATGCTCCAAAGACACAAAAATCACACATTCCACTCAGTCAGGGTACGGTAGGGACCACGAGGCAGTCGCCTTGCTAAATTTCTTCAGAAATGTTCTAGTTTGAGCATGTTCTGCAGGCTAAGCACCCCTCAAGGGTTGCCATAGGATGGCCATAAAGGACAATGTTTAGTATTGGAGAAAATAAAATAAAAATAGGAGTCCTGCTGAACTACGCGGCGACCCAAAAGCCTCATTCCGAGTCATCTCCTTATACCTCATGCAGTGTCTGCAAAGAACCCACAAAGTTCAGTTGTTTTGAATGAAACTTGTGATACATAAACCAATTGGAATGAATTTTGTAAGTTTATTTCACCACATATGCATTTATTTCCTGCATTGCTCCAGTGGATCCTGCAGCACCCTCCTGCACAGCAGGTGAATATCTGCCCAGGTTCCTGCCTCCAACTCCAGAACACGGAGCTCAGATCTTCATAAAAGTTAATCAGACAGTAGAAATCAGCATCACAGCAGAGGCAACTCAGTCTGTGTGAGTAGCAAATATTTATTGTTTCTAATTATGTGAATGTTTTTGACATGATTCAAGATGGCTGTCTAAAATTTGATGTTGACTTCAAATAATATCAGAACTTCAACACATACAAACATAAGGCCTGCACACATAATCTGAACAAAACTGGCTTTTGCTGTAAAAGCATTTTGAATTTGATATAATGAAAGGCTAGTTTCAGGGCTTTCTTGCAAATACCAACAAACAAACCTGTGGATTTCCGTTCTTTGTGTTAAAGGATCACTGAGCTCCTGTTCAGCGGACCATACAATGTAGTGAAGAAGGCATCTGGTTTCGGACATTTCACTCTGAGATGGACGCCTTCTACGGATGAAGATGAAGAAAGCCATCCCATCTGTTTTATTGTTCATGCAAAGTCAGTATTTAATTCGATGGTTTGCAAATTATCTGAAATGCACACAAAAAACATGCCATATTCTCCAAAACAATAACAACCCAGACCGGGCGAAAGTCGAAAAACAAACAAACAAAAAAAAAAAACAAGAGTCCGGTGGGCGTACTGAAGGACGACCCCGACGACTCACAAGGTCCGGCGGACGTCCCGGAGGACGACCCCGCCGAGTCAGGAGGTCCGGCGGACGTCCCGGAGGACGTCCCGGAGGACGACCCTGACGAGACACGATCTCTGGCGGTCGTCCCGGAGGACGGCCCAGGCAAGACAGGCAAACGGCAGGCAGGCAGTTCAATTCAATTCAATTCAATTTTATTTATATAACGCCAAATCATGAAACATGTCATCTCAAGGCACTTTACAAAATCAAGTTCAATCATATTATACAGATTGGGTCAGATTATACAGATTGGTCAAAAATGTCCTATATAAGGAAACCAGTTGATTGCATCAAAGTCCCGACAAGCAGCATTCACTCCTGGGGAACCGTAGAGCCACAGGAAGAGTCATCTGCATTGTACATGGCTTTGCTGCAATCCCTCATACTGAGCAAGCATGCAGCGACAGTGGGAAGAAAAACTCCCCATTAACGGGAAGGAAAACCTCCGGCAGAACCGGGCTCAGTTTGAACAGTCATCTGCCTCGACCGACTGGGTGTTACAGAAGACAGAGCAGAGACACAACAAGAGAGACAAAAAAGCACAGAAGCACACATTGATCTAGTAATCTGTTCTACATTAGATGGTAGTAGCGGGTGAGCCGTCTTCTCTGGATGATGTCACAGTTAACAGAACGCCAGATCAGGTGTACCTACTATGAAGAAAAAGAGAGAGAGCAAAAAGTTAAAAGCTGAAATGACGACAGTCATTTCAATGTAATACAATGCAAAACTGGAGAACAGTAGACTGAAGAACAGTAGAAATCAGTAGAGTGAGAAAATTAGACCCTGATGTCCTCCAGCAGCCTAGGCCTATCACAGCACAACTATAGAGATAGCTCAGGGTATGAGCCACTCTAACTATAAGCTTTGTCAAAAAGGAAAGTTTTAACATTAGTCTTAAAAATAGATAGGGTGTCTGCCTCACAGACCAAAACTGGGAGTTGGTTCCACAGGAGAGGAGCCTGATAGCTAAAGGATCTGCCTCCCATTCTACTTTTAGAGACTCTAGGAACCACCAGCAGACCTGCAGTCTGAGAGCGAAGTGCTCTGTTAGGAACATACGGGGTAATCAGAGCTCTGATATATGATGGAGCTTGATTATTAAGGGCTTTATACGTTAGAAGGAGAATTTTAAATTCTATTCTTGATTTAACAGGAAGCCAATAAAGGGAAGCTAAAATTGGAGAAATATGATCCCTCTTGTTGATTTTCATTAGAACTCTTGCCGCAGCATTTTGAATCAGCTGAAGACTTCAAACTGCATTTTGTGGACTTCCTGATAGTAAAGAATTACAATAGTCCAGCCTTGAAGTAACAAATGCATGGACTAGTTTTTCAGCATCACTCCTGGACAGAATGTTTCTAATTTTGGCGATATTCCGGAGGTGAAAAAAGGAAACTCTGGAAACCTGTTTAATATGGGATTTAAATTACATGTCTTGGTCGAAAACAACACCAAGATTTTTAACTTTATTACCAGAGGCCAAGTTAATGCCATCCAGATTAAGTGATTGATTAAGAACTTTATTTTTTTGAAGACTCTGGCCCAAAGATTACAACTTCTGTCTTGTCAGAATTTAAATGCAGGAAATTTAAAGTCATCCAGCTTTTGATGTCATCAAGACATGACTGCAGTCGAAGTAACTGATTGGATTCATCAGGATTTATGGATAAATATAGCTGAGTGTCATCAGCATAACAGTGGAAATTAATCCCATGCTGTCTGATAATTTTGCCAATCGGAAGCATATATATAGTAAATAGAATTGGTCCAAGGACTGAACCCTGTGGTACTCCACAAGTGACCCCAGAGTTTGAGGAAGATTTATTATTAACATGAACAAACTGGAATCTGTCCGACAGATAAGATTTAAACCAGCCTAATGCTTTTCCCTTAATCCCTACAGTATGCTCAAGTCTTTGTAGGAGAATATTGTGATCAACTGTATCAAATGCAGCACTTAGATCTAAAAGGACAAGTATAGACACAAGTCCATTATCTGAGGCCATGAGAATATCATTGGTGACCTTCACCAGAGCTGTTTCAGTGCTATGATGAGCTCTGAAGCCTGACTGAAACTCCTCAAGTAGGTCATTACTTTGTAAATGTTCACATAGTCGATTAGCAACTACTTTCTCAAGAATTTTAGATAAGAAAAGAAGATTAGATATAGGTCTGTAATTTACTAACTCATCTTGATCAAGAGATGGTTTCTTAAGTAAAGGTTTAATAACAGCTACTTTAAAAGCCTGTGGTACATATCCATTTACCAAGGATAGATTAATCATGTCTAAAATAGGACCACTGATCAGATGGAATACCTCCTTAAACAACTTGGTTGGGATTGGGTCTAACATACAGGTAGAAGGTTTAGATGAAGCTAAAATTTTAGATAGCTCAGAAAGCTCTACTGCTTTTAAACAGTTCAGACACTGCGCAGGTTCTAAGGATTCCTCCAATGCTGCCTCACTTACTGAGGACGAGGTAATCATGTTTGGGAGGATGCCAATTATTTTATTTTTAATGGAATCAATTTTATTTATGAAGAATCCCATAAAATCATTACTGCTAAGAGCTAAGGGAATAGATGGATCAACAGAGCTGTGGCTCTGGGTAAGTTTGGCAACTGTACTGAAGAGAAATCTAGGATTATTCTTATTCTCCTCAATTAATGATGAAAAATATGCTGCTCTAACTCTGCGAAGGGTCTTGTTATACAACAATAGTCTGTCCCTCCAGATTAAGTAGGATTCCTCTTGGTGTGTAGAGCGCCATTTTCTCTCCAATTTCCTAACATTGTGCTTCAAGGAACGCAGCTCTGAATTAAACCAAGGAGCCAGCTTCCTGTGAATAATCACCTTCTTTTTCAAGGGAGCTACATTGTCTAATGCAGAACGCAATGACGAAGTCATACCGTTTACAAAGACATCTATTTGTGAATTGGAAGAAACAACATTGCTGCCATCTACAGGGCATTTCTGCAATACAGAGGATATTAAAAAGGGGACAGACTCTTTAAGTTTTGATACAGCATTATCCGATAAAGATCTACTATAATGGAACCCTCTTTTGGGGGTGGAGAACTCAGTTAGATTAAATTCAGTCGGTTTATGCACATTTTGAGCAAAACCAATTGAATCTATAGCTATAGATATAGGCTATCCAGTAGCCTAAGCTATAGGCTTAGGCTACTGGAGTATATCAGGATCTAATTTTCTCACTCTATTGAGTTCTACTGTTCTTCAATTATGCATTATGTGTTGTCATTTCTGCTTTAACTTTCTGTTCTCTCTCTTTTCTCTTCATAGTAGGTACACCTGGTCTGGCGTTCTGTTAACTGTGACATCATCCAGAGAAGACGGCTCACCCGCTACTACCATCTAATGTAGAACAGATTACTAGATCAATGTGTGCTTCTGTGCTTTTTTGTCTCTCTTGTTGTGTCTCTGCTCTGTCTTCTGTAACCCCAGTCGGTCGAGGCAGATGACCGTTCATACTGAGCCCGGTTCTGCCGGAGGTTTTTCCTTCCCGTTAATGGGTGGTTTTTCTTCCCACTGTCGCTTCATGCTTGCTCAGTATGAGGGATTGCAGCAAAGCCATGTACAATGCAGATGACTCTTCCTGTGGCTCTACGCTTCCCCAGGAGTGAATGCTGCTTGTCGGGACTTTGATGCAATCAACTGGTTTCCTTATATAGGACATTTTTGACCAATCTGTATAATCTGACCCAATCTGTATAATATGATTGAACTTGACTTTGTAAAGTGCCTTGAGATGACATGTTTCATGATTTGGCGCTATATAAATAAAATTGAATTGAAATTGAATTGAACTGAATTGAATCTACGATAGTTTTAAAGGCTACACTAAGGTTATCACATTCTGTGTCAACATGGATGTTAAAATCACCCACTATAATAGCCTTATCAGTATTTAACACCAAATCAGATAAGAAATCTGACAACTCATCCAAAAACTGAGTGTAAGGGCCTGGTGGGCGATACAAAACAACAAACAGAAGAGGTTTTATTGCTTTGCAGTTTGGATGAGGGAAACTGAGGGTTAAATGTTCAAAAGAACTGTAGTTATTAATTGGCCTGGGACTAATTAATAAATCAGACTGAAAGATGGTTGCCACTCCTCCTCCTCTTCCCACAGATCTGGGAATGTGGAAATTTGAATAATTGGAGGGAGTTGACTCATTTATACTAACGTAGTCCTCTTGTAGCCAGGTTTCTGTGAGACAAAACTAATCAATCTGTTTATCAGAAATCAATTCGTTAACTAACAAAGTCTTTGGAGGGAGAGACCTTATATTTAATAGACCACATTTAATTGTTTTATTTTTAGGTTCAAGGTGAACCTTTTGATTTTTATTAGGTTTTTATGATTTGTTCCTTTTAGATCAGTTTTTGATCTGTTAAGTTTTGGCCGTGGGAAAGACACCGTCTCAATAGGATAATGGATGGGTAACAGTACAGAAGCTGCAGAGAGGTGTGTTAAACTACGGCTCTGCTTCCTGGTCTGGACCCTGGGTTGTCAGCATTTAGGAGTACTAATAAATCCGGCCAGATTTCTAGAAAGAAGAGCTGCACAATCCAAAGTAGGATGCATGCCGTCTCTCCGGATCAGACCAGGTTTTCCCCAGAAAGTTCTCCAGTTATCAATGTAGCCCACGTCGTTTTCAGGACACCACCTAGACAACCAGCGGTTGAATGATGACATGCGGCTAAACATGTCATCACTGGTCAAATCAGGCAGGGGACCAGAGAAAATTACGGAGTCCGACATTGCTTTAGCAAACTCACACACGGAAGCAACACCAACTTTAGTGATCTCCGATCGGCGTGATCGGGTGTCAGGCAGAGGAACAGGACTTCAGGAGGCCGTCGGCGGACCAACACCCCCGGAGGCCGACGGCGGAACAGGACCCTCAGAGCCTGACGCCTGGAGAGAGAGAGAGCAGAACCTGGCGCAAGACTAAGGGCTTGGGACAGCGCCTGACTAAAGGCTGTGGACGGCGCCTGACTACAGGCTGGGGAAGGCTCCGGGCTACAGGCGGGGGGAAGGCGCCGGGCTACAGGCTACGGGCGGCGCCGGGCTACAGGCGACTAGAGAGGGGGCCTGGCTACAGGCGACTAGAGAGGGGGCCTGGCTACAGGCGACTAGCGAGGGGGCCTGGCTACAGGCGACTAGAGGGGGTGCTTTAAAGCTGCGAGGAGCTGGCACTGGAGACTGGGCTTTAAAGCTGCGTGGAGCCGGCACTGGAGACTGGGCTTTAAAGCTGCGTGGAGCCTGCACTGAAGACTGGGCTTTAAAGCTGCGGGGAGCCGGCACTGGAGCTGAGATTGGGTCCTCCAGGGCCCCTTCTTGGGGCTTGGGCGGAGGCGGGTCCTCCTGGACCCCCTCATGGAGCTTGAAAAGAGGCGGGTCATCCTGGACCCCCTCATGGAGCTTGAAAAGAGGCGAGTTCTCCAGGACCCCCTCTCGTGGCTCCGGTGAGTCCGAAGCTTCAGGCTAAGGCGGGACATCGGCGAAGGCCGGTGGCGGCAGAACATCAGCAAAGGCCAGAGGTCTTGGAACCTGCACACCCACGCAGACTTTGGCCGTGGCATGCGCGGCAGGAACCTCTGTGCCAGGCGGCGCGGCGTGCACCACACCCACGCAGACTGGGGCCGTGGCATGTGATGCAGCAGCTGGACTACTGCTGGGTGGCAGAGGGGATTCCCGGCTGGGCGCTGTCAGGCCAAGTTGTGAGGCAGGGACCAGGCGGGGAATTGGCAGAGGCTGAAGTCCTTGACGGAGGATGAATGGGATCTCCGCCCGGATCGTCTCCGTGTCCAACCCCTCAGGCTTTCTGCTCAGCCTTTGAAGCAATTCCACCTGAGCAAATACCCTCTCCCATATAGCCTGATTTTCATGTGGTCGGGACATGGTGGGAAAAAAGAAAAAGAGGAGAGGACAAAAAAAAAACAACGTACTTGTCTGGCGATGGGTCTGGTTATGGCAACATCATTCTGTCATGAATCAGGTACAGAGGGACCCAGTATTCAACCAGACAAGCAGAGGTTAGGTAAAAGATAATTTATTAACAAAATGCAAAAACCAAAACGGGCATCAAGCCAAAAATGGGAAGACTGCAAAATGCAAAAACTGGGGGCAGGCTAACTCAAACATCCAGAGGCAAAACAGGGTCAGAAGAACATGCAAACAGAGCGCATAGAAAGCTGAACTAGACTCACCCATGGACATGGCAAAAACAAACAATGATGTGGCAGATTGCAGGGGGCAGAGGCAAGTATAAGTAAGGGAGTGATCAGGTGCATGGAGTGAAACTAATTACTGACATAGGTGGAGCTAATCGGGAACAGGGAAGTGCTTGGGAGTAATCTGAAGCCGATTGGATGGTGACTGGTGAAGGGGAGTGACAGGAAGACAAAAGAATGCTGGCAGGTGAACTGAACTTAGACTGGTGACAGAAATGGTCTGAGCAGGCCGGATAAACTTATAACCTAAAACAAAATCGAACACTAAGACAGAACCTAAAATCATGACATTTAGTCCACAGGCATACTAAGGATTCCTTTGGGTACACAGAGGTTAACAAATTAACTGGAAATTGAAATTGATTTTGAACAGTAATGGTATTTTGCCAGAATCCACCCCACACACCCATTGAAAGAGTCCCTGAGAAATTGTTCGGACTTCTCAGACCATCACTTCACTGTGCTTCTCACTGCTGGTTTACTGTGTACAAAATGTTTATACACAGAATGGAAATTAATCATATGGAGATCTGATCTGAGAGGTGATGAGCTTTATGCCATCTTGGTGTTGGCGTACAATGAGTTCAGTATTGTATTGCCTCTGCTGCAGCAGGTAACAAGCTGGGTGAAGAGGAGAGTGGAGGACCAAGAGACATAATTAAAATTTCAGTACATCAGAAAAAAGGCCTTAAGATGCTAAGTTTAGAATCTGCTGCTAACAGTGTGGAGGAAATCACAGCCTAGAGGGGAACGCACAGGGTTAGCTCCATATGTATAAACTCCCACAGTAGATAATATGGCTTCATGCTAACAGTTAGCAGCTCAATGTTCTCACTGCAGAGAGTGACTTTGTTAAGAACCCACTGCTGCTCATCTGTCACTCACAAACACAGCCAGGCGTCACAAGGAGGGATTTAAGCAAATAAATTCAAAAGTACTGAAGATTTGAAATTTAGAACTGAAGCCAAAATAAACACAACTTTGCAATAATTTTGTGCTATTTCAAGTGCTTTTAAATTGACTTTCATTCTTCACCTCAGGAACAAATTTATTCATTTAAAAAAAGCAAAAGCTGCTTCTCTTATGTAGATAAATAGAGGGGAGAGCAGCTGTACATCCGCTGGTAATTCTTTCTTAAATCTGATCCACTGAAGTTGTTTTGAACATTATTTGAAGGCTGTTTTATCACAAATTTAAGATTAAAGCCCTGAACTGAATCACCTCCACAGTGGCTCCAGATCGGTCTACCAGTCTGAGCATCGCTGTGTTATTGTGACTGTTGGAAAAAGTGAGTCAGTTCTTTCATTTCCATCTTTGATTTGATTAGCTTTTTTACTTCCTGAGCTCATGATGTTTCTGCTGTTTTTATTCCAGGTCCAACCACCATTCCTCCACCAAAAACATGTAAGTAGGATGAAAGCAGGAGTAAAGGTTCCCGGAAGTAGTACCATAAACCATGTTGTCTTTTGTTCTTCCAGCTCATATCACTGTTCTGAAGCTAAAGATCTCGACTACAATGCCACTGAAGGATAATCATGACAGAATCGTAAAAGCGGTCGGTAATATCCTTTGAATTTAGCACAAACATTAATTGCTTGAGTTTTACTCCAAACCAATTCAGCCCAAATGTCTTCCATTGTTAAACGATAACACAGAGTTTAGTTTCAGTGATGCAGTCTAGCCCCAGTGTTGATGACAACGCTGATCAGTATGTTTTAAGGCACCACTGACTGCCTCACATACATCTTGTGTTTTCTTCTGCAGATCAAAGATGAACTGATCAGGCGAGGGATGCCACCAGACATAAATGTACGCCTGCTGAGCGATGGTTCACTGAAAGTCACAAAAACAGCTTCCCCCTAGTGGCTAATTCTGAGATTTATTGTGATATATGTGATATGGGAAACATGACTGGGTTTTGTTTCTCATAGCTTTATAATTACTTTAGGAACTCAGGGTTGTTTTTTGGTAATAGGACTACAATTATTCTAAAGTAAGGAGTGTTCTTATTTTATTCCTCTGAAGAAATATTTTAAAATAGCAACACTTTGATCAATATAAATTATTGTTTCTCATCGTCAGTCCAGATAGGATTTTAATAGTCATTTTTGAGGCTAAAAATAACCCCCTCATCGGGCACGATGAGCAAATATAAACAGACGTGGCGCCATCTGCTGGCAGTACCACAGAACTATCAGAACTATCAGAAAGCCAAATGGCGACTAATGAATCAAAATGAAATGCCGGGCCAAGCCAGACCCCTCTGAAATGCCTCGTAGTAAAGAAACAACCGTTATTGATTAAATAAACCCACCAAGAGCAACTCTAAGAGCCTCATGTCAGAACATCAGAGATAAATTAATTTCCTGTTCATAGACGGAGACAGGGAAACAGCATCAATGTAGTGGTGTGCCATCAAGCCATGAGGAAAATCAGACTGAGTTGTAAGCAAAGAAGTCTGAAACTTTTACAGGCACCAAGGAACTGCCCCTCTCAGCTTGCTGTAAAGGCTTGCTGCCCAGAGATGGTCGCCCTCATTTCTCGCTGTTTCGTTGGATCAGCATTGGGGAGAACGCTCTCATCATCCTGTGCAGAGCAGAGTAAATAAACCAGAGCAGACTGGGTTCTGTGAACTGCTGGCTGAATTGAAGCTAAGTCTGCAGTCCATCTTCTGCGGAACCAGATGCCGGAGTAAAGAATTCATCTGTGTCGAAGCCAGCCTTGTAATTTTTCTCAGCTGTTGCAGTAAAGTTGACCTAAAACTGCGCAGAGCGGTCTCCCTTTTTGAGGCCAGGCCAAGCCCCACAGGAGCAGCTATGCCAGCCAAGCTGAGAGGAGTCCCCACTTCCCCATGCTGCGGTCCCCACGTACACAAGCTGCAGCCCCACACTGCTGAGCTTTCACAGGCCTAGGACTCAGAGCTGCTTCCTCACCATCACGTTTCGGCTAGCTGCAGAGCCCCATGCTAGCCTTCACCCTGCCTGATTCAACTGCTTCCAACTGGATGCCCAAAGTGATCCGAACTGACACAGAGGCACCGACAGGTTTGGCAGAGAAATAAACAGGGAAAGTTAAATGGTTTGTTTAGAATGGTTTACCTAATGCATTTTCACTGTGTTTCTTCAAAACACGTGGAGCTAACAGACCTAGCTCCCGGTAGCATTTTGAAACCAAGCATTGCTGATGTGGAACGAGTGTGTTTTTACGGTTATAAGAAACTTTATCTCCATTAGGGTTTTATGCAACGATGGGATATTAATGTTTAGTGCTTTCCAGTCCGCTCATTATGACTAAATGGAACTTAAAGCTTGTTTAAATTAGCATTGAATGTCCAATAGCACATTACTATTGGCTTCTGGATTACAAACGACACAAATACGGTTTGTTTTAAACATAAGTTTTGTTTTCATTCACCCCGCCATCATTTAATCGTGCTACAAGCATTATTACTGTGTTAATATCCATCCATTCGTCTCGAGGGGTACTGCTGCCTATCTCCAGCTGTCAAGTGAGTACACCTTGGACAGGTCACCAGTCTATCACAGGGCAACACAGAGACAAACAGGACAAACAATCATTCACACAGATACACATATATGGAACATTAATGTCGATTTAATGGTGTTTTTGTATAACTTTAGGATTAACCCATTTAACGACACATACAGCGACTCCTAGCTTCCCAGAGGAATAATTGCATTAATAAAAGCAAGCATCCAAAGTTACGGATTTTTAGTGAGAGAATTCTTTAAAATCTTATTTTATCAAATAATGTTTTGTTTAACACAGGATTTTCATTGTGAATGAGTTGAAACACACCAAATGTTCTAAATTAGTAAAGCTAATTTTTACCTCCTTCCACATTCTTAAGATGAACTTTGGTTTATAACTTATATCTGCAGTGAACCAGGATTCACTGAATTATTCTGGTGATGGTGACGTTTTGGTGATGGTGAACATTTTATTTGATAATTTTTGTTTATTTATCATGCACATGGTTCCTTAACTTCTTTTTGTCTTAATTTTGCGTAGTAGTTTAAGTTAAGTTTCACTAGCCTAGTAGAGATGATTTGTTGATTGAAATATAGTGTTAATTCAGATAAACAGCATTCTATAGTGATGTTCTCTGGATGTTCATTTTATTTCTGTTAATAAATTATTGAACTTTAAGAGAAGTTGTCATTCATTTATTCCATATGTGTGGAGAGTTTGCTGTTAAAAGAACAGCAGTGCTCAAATCATCCCTTTCAACTACTGTCCTGATATCAGCCGACTGGGCTGATATTCACAAGAAAATACCCAACAGACAGAGAGTTATTTATTAAACCTGAAATAACTTAAAACAGTGTGTAACAGCACAACAGTAAGAACCAATCAATCTATCGATCTATTTATAAGACTGTAGAGGCTAAAAAGAGCATTGGTATTATTATTATCACAGTATCAATCAGGAGATTTACTCTCGTCAATCAACTCCACAGTCACATCTGAGCCTCGGCAGCTTTAGCGTTTGCTTCAGTGAACGCTAATGTTCATACTGTATTCCCAGCGCTATTCCAGTCTTTTCCCTCTTGGAATCATATATTTTTGGCTTTTTTCACTGGATCTTGGACCTTTCTTTATTGTTTCCACAGTTTGCTGGGACAAGCTAATAGCAGTTAGCTGCTTCCTGGTTTATCCCCTGCTGCACATGTGCAGTGTTGTACTTCCATAAACATAAAGGGCTTTATTTACTAACAAATTAAGCAAAAACTAAGCATAAAACAGCAAACTAATAACTAGTACGCCAGCAGGATGTGATAATCTTTCATAAAAAAAACTTTGTACACAACCACAGTGAGTTACTGATGTATAAATTAAAAAAAGGTCAAATAGTGTGGCTATGCACCTTTAAATAAACTTTAACTAAGCCTGGTTTATCACTTCACCATGTTCTTAGTATACACCCCCTTTGCCTGCACTTGTTTGTGTGTTGGTTGCTTAGCACTGACCTTGCTTAAAGAAGGAAAACTGAAAGTTTACAAAAAGGTTGTATTTTCTGTCTAAACTTGGTCTAAATTTCTCCTGCACTTGGTTGTTAGTATTATTTTAAGTGAATTTGACTTTAAAAGTTTACCAACATCTAAAAAATGACATTCAAACTGAATGCGCTTTGTTTTACTTTTTACTTATACTTTTCAATACATTACTTGAGTACATCTATTTTTACAGTAAATTTCATACTTAAGTACAAGACATTTCAGATACTTTAAGACTTTTACTCAAGTAACATTTCAGTCAGTTACTTGGACTTTTACCAAAGTCATATTTTGGAGAAGTACTTATACTTTTACTTGACTACGAGATTTCAGTAATTTATACAACACTGTGTGCAACACAATATGAGCTACAGACTAGCAGCATGCTAATTAGTTATTTGCATGTCAAACCTTCCATATTACTCAAAAATGTCCATTGTCAGTTTAGGTAAACACAAAGGTTGGTGTGCACTAAGTTAATTCACATCACATAAGCATTAATGCACATTATAGAGTGGAAGCTGATTCTTACAGGCATTGAAATTAAAACAGGTGAAAGATGGAAATGTTATTGACTTGCTTTTATCCAGAATTCTCAAATTTGACGACCTTGTAGAATTTAAAATGGCTCAATTTATGTTCAAGGTATCAAAAAAGTTGTTACCTGAGCACATACAGAGCACGTTTTCTGAAAGAGAAGGGGGGTATAACTTAAGGGGTCACTCAATCTTCAAGATCCGCAATTTTAGAACAACAAGGAAAAGCTTCTGTATTTCAATTAAAGGTGTAAAGTTATGGAATAAGTTACATGAAGATTTAAAACAAAGCAATAGTTTAACACAATTCAAAAGAAGGTACAAAGAGGTAATTTTCAATAGATATACACATGGGGACAGAAAGCAATAAGGTGTGTATTGAAGATAATAACTTGGTGTAAGGGTTTAGAAAGATAAACCAGCATAAAATGGGAAAATGTATAGGTAAATATTAGTAACTGTTACTTCAAACTGCCACTTTGATTTTGATTTTTTTTTTTTTTTTTGACAGTAGGACTCTAAAGTCTCAAGTGTTTAGGGGTAGGAGTTTATAAGTTCTCACTTCTTCCTACCCCATTTTGAGCATGATATGTTAACTGAAACAAAAATCTGTATTTTTTTCTTCTTTCTTATGCACTTCTTGTTACTGTGCACTATTTTATTTTTATATTTGTATCATGTTCATGTTCGAATAAATTTCATTTCATTTCAAAATTTCATTTCATTTCATTTCATTTCTTTTATTCACATTGTTTATATTATCTTTGTAAAGTACTTTGATATTTTTAACTGTCAAGTTGAAACATGTTAGTCTGCTGATAATTACCTAGTTTTTCAAGCTTTGCTGAAGTCCTCACCTCTCCAGATCTTTGTTCCCCTTCCAAGCACTTTGAAAGTTATTAAAGTTGTGCCAGAAACTTTTGGAGCTCTCATTTACTCAATTAAAGCTGCTGTAGGGACACGTGCACATAAAACAAATCAGTTTCCCCAACACACCAATAGATGGCAGCATAGACCAAGAACATGCAACACAAGCCCCACAATGCATCCCAAAACGTTGCGGCATATTGGCTGCAAACAATTTGTTAAAATGATTTAGTGTTGGTGTGAAATGAAGTTGTACGAAGTAACTAATAAAGGTAAAAAGCTTTTATGTTACTGAGAAACATGACAAATAAAAACATAATAATCACATTTGTGCAAGTCTTGAGTTTTATACGACAAATCTTTTAGATGACCCGTTGGAATATTCTGCTTTTCATCTTTGTCTAAATTTAAGATGATGCTAAGGTATTGACATTTTTTATTGTTCTATTTTGTATTGTGGCACAAATTATTTGTGTTGTGTCATAACCCATAAGTCTTTTATAAATACTTTTTGCAATTTAAGGCTTTATATGTCAAACAGCAAGACAAATCCAAGAAATAAAACTAAATTCACACATGTAAGGGTTAAACTAAAAGAACAGATGGCAAAAAAGACAATATAAACAGCTTTTATTAGCAAATAAAAAAATCAAGCTCAGTCAAAAACAGACATAGATGTCATGATTTAGGATTTGTTAGTTTGTTTTGGACTTTTCTGGACTTTTTCCATCAGCCTGTCACCTCTCAGCCACCAGCTAGTATCCAATCAGCTCAGCCACCAGTCAATTAGCCCACATCAGCTCCACCTGCTGCCAGTAATCATGTTAACTCTGGTCACCTGTTCACCTGCCTACATATACCTGCCTCAGCCAACTCATCCCTGCCAGAATGTTTCTTTTCTTCTCATCCAGTGTAATATGTCCTGTCTCTACCAGATCTTTTGTGCTCAGCCAGTTGGACTCTTCAGATAAAAGTCACCTGTTTCTGCATGCTGCAGTTGTGCCTGTTTTCTCTGTGATTTATTGCCCCTCACTCTGCCTGTTCTTGTGGCTCCCTGGTCCACATCACCTGTTCTGGTCTGTCACTACCTGTATCCTCTGGTCTCCTGCTCATCCCTGCCTGCTCGCACCTTCAGCCATTATTCATCTGCCTAGTCTGGTTCTGTTTGTTTGCCTCAGCTGCCACTACTCATCCCTCACAATAAACCTTTTAAAGAAAACCTAACTCTGTGTCTGGCTGAATATCGGTTTCACTAGCATTAACTTACAATTATATAATTACAATATATACCTGGGCCAGTCCAACCCTCTTCTAGAAAACATTTTCAATCGCAAATAAATTGCTCAAATCTTGTATCAAATTCAAATCTCTGGTCTTTTTCTATCTTCTTGCTGTCTTGTACTCTTTCCTTCAGCTTGACAAACCAGTGCTGAAAGTCTGTATTCGGAGCAGCTTGTGGAGAACTTTCCCAGAGAAAAAGAATCACCTTGATTCAAAATGATGGTTCAACGTTGCTGAGAAACAACACTGCAGGGAGCACAAACCCTGCCAAGTTGTTTTGAAAAATATAATTGCTTATGGAATGGTGGCCAAGTGGTTAAAGCAGCGTGCTTGCGCTCTGAGAAGGTTGCAAGTACCGGCTTAGATCCCCATAGCCTGCACCCTGGCTCCCTGAGCAAGACCCTTAACCCCTGATTGCTTCCTGGGTTGCAGCCCACTGCTCCCCAAGGGAATGGGTTAAAATGCAGAAGTGAATTTCTCCTTTGTGAAATCAATAATGTTCAATTATTATTATAGTTGTTGTATCAGTTCAAAGTTGAATAACAACTAAGGATTTTCAAACTTTACCATTTCTGACTGGAATCAACAAAGTTACCTATTTTGAGAACAACTGAGCTGGATGAAGTATGTAAGTTGCCCAAATTTGTCCTGCAAACTAGTTGCAAAGTTTCATGAAGGAAACTTTGTGTAAATAAACCAATTTTAATTTGCATCATAAGTCATTTTCACCATATCACAACTGTCATTTCCTATATTGCTCCGGTGGATCCTGCTGCACCCTCCTGCATAAAAGGTGAATATCTGCCCAGGTACCTGCCTCCAATTTCAGAACACCGAGCTCAGTTTGTTGAGTAGCAATTAAATATTGTTTCTAACCTTGGAGACAACAACGCAGGTGGGTTGGCCATCTTTCTGTGGGTTGGAGTCATATAATTCTGACACAAGAAATTTCAGACTACTATCTTGAATCACGTGCTGCATTATTTCCATGGAACATCAAAGAACATTTAAATATCTTCCACTGTAAACTTTTTTATGCAAATTTAATAGAAAACAAACCTGGGATGGATTATCGGCAACAGGGTTGCTCATTTACTTTAAAAACCAGTCTAACATCAAAAACTCCAACTCATCACCTCCATGGTGGTAATGATCACATAATTACCTCTAGGGAGATAAATTCCTACTTAAATAAAAGTTGATAAAAGATGAGTTGATTCATTGATAGGAACATTCAGCTAAGGATGTTATTCAGACATCAATCTATCAAAAACAACTGAATTCAGTTAAATCGTTGTAAAATTAATTTGACGAGAGCTCCTTATTAGAGGAAACTGAAGTGTTGAAGCTGTTCCTTTAAGGCAACAGTGGTTAAAGATGTCAAGTGTTGTAGGGACAAAACCTTGGAGAACAATTCAGACAGGTGTAATGCGCCAAATAAGGTGCTGCAATTTAAATGGATTATTATTTGAGATCAGAAACCGGAGAAGACAGGAAACTGTCTGCAGAGCGAAGCAGGAACCTGGCAATGTTGGATGCAGGCCGCTCAGGGCAGAAGGTGAAGAGGAGGTTGGCTGTGGCTAGGTCTTATAGTCTGCAGCTTTCAGACAAACAGAGCATGAATGTCAAGGGCAGAGTTACTAGACTGTCCCAACTTGTTATGATGCTGACCTGAAGTTAATATTATGCCCTTTATTTTATTGGACTTATTTCACATATTGTCTTTGTGTTTTGAAGTGTTTCTGTTTCACCTACTTAATTATTCTTTGTATACTTATCTGTTGAGTAACTTCAGACGAACACTGTCGTGTTTTATTATATCGGATTTCCAACAAAATAACAACAAATGCATTTGATCTGTAATACTGTGACTTGATTTGCACTTTTTTGTTCTCTTGTCTGTCCTCTTGCAGTCTTCTTGATCAAATCTATATTTGCAAGTCAAAAGTGCTCCGTAAATATTATTTCCCACTTAATTTTACATTCTCTTCCAAAGAGGATGGTGGTTCAATGAAGCAAACAGCTGTATATTGGTATATTATTTACAGTATTCTACAAACATGAAGACATGTAAAAACCAAGAGGTACACAATTTCCACCTGGCATAACTACTAAACAAGACTGATCAGAAACAATTAATGGTTTGATCTTCTAAACAAGTTTTTGCAGGATAATTTGTTCCAAAGACACGCACACATTTTGCAGACTAACAGGTCTGCATCATTATTTTCAATTCAAGACGGCTAAGGACTTTGCTCTCCTGATGTGTTCCAGCAGATCCACCACCCTGCACATAAGGTGTTTATCTTGAGAGATTTCTGATTCCAACTCCAGAACACAGAGCTCAGTTCTACAGTCATGTCAGTCAGGCTCCGGAGATCAACACCAGAGCAGTCATGATTCATTAAGTGTAAGGGAACGCAAAACGCATGTAAAATAGATTTAGCACTAACAGAAACAGAAACTGGTACACTGTGCATTTCCTTGTTGAAACAGGTAGCTTTTGTGGACATTTGACTTATGCGTATGTGTTTTATCAAAGGAAGGGACGTTTATTTGCATAGCACTTTTCAGCAACAAAACAAAGGGCTTTACATCATGAAAACAAAATACATTACATTGGGATATTAAAGTAAAAGAAAGTTTGGCTAAAAACTGAAATTACTGATTTAATTTCATAGTTTTAAATAGAAGAGGCACAGTCAGCTCTAAACAAGTGGGGTTTTAAACCTTGATTTAAACTTTTCACAGCATTCTGGGAGTTTATTCTAGATGTGTAGAGCCTAAAACCTTATGGCTGCTTCTCTATGTTTGGTTCTGACTCCGGGGATGTGGAATAAATGTAGAAAACACAACTTCTGTTTTCTGTTAAATTTTTCAGTTTTTCTCAAATGTATACATTGGTGTTTAGTCTGGTTTAAAAAGCCATGAATACCATAAAAAAATATTTTGCCACTGTCAAGATGTTAGAGAAAACAGCTGATATGTTTGTAGGTGGCAAAATGTTGGAATAACATAACAATTATGTCTATTTCTTGTATGATAAAGGATCACTGGGCTCATGTACAGCGGGCTTTTCTTCTGGATCAGGAAACGTTTCTCTAACATGGACGGCATCTGCAAGTGAAGATGGACAAAGCCACCCCATCTGCTTTGTTGTCAAGGCAAGATCAGTATCTGGTCCTCATCACAATCACAATAAATGTACAAAGTATATGAAAAAACCGAAATACCCTAAACTAAATAAATAGCTACGGTATCAACATAGTTTTTGTCCCAGCATACAGGGAGAGAGGGGTCTTCAATGAATCTTCTATGCATGATCTCTCTAGATTATCCGAGACCTGGATTTTTACCCTCTTCTTCAAATGACTTACTGTAGGTCTTGAGACTGATTTAACTGTAGAACAAGGTTAATTTTCTTTCTGATGAAACATTAGTGTTGATGTGGCGATATCACATAATCAATTATGAGTTTCCAGACCTTTATTTATAACATTTTGCTGTTTGAATCCTGGTGCCCACAGATACCCTTCTATACAGATCAACCTTACAGTTAGCTTTGGCCGCCACAAAATGCATCTTGCATTAAATAATAATGCAAATTTTTCAGTGACATTATCATAGGTGTTGGTGGTTTGTATCTGTGATACTTTTTCTATTTGTTCTGTAGTTCTGTCTTTCTTTCTGCAGCTTAAACTTTACTTTAATATGCCATCAAGTTTCCTTTAGACCAGGTAAGACGTTTCTGTCTTGGGTTTCCTTCCTCTCAATTTTCTATGACAATGCTTGGAAACAGCACTCTGCAATCAACCAGCTTCTTTAGCAGTGACTTTTTGTGGCTTACTCCCTTTGTGGAGTCTTCTGGACTGGAGTCCAGTCAGCATTTGTCCCTCATGATCGTGTAGCTTATTGACCCAGACTGAAAAACCAGAGACAGTTTTTAATAAATTAACGATTAGGGTGTGAATCCTCAAGTTTCCAAAATTAAATTTCCTTAGGGCACTGCTTTTGAGACGGTAAATTTGAGGGTTTCATTATCTGTAAGCCATAATCATTATAATTAGAAGAAATAAAGGTTTGAAATATTTAGAATTATGTGTAAGTAATTAATTAATTTCATCTTCTTTTTATTTGCTTTTATCTCTGATCATTATCGTACAGTTGATCAACAGTTCCCCATGCCAGGTTTCCATATAAACCACACCTTAAAATGTAATTCCGGGACAGACAATGGACAGTGAGAGGGAGTGGATCACAGGCTGTCTGTGAAAGTTTAAACACTCTTATAAATAATAGACTTTGTGTAGGAAATCTTACTCAGTCACCATGTTCCTCCTGGTGCTGCTGCTGGTCAGCTGCTCACACGCTTCACATTTCTATGGCACCGTGATGACCTACTATCCAAAGGACTCTTTTACGAACGGATCAGTCTCAGTGAGTAAAGACAACATGTTTCTACACCTACCTGTAAAAGTCTACTTGTAGTAAAGACCTCTTTACTTTAAATTTACAGGTTATCCTTCGCTATAAGTCTAACTTTCACTCGTGCACCGGTGCTACATGGTCTTGCACCGGTAACTGTGGGAATGAGATGCTGATTACCAACCAAATCAAGGTTGAGGAAATTAAAAGTTTGTGGTGTCAGACTGAAACGGTCACATCTCGGCTGCTTCCCAACAACTCTCCACTTACGCTTGAGTGAGTCCTCCCTAACGCTTTGCAAAATTATATTCTTTCAATATCACTGAGGAGGGATTAGATCACCACACCTAATCCAATATATAAAGTGGCTGAGGCTGTTTGATAAGAGCTGTATGGTAGAGATCGCACAGTTGTTGGTTTCGGATAATTAAAGACAATAAACACCAAAATACATCAGGCTCTGTGTTTCAGCTGAAATCTACTTCCTAACTTCCCCTACAGGTTTTCTGGTGGAAACTGGATAGCTAATGATGATAGAATTATGTCCTGGAAAGCTGTGACTTACGTTGAACTAAGGACCCGATCTGACATCGGCAAAGCCAACACATCACCGCAGACCACCATCCTTCCACTTTTGAGGTAATTCTGTTTGACTTTAGGCCACAAAGAAATCAACCAATCATTCTTTTACACAAACTAAACAAATTAGCTATGTTTTGCCTTTCAGTAACAGAAAAAAACAACTTCTGTCTGTCCATCTATCTTCCTGCATCAAGTACAATGGTAGAGTTATGATCTGGACTTGTTTTGCCTTCAGTGAATGAGTCATGAATTCCTCTGTTTACCAAAATATTTTACAGTCAAATTTTCTGAGACATGTTGTGTGTTCTTGTCGAGATGAAGTATGAATTAAACAACTTTAAAATCTAGAGAAACAAGATCCTCTTTATTATGTACTGGGAGATTTTTAAAAATGAGGAGGGGGGTTGTTGGTATTTTTTAACATGACCATTAGAAGAGTCTTAATGAGAGATATCTGTGGATCTTTTCTGTTGCAGAGTTCCTAGAAACTGTCCGAGAAACATAAGCTTGTTGGCCTTTGACCCTGATGGTGATGATGTTAGATGCAGATACGCATCGAGCTCCTTGTCAGAGTGTGCCACCTGCACGACTCCTTCGGTCTTCAACATCTCATCTGTAAGGATCAACAGCTAAACTTCTGCAGTCTGTCAGCTTAATGTGTATTCTACTTTAAAAGCGACATATCAAGCTTTTAAATCTTTCCTCTTCATATTTAAATCATTCATAGTGATTTGTATAAGGTGAAGCTGCAATGCTTTGGTCTGAATTCCTTTTTATTGTAGATCCACAGGCCCACCCTATTTTGTCACTGTTTTGAGGTGTCTCTCAGATATATATATTTAAATATATCTATCTATCTATCTATCTATCTATCTATCTATCTATCTATCTATCTATCTATCTATCTATCTATCTATCTATCTATCTATCTATCTAGAGAGAGAGAGAGAGAGAGAGAGAGAGAGAGAAAACATGTTTGCATATTTTACATTTAGAATTTAAATCATTCATTCTGTTGCAGTCTTGTACTTTATCGTTCAGCTCATCCCCGAACAGCAGCCAATATGTGGTCCAAATGGTGATGGAGGACTTTTCCAGGCAGGACATCACCCTGACTCAAGCTGATGGTTTTCAGGAGGCGAGAAATACTATTACTCCTCTCAGCAAAATACCCATCCAGTTTGCTTTTAAAGGTACAAAGTTATATCATCACTACCTTGTTTTTTGTTATTTTTCCTTTTGTGTTTGTGTATATAAGTCCTTGCCTCTATGCACTGTTAGTGTATTAGTTATTTAATATGTCAAATTTGTTTAGTTAGGTGTTTTACAGCATTATCTCCCTGTCTGTGTCTGTCATGGTTCCCCTCTCCCTCAACTCTCTACCTTCATTGTTCTCAGCTGTTGCCAATAATCTTCTGATTACTCATACCTGCTCTCCATGCCTTCACTCCTCACTCCCTCTGTACACAAGCCCCCTGGCTGCTCTTATTATTTGCTGGTTTCTCCAATATTCGTGGGAGTCGTGGCTGAGTGGTTAGAGAAGAGTGCTTGCACCCAGAGAAGAATGAAAGTACCCGGTTTGATCCCCAGTGCTGCCACTCTGGGTCCCTGAGCAAGAACCTTAACCCCAGATTGCTCCCCGGGCGCCGCACATTTTGCTCAGTTCTTTATGAAAACGTGTCAACACCTATCCAGGAGTCTTTGTCAGTTCTGATGGTTCATACTGAGCAACCTGTAGTTGGAGCGCTTCTGTTTCTTAAGGACATGGAGGACCATCCTCCAAGTCACATTCTAGGTCAGATGCAAATCAATGACGATGTCTTTTGTTTTATGGTGTTCAGTGCTGGGTTGTTTTCTGAACACCGGGATATTAGCTTATGTACCTCCGCTCTGTATTCTTCTTTGTCTCTCTTTGAGATTAGGGCAACCACAGTGATGTTGTCAGCAAATTTGACAGTGATGTTGTTTCTGTGGGCCAGACTGCAATCATAGGTGTAGAACGAGTAAAGAGGGTACCGACCAGGTAGAGGAAAGGCGTAGGCCAATACTCACTGTCTGGGGTCAGTTGAATAGAAAGTCTTTGATCTAGGTACATGTGAGAAGGGGTAAGCCCAGGGTGTCCAGTCTGGTGATCAGAATGCCAGGGATCATTGTGTTGAATTCCAAGCTGTAATCAAGTCATTTATTTGACAAACCCCTTTATTAGGGTTTGTATTCTGAACAAATGAACTATCATATTTGGACTATGAACTATCATATAAATAGACTAAACAGTATGAGTTTGTAATTTGTCTGTATTGTTGCAGTGGATCATGCAGTACCATCTTGCACAGAAGGTCTATATCTGCCCAGATTCCTGAGTCCAACTCCAAACAATAGAGCTCAGTTCACCACACCCACCAATCAGATGCTGGAAATTCTTATCAGAGCAGAGGCAACTCAAACCATGTAAGTAATATTGGAATGATGACAGATGTCTTTCAGAGTTGTTACATTATGACATTAAGGAAAGCAACTGCTGATTCCAAGGAAACGACTGAGTTGGCGGGGGGAAGGAAATATTTCTAACCAATCTCTATTTCTTGTCTGTTACAGGTCAATTGAGCTCCTGTTGAGCGGGCCATACAATGTAACAAAAAGATTTTTGGGATCAGGAAACTTTTCTCTGACATGGACACCATCTTTGACTGAAGTTGGAAAAAGCCACCCCATCTGTTTTGTTGTCCAGGCAAAGTCAGTATCTATACGTCACACTATTTTGAAATGTACAAGAAACATTTTTTAGATTTTATTATTCATTTAACTATTATTATTTATTAAAGAAATTAAAGAATGGTCACGAGCTTTGGGTCGTGACCGAAAGAACGAGATCCCGGATACAAGCGGCTGAAATGAGTTTTCTCCGTAGTGTGTCTGGGCTCCCCCTTAGAGATAGGGTGAGGAGCTCAGTCATCCGGGGAGGACTCAGAGTAGAGCCGCTGCTCCTCCACGTCGAGAGGAGCCAGTTGAGGTGGCTCGGGCATCTGGTCAGGATGCCTCCTGGACGCCTCCCTGGTGAGGTGTTCCGGGCACGTCCCACCGGGAGGAGGCCCAGGGAAGATCCAGGACACGCTGGAGGGACTATGTCTCCCGGCTGGCCTGGGAACGCCTTGGGATTCCTCCTGAGGAGCTGGCCCAAGTGGCTGGGGAGAGGGACGTCTGGGCCTCCCTACTGAAGCTGCTACCCCCGCGACCCGACCCCGGATAAGCGGAAGAAGACGGACGGACGGACGGACGAAATTACCTTTATAGCGATCATTCAACTCATTAGCATAAAGTATAAAATTATCAAATGTTAAATAATCAAGAGCATCCAACAACAGAAATGATTACATTTAAAAAAGATCAAAGATTCTTTATTTTCACCGCATGTTACCATGGTGAAATTATTTTCAGAATACTCCGGCTTAGAGTACATACAATAAATAACATGCAATAAACAATGTGTACAAAAAAATTTTTCACATTAAATCTTGCAAAGATAAAGAACATAAGAGGTAAAAAAAGTTTGTGTTATAGACCAAGGGCTTAGGTATCAGTCCCTTCACAAGTTATGAGCCATGTTACATAGATTAGTCATACTCCATGAATCTCAGTAATGAGGTTTATCTATGGCATATGTTAGTTTTTAAACTGTTTGTTGTTTTATGACTTTAAGTACTTTTAAAATTAATTTCTCCAGCAAGTCTGTAACAAATCTCTTTTTTTTAAATACTTTCACAGTGATTCCAGTTCTGTGTATCAGTCTGAGCTCCGTTGTGTCATTGTAACAACAGCAAATAGTGAGTTGAAATATTCTCAGGTTATCTTTTTATTTTTTAATTCACTAAGTTGTTTTCTAAACTGATATTTCAAGTGATGTGCTATTCTGTTCATAGGTCCAACAACATCTTCAACCAGACCTACAACCCACCCCCCAAACACAACAACAATGGCATCTATACCCACTACAACAACCCGACCTCTAATTATGGCTGCAACAACACCTATACTTAATGCAACAACCCAACCCTTGACTGCAACTACAACACTCATACCTACTACAACTACCCAACCCCCAACCACAACTATAACAACGGATATACCCACTGCAACAACCCAGCCTCTAATCATGGCTGCAACAACACCTATTTTTAATGCAACAACCCAACCATTGACTACAACTACAGCACTCATATCTATTACAACAACCCAGCCCCAAACCACAACTACCCCCACACCAGCAACCACACCAGTGTCAACTACAACCACCCAACCCCCAACCACGACTACAACTACAGCGACGGATATACCCACTGCAACAACCCAGCCTCTAATCATGGCGGCAACAACACCTATACTTAATGCAACAACCCAACCCTTGACTACGACTGCAACACTCATATCTACTACAACAACCCAACCCCAAACCACAACCACCCCCACACCTGCAACCACACCAGTACCAACTACAACCACCCAACCCCCAACTATGACTACAACTACAATGACGGATATACCCACTGCAACAACCCAGCCTCTAATCATGGCGGCAACAACACCTATATTTAATGCAACAACCCAACCCTTGACTATGACCACAACACTCATATCTACTACAACAACCCAGCCCCAAACCACAACTACCCCCACACCAGCAACCACACCAGTGTCAACTACAACCACCCAACTCCCAACCACGACTACAACTACAATGATGGATATACCCACTGCAACAACCCAGCCTCTAATCATGGCGGCAACAACACCTGTATTTAATGCAACAACCCAACCCTTGACTACGACTACAACACTCATATCTACTACAACAACCCAGCCGCAAACCACAACTACCCCCACACCAGCAACCACACCAGTACCAACTACAACCACCCAACCCCCAACTATGACTACAACTACAATGACGGATATACCCACTGCAACAACCCAGCCTCTAATCATGGCGGCAACAACACCTATATTTAATGCAACAACCCAACCCTTGACTATGACTACAACACTCATATCTACTACAACAACCCAGCCCCAAACCACAACTACCCCCACACCAGCAACCACACCAGTACCAACTACAACCACCCAACCCCCAACTATGACTACAACTACAATGACGGATATACCCACTGCAACAACCCAGCCTCTAATCATGGCAGCAACAACACCTATTTTTAATGCAACAACCCAACCCTTGACTACGACTACAACACTCATATCTACTACAACAACCCAACCCCAAACCACAACTACCCCCACACCAGCAACCACACCAGTGTCAACTACAACCACCCAACCCCCAACCACGACTACAACTACAATGACGGATATACCCACTGCAACAACCCAGCCTCTAATCATGGCGGCAACAACACCTATATTTAATGCAACAACCCAACCCTTGACTATGACTACAACACTCATATCTACTACAACAACCCAGCCCCAAACCACAACTACCCCCACACCAGCAACCACACCAGTGTCAACTACAACCACCCAACCCCCAACCACGACTACGACTACAGCGACGGATATACCAACTACAACCACCCAACCCCCAACTATGACTACAACTACAATGACGGATATACCCACTGCAACAACCCAGCCTCTAATCATGGCGGCAACAACACCTATACTTAATGCAACAACCCAACCCTTAACTACGACTGCAACACTAATATCTACTACAACAACCCAGCCCCAAACCACAACCACCCCCACACCTGCAACCACACCAGTACCAACTACAACCACCCAACCCCCAACTACGACTACAACTACAATGACGGCTATACCCACTGCAACAACCCAGCCTCTAATCATGACGGCAACAACACCTATACTTAATGCAACAACCCAACCCTTGACTATGACTACAACACTCATATCTACTACAACAACCCAGCCCCAAACCACAACTACCCCCACACCAGCAACCACACCAGTGTTAACTACAACCACCCAACCCCCAACCACGACTACGACTACAGCGACGGATATACCAACTACAACCACCCAACCCCCAACTATGACTACAACTACAATGACGGATATACCCACTGCAACAACCCAGCCTCTAATCATGGCGGCAACAACACCTATACTTAATGCAACAACCCAACCCTTAACTACGACTGCAACACTAATATCTACTACAACAACCCAGCCCCAAACCACAACCACCCCCACACCTGCAACCACACCAGTACCAACTACAACCACCCAACCCCCAACTACGACTACAACTACAATGACGGCTATACCCACTGCAACAACCCAGCCTCTAATCATGGCGGCAACAACACCTATACTTAATGCAACAACCCAACCCTTGACTACGACTACAACACTCATATCTACTACAACAACCCAACCCCAAACCACAACTACCCCCACACCTGCAACCACACCAGTGCCAACTACAACCACCCAACCCCCAACCACAACTACAACTACAATGACGGCTATACCCACTGCAACAACCCAGCCTCTAATCATGGCAGCAACAACGCCTATATTTAATGCAACCACCCAACCCTTAACTACGACTACAACACTCATGGCTACTACAGCAACCCAACCCCAAACCACAACTACCCCCACACCTGCAACCACACCAGTGCCAACTACAACCACCCAGTCCCCAACCATGGCTACAATGACAGCCACAGCCCATCTCCCAACAACTTCACTTATTACAATCTCCACTACAAATTCAACATATGCTTCAAGACCAGGTGAGTGGGACTAAAGACAGTTTTTTAGATTATCTACCATAATGCCAGAAGTAGAATTGTACTTTAAAATGTGTTTATATTTTTTCCTTTCTACATTCTAAAGCAGAATCACTAATTCAGTTCATTCAATTTAAAATTTGTCCTTCTAGGTTTTATTGTTGCTCTGAATGGCAAGATATCTATAAGATATAAGTCACTAAAAAATGATTATGCAACCATTGAAAAACAGGTCAGTAAGTTGATTAACTTTGATGTTGATTATAATCTTATTTTTCATTTGTCTAGCTAGTTAGACCTATTCCACTGTCAACTTCTGAACTTTGTTATGTTCTTATATTATGGTGTTTTGAAATGGCTTTCTGAAGAAAATTGGATTTGAGAGCCCATTGACTACACACTACCCTTGTCAGAAGCAAATCTCCGTCATGAATGACATGAGCACAAATGCAAAATTAGTTATATTTATAACATGCAGCTGATTCCATCTCAATAAACCTTGTGTTTTTTTGCAGATTAAAGATGAACTGGTCAGACGAGGACTGCCATCAACTATGAATGTTAGCCTCCTGGGCCCCGTTTAAGAAAGAATGGTCAATCTACCCTGAGTAGAAAGCTGCTACTCTGAGTAGTTCTACCTCACTCTGTCATAGTCAGCATTTTCAGTTTCAGAACAGGTGATATCAATCAGGTAACTAAACTCAGTGTCCTATCAACCCTGAGTTACGCCCAAGCCCCAGCATGAAATAATCCCTCATCAATGGAAAGCAGATAACGCCATTCACCATGACAGGAAATAAGCCTGGAAGTGCGCATTTCCTTGCAAGTGGATTTAGAAATCTTTAATGAAGGCATATGGACAATGTCAAAACATCATTAACAAAAATAAACAATGCTGCACTGCAGAAAAAGCGAGTTAGCGACAGGGAATTGCTGAAAAAGTCAATGTATGAGTGATATTTGTGATATTTAACAGAGGATAAAAGCTGTATTCTCACACTATTCAAAAAAGGGAGGGGTTGCATTGATTACGTATCCATAGGTGCAACCTGACAGGCATTAAAAAGACGTGGCAGCAAATGAAGATTAAGTATGGAAATGCAGTTTAATCAGGTAAGGTTAACTTAAAGTTTTTCATATGTTTAACCATACTCAACTAAAGTATTAATTGGCTATAATACACATTTGCAATTAATAATGGGATGGTGGGTTATTGATCTTTATCTTTTTGCCAGAATTTGGTTTCACCCATCCTTCTAAAAATGGATTGACACTGATATACTATATTTACATTTTAAGTTGAATTAAAAGTGGTGTTATTTAAGTGAAGAAATCTGCCGTAGCCCTAACTGTGTTGAGGGGAAAATAAATGAAGGGAAAATTAGAGCTGGAAGTCTTGAGACATTTGATAGAGAATAAATTACTGTTTTCATTCTGTTTGGTTCCTTTATTATTCTTGTGGGTCTCTGACTATGGAACATCGTTAAACTCAACTATAACTGAGTGAATCAGTAACATTCATGACAGCACGACATACGTACAGCTGACTCGGAAAGATTCGCTGCGTCACGTTATTAAAAAGCTGCAGTTGGCATAAAAACAAAGAGTAGCACAAAAAAAATGGATTGAACTGAGAACGTGCCTTAATTTTACAAAAGCGATGTGCTGGCTGACAATATTAAGATAGATCAATGACAGCGGCAAAAGACGGTAACGTTTGAAAACTTAAATTTTTAATCCAGAAATGATCAGACATTTAATTGCGGTCTAATCAAGCCCTCCTGACAGAGTTGTCAGTGTCGTATTTGTGCTCCAGCATACAGGCTCCTCCAGAAAAAGACACGCCTTTTTCAACACCTCCTTGTGCAGATCTCAGCTAAAAAGGAGGAAAAACTCATTTTGCCCAAACAACTGTGCTCTGTAGCAGGGTTGTTTTAGGGAGTAATTTGTTGTCAGAATTTTACTCAGGGTATAGGCTTCTGAGCTTTCTGAAATGGAAAAGGCAGGGTATGCAGGAATTTACCCCAGAAATTACTCTGAATATTCACTAACCCCGCTTTCTGAAACGGGGTCCTGAGGACAGTTACACCAACAACTCCCTAGAAGCTAATAATGTATCTAATCCTAACAAATCATTTTCTGTTTTGTATGACTTAATATATTTTGGAACTTTTATTTCTTTACATATGGTTTTGAATAATAAAGAGCAATACAAAAAACAACATAAGTGTGGTATTTTTTCAGCCATTAAAAGGTTTCCTAAATGTTGTAAAGCGATAGTAAATGTGTACAAGTCTATTTTGGAAGTGATCTTACCTCATACAATGAAAACAAGGCTGAAGTCATCTTATCTAGATTCTTGACTTTGACTTCATATAGATCCTTCTCTCCTAAAAGCCTTTGGGTAAAGCACAACTCAAATTTACACCAACCATTCTGCTTCTCTGATTTAATCAGTATGAAAGAGGAATTTCTGCTGTCCTAATCTGATGAAAAATAGCCTCTAAAAAAACATTGAATTTATACTGGTAGGTCATGTTGTTGCTAGGCTAGTCATTTTATCAGCTTGTAAAAAAAATTCCAGTAGATTAAATTTTGTCCTGTCACTGTTTATAGAAACAAATCCTCAGACTAAGACTTTAAAAGCTGCAATAGAAAATGAACCAGTATAGTTTTTGAAAAGCAAGATTTACTATGGAATGTAAATGGTGACAGGGTTTGGGCATTTTATGGCTCCTGGGTGTCCCATGTCAGAGGTCTCCAAGGCTTAGGAACCTATCAGGATGTGCTGAAGAGTATCTTGGAGTAGACAGATGTGAGGGATTTCCTGCAGACCTGATTTACAACAGAACTTAATATTAACAAAGTCGGAGACAATTAATAGATGGATGTAGACATCCATTCATACATACAGTTTTATTCAATTCAATTAAAAAATGTTTTTATAACACCAATTTACAACATTTCATCTCAAGCCACTTGACAAAGTCAAATTCAATTAAATCATAGAGACAAATTGGGCAAAAGTTTCCTATTTAAGGAAACCCTGCAGATTACATCATCTTGACAAGCAGCATAGGGAAAGCTGCTTACCAAAGAGCATAGAGCCACAGTGGACAGTCATCTGCCTTGTTGATGGCTTTGCAGCAATTGCTCATACTGAGCATACATGTAAAGTAACGCAAGGCAAGGCACAAAAGAAAACCCCCAAAATGACTTAAGGCCACAAGAACAAAAGTTTTGATGTTGGAAACAGCATCAACACAAACCTGAAACAAACCAAAAGAGCAAAAGCAAAACATCAAACTAGTGACACAACCAGCACTTATCAGGGTAACAAAGTGTCACGGCAAAACATCAAACTAGTAACATAACCAGCAATTGTCAGGTTAACAGACTGTCACAGCTAAACAGTAGTGATGGGTCTACACCAATGCGTCGGCGCATGCGTCAAGCTCATAGAGCAAAACCCGTGTCAATACGCGTATCGCTATGAGAAAGTCACGTGACCGATACAGGAACTGTTTCGAACTGAGTCTGACGCGCCAAACTGCGTTTATCAGGAAGGATATCTGTAAACGGGATGCATCTGACCAAAAAATCTTTGATCTTTAGCAGTTCATCAAATTGATCAAGAATTATGGAGCTTCCTATTATTTTCTGCAGGTTAAATGTTGTATTTGTTAAACAGAACTTTCCTATTTAAACAAAAGCACCTCCTCAATTTAAATCCCTCGGGTCAGAATGGGCATCTGTCATCGGAAGCACAACTTATTTTTTTAGTCAGTACATAAGTATCCTCATTCACAACCTGTTTACTTAGAGGTTATGATACAGGTTCACATTATTTATTGACTAGCTAAAAAATATCAAAGATATTTTAAATTTAAATGAAAATATGAAACAATGAAGTCAGTGAAACAATACAATGCAACGACTTAAATCGTATTATTGTGTATACTAGGTCATCAAATCAGTGTCAGTTAACTGTCAACTAGATTGCCTGTAGGGAATTTTAAGGTCCAGCAGGTGTCAGTCTTCAGTGACACAGTATCAATACAGTTTGGCAACGTGTCGAAACGCTTCATGACGCCTCATCTACCCATTACTACTAAACAGCGATCTAGTGACACAACCAGCAATTAACAGATTAAAAGAGTGTTACAGCTAAAACCTTGCACAACAAACAATACCACCCGGCAGTGAGTCAAGCTGCTCTAAAACACAGCTGCCCTGTCTGTGTGGGAGAGCTGGGTTTAATTAAGAAGGTCTCTCCACAGATTAGTGGGGCATTCAGGTCAGTGTCCAAACCACTGAGCTATATAATACACTGGAGTGCTAATCGCCCGCTGTTAGAACGAGTCGCTTTGAAGCCACCAGCCGCCATATTGGTACTCCCTATTTCCCCCCAGTAACTAGGGAATATGTGCGCTACAGCATCGAAAAACAATAATTTTCTCATGTTCAGGGAGGGCTTAAAACTTTTAAAATGCCATATATTTTTATGTTATGTTCTAAAACTATCAAGTACTGAAAAAGTCATGTGCTGAAATATTTAGCATTTTATCTATTTAAATATATATATAAAACATTTATAAATATATAAATAACAATATACAAAAACATATATTTACATATATGTTCTGCCGGAGGTTTTTTTCCCGTTAATGGGTGGTTTTTCTTCCCACTGTCGCTTCATGCTTGCTCAGTATGAGGGATTGCAGCAAAGCCATGTACAATGCAGACGACTCTCCCTGTGGCTCTACGGTTCCCCAGGAGTGAATGCTGCTTGTCGGGACTTTGATGCAATCAACTGGTTTCCTTATATAGGACATTTTTGACCAATCTGTATAATCTGACCCAATCTGTATAATATGATTGAACTTGACTTTGTGAAGTGCCTTGAGATGACATGTTTCATGATTTGGCGCTATATAAATAAAATTGAATTGAATTGAATTGAATATATGTATACATATATGTACATATATACATATACACATACTTATATATATATATATATATATATATATATATATATATATATATATATATATATATATATATAATATGAATAACGTAAAATATTTCAGCACCTAATTTCCTAGTAGTTGATAGTGTTAGTTCATCCACTGACTATAAAATTACCTATGAAACGTTTTCACACAGCCAGAAAACTGCTTGTTGTTGCAACCAAATCCTATGAGATTCTGTGAGAGTAGGGAGTAGCAAGATGGCGGCCAGTGACTTCAGTTTTTTGGCAAAATCAGCACTCCAGTGTATTATATAGCTCAGTGGTCCAAACCATAGACATTATATACGTAGACGCGTCATTGGGCGGGTTCTGCCTATGCTGCGATGCGTCAGAGCGTTCGCCATCTTAAATGTGGCAAATCTGCAGTTACTCAGTCACTTAAACAGTATCAGAGGGACTTTAATCTCTGAATATACTTTGCATTCGTAGTATTTTTGTTTTTGTAATATTACAAGTTTATCTTCGTATCCCTTTAGCTTCATTGTCCTGATTTTATTCTGCTAAAGAATAAAAATATTTAAAAAAATCTAACCTGGCCCTATTACTCCAGGAGTGAAATAATTTTGCAAACTGTGACTATTCTGGAAATGTTCCCTCTTAATTCTCATAATATGACGTTTTTCTCATAACATTATCACTTTTGTGTTTGTTTGTTGTTTTTACTTTATTAACCTAGGACTTTTTTCCCTCATATTATTAATTTTACCTCTTTAATACTCCCCCAAAAAGTCTGTTCCTAAAGGTTCACATGTGACACGGTTTTATGAAATAATGAAGACCACAATGTTTAGATTTAAAAAATTTATCATAACACATAGACACACACACACACACACACATATATATATATATATATATATATATATATATATATATATATATATATATATATATATATATATATATATATATATATATATATATATATATATGTGTGTGTGTGTATATATGTATATGTATACATGTGTGTGTATATATATATATATAAATATAAATATATATATATATATATATATATATATATATATATATATATATATATATATATATATATATATATATATATATAGCCACTCTGCAGCTTTAGTGTGTCCAGTTTTGCAACATGGTGCAGCCTTAGTTTATAGAAGGCAGATACAAGTAGTGAAATCAGCCAGAATACATTTCCATGCAGCACAGGAATGAGGCATCTTTTCTGATTCACGTTCACAATAACAGAACTTAACTTTTTTCTGCCACATACAATATGGCGGTGACGTTGACGTGCGCCCTATGACGCGTCTATGTATAAGATGTCTGTGGTCCAAACTAGATGAGGATGATTGCAAAACAGACAAAGGCCACTGACCGTAACAGATGAATGAAAAAGTACTACACCCCTCACATCATCAGAAGAAAGTGGTCACTTCTGGAGCATTATCTACCAAACTGGAGCCAAAGTCAATCAATGTGTAGTGTTGCCCCGACAGAACTGACAGTTCTCATTTATCAGTCCCTTTTGTCCATATCTATGTATGTCACATCTATGACATCCACAATCCATTTTCCCAGTAACTGTTTTCAGTAGCTCCAACCACCTGTAGCCTCATTTAATATCACTTCAACTTGATTGAAGTGAGTTTACAGAAAGTCAATTTAATAACACTTGACCTGTCATATGTCCACGGATGTTTGTGCTTTCATAAACGAGTGTACTAGTTGCTTGCATTTCTTGTGACAAATTCCTACATTTTACACACTTTCTGCTGGTGGGACAAAGTGGGGTTGTGCACCTCTGTGATTGTGTAAATTGCCAAAGTTTCATTCAAATTGGGGGAATTCAAAGGAGCCCTCGTCAAGCAATTTTGCCTGTACTGTCATCAAATGGCCCAGAAGTTTCAAGCAGCACCAGAAAAAAACTTTTGACGTCACACACCCAAAATGGTCATGCTGCAGAAAATACTTCAAAAAAAGCTTAAAAAATACAAATAATAATGCAGGGATAGCCTTTGAGGAAAACCTACCACAGGCTCGTGGTGTGGTTTTTTTTTCTAATTTTGGCAATATTCTGGAGGTCAAAAAAGGAAACTCTGGAAACCTGTTTAATATGGGATTTAAATGACATGTCTTGGTCAAAAATAACTCCAAGATTTTTTACTTTATTACAAGAGGGCAAGTTAATGTCATGCAGATTAAGTGATTGATTAAAAAGTTTGATTTTTGATTTTGAGGACTCTGGTCCAAAGATTACAACTTCTGTCTTGTCAGAATTTAAAAGCAGAAAATTTAAAGTCATCCAGCTTTTGATGTCATCAAGACATGACTGCAGTCGAAGTAATTGATTGGATTCATCAGGATTTATGGATAAATATAGCTGAGTATCATCAGCATAACAGTGGAAATTAATCCCATGCTGTCTGATAATTTTGCCAATCGGAAGCATATATATTGTAAAGAATATTGGTCCAAGGAATGAACCCTGTGATACTCCACAGGTGACCCCAGAGTTTGAGGAAGATTTATTATTAACATGAACAAACTGGAATTTGTCTGATAGATAACATTTAAACCAGCCTAATGCTTTCCTCTTAATCCCTACAGTGTGTTCAAGTCTTTGTAGGAGAATATTGTGATCAACTGTATCAAATGCAGCACTGAGATCTAACAGGACAAGTATAGACACAAGTCCATTATCTGAGGCCATGAGAATATCATTGGTGACCTTCACCAGAGCCGTTTCAGTGCTATGATGAGCTCTGAAGCCTGACTGAAACGCTTTAATTAGGTCATTACTTTGTAAATGTTCACATAGTTGATTAGCAATTACTTTCTCAAGAATTTTAGATAGGAAGAGAAGATTAGATATAGGTCTGTAATTTACTAACTCACCTTGATCAATAGATGGTTTCTTAAGTAAAGGTTTAATAACAGCTACTTTAAAAGCCTGTGGTACATATCTATTTACTAAGGATAGAATAATCATGTCTAAAATAGCGTCACTGATCAAAGGGAATATCTCCTTAAACAACTCGGTTGGGATTGGGTTTAACATACAGGTAGAAGGTTTAGATGAAGCTAAAATTTAAGATAGCTCAGAACGCTCTACGGCTTCTAAACAGTTCAACAACCACGCAGGTTTTAAAGAGTCCTCCAACACTGCCTCAGTTACTGAGGACATATCTGTCTAAACAAGATGTGCTATTCTGCCATTTCTCACTTACTCAGCTCTCAAAGCTTCAGATCTACACACAGTTCCTGTGATCCAGAGCTGCCATGTTCTTGTTTAGGAATAAAAGATGGTAATCCACTTCAATCTGTTTTTGTGGGATTTTTGGCCCCAACGAATCTCTACACATCACACATTAAATATCAACATTAGAAATTTAGGATCAACTATGGTTTTAAGGCTTTGTGGGATATTAAATCAAAATCTATTAAGGTAAATATGAAGACCAGCAATGGCAAAGTGATCATGTCTATCCTATGCGTGCAATAACTCTACAAATTCATCTTGTTAACAAGGTGCAGTGGAGCATGTTGACACAAAATAGTGGAAATGTTTGCATTTTGTTCTGTTTAATTCAACAAGAATACATTTGTTCTCTCTTTCCAGTAAATCCTGCTGCACCAATTTTCCCAGATGCCTGCCTCCAACTTCAACAAACCTCAGTTATTTACATGCCGGTCCGACCAGGAAATTTCCCATCGCATACGCAAATCATTCGGAGTAGGTTCAAAATATGAAAAAACTTTTTGACACTGGAGTTTGCTCGGACTTGTTTGACTAGTCTTATACAGGCCTTTACACTGGAAACCAGATATTTACATACAGTTTAAGTGTATAAATCCCCTATTTAAGTCAAACTAAACATTTATTGTTTAGGATCAGGTAGGTTTACCAAAATAATGTTTTTTCCAAATCCCAGAACAATGATGAAGGCCTATTTGTTGGAATTTATTTGGAGTTGACAGATTTGTTAAATATTGTCCCAGGTGAATTGGACCTACATAAGTCTGATTCATCTTTTAGTGCACTTACCACATGCTTGAAGGTGTCCTGTACATCTTGTCTTAAACAGTTATACATAATGGCATGATGACAATAATACATATATGGCATGAAATGTCCAGCTAGAGAGGAACATCTCTTACTGGAACTGTCAGATTCAGAAGTAGATTAATTCAGCTTCAGAGAGTAAAAACCCATGGCTTTCCTACATTCTGTTCATTTAATCAGGTGATTTCTGTCCCTGTCTATGCTTATAGAGCTGAAAATGCAAATGGTTATAACTAACATCTGGACCGGCTGTTTAGTTTATGAAGCTGGTGTCATGATTTAAGTTTTTGTTTGCTTTCTTGTGGACTTTTCTGGACTAGTTAGTTTCCACTCCCCTCAGCCAACAGAACTCTGTCACCACCCCATTAACTCAGTCCACTCCTCTGTCACCAGTCAATTACCTCAGATCAGCTCTACCTGCTGCCATTAATTACTGCCCACTCTGCTCAACTGTTCCCCTGTCTATGTATCTGTCTCAGCCAATATCCCCGCCAGATCCTCTTGTCTTGCATGATGTGCTCTGGCTCCACCAGTTCTTGTTTGCTTAGCAAGCTGTACTCTTCTGCTTCCCCTCACTGATGAAAGTTACCTGTTGTTACCATAATATTCCCATAACAGTCTGCGTGCTGCAGTTCTGCCTGTTTCCCTGTGAGTACCAGCCACTCACTCTGCCTGTTCTGGTGGTTCCTCGGTCCATATCCCCTGTTCTGGTCAGCTCCTGCCTTCATCATTCGCCTGTTACTGCCTGCAGCCCTTGATCGGTCTGGTTCTGGTTGCCTGCCTCACCTGCCAATACTCATCCCCTTCATTAGACCTTTTAAAACGTAACTCTGTGTTTGGCTCAGGTTCACCAGCATTAACCATGACACCTGGATTTCCCACCTGTATCAGGAGGGAGTTTTGTAGCTACAAGTTTGTTTCTGGCTGGCGTTTGATGTGTTGAAAGTTCTAAAGGAAAGATCTGAACCTCCTGTTTTGTCTAATTTTTCTTCACTAGTTTCCACAGAGCCATCTGTAATGCTGCAAAACAGACAGAAAACCCAATTTCTGAGCCAACACAGTGGTACACTTAAAAGGTTTATTAATAGTAAAACCCTTTGCAGAAACAAGCGCGAGCCTGATAATGTTGAGAGCTGGCTGCTCGCAGCAGGAGGTGACAGACAGGTCACTGGGATCAGTTTAGTTGGACTGGCGAAGGTCATACAGAGACAGACAAATCCGAGGGACAGGCTGGGATGGAGGTTGTGAAAAAAACAATCCAAGGTCGTTGTCTAGAAAAGGCAAGGCAGGGAAATCCATGAAGATGTGGTCGTGATCAGAGCAGGAGATTAGACAGGAAAAAATGCTGGACATCTACTGAATGTGTCTTCTGAAGTCTGGTGTTGATACAGAAAGATAAACAGGTAAAGGAGATGCGCCGCCATGGGAGGCGGCTCACAGGTGTATCAGATGATCTTAATTGCAGCGGTGCAGGATGAGTGTGCCATACCAGAAAATGGCATCATCATTCTGTCCAGAAAGGAAATTGGTGTTTCCTAGACATGAAATTGACTGTTTCTTAGACATGAGGATGTGAAATATGCCCATTAACCCCAGAACATGAAGATACTTAATTCCAAAGGAGGTGGCCTTACTTGTGGCTGGAAAGTAGCAGGTTGACACAGGGAACTCTGACGACCAGACGTGGAAACATCTCCAATGGCCAGACTTGGGGCTGTTGACACTTTACCAAACTTGGGAAAATCTCTGGTAGTTTGTGCAACAGACGGGTGGTGCTCGGGAGGACGTGGGATCTTCTCTTGCTGAGGCAACAGGAGAATGAAGACGGACCAGCGGTGAAGTGAAGGTGGAGTGAGGCTTAAATAGGGATGCCAGCAGGTGGATTGGATTCTGTCTAATTAAAGCCTAATGGCTGTAACTGATTACTGGAGGAGTGGAGGGTAAACTGAGCAAGAGAACGTTAAACTCAACTCACAGAAAACAGGAGCAAGACAAAAACTAAACCCTGACAGTTTGGAAATGTAGGGTATAACAGAGCTGCATTACACAAGTGTGACTAAATGTATTAAAGGCATAAACAACCTGAATTGACGGCCCTTACGTAATTAGCTAGCACCTACTTCAGTACAGTTCATTGCAATATGGATTTTGCACATGTTCTACTAAAAATACATTTGCAATGTATTATGCAGCCCATGTCACTGCGTTTGCTCCTACCTCACACAGAACAAAACCTTTTTTCATACCACTGTCAAAAAAGCACTAGAAGTCAGTGAATGATTGCATTTTACAGCTTTCATCATATAACAGAAGCAAAACAATAATTTTCTTAAGTGAAGAAGTCATGAAGATATAAGTGACATTATTATTCTGTTAAAACATCTGAACGGTTTAGCAGACCACACAGCAAAGTCCAGGATCCACCAGGATCAGGACACGGATGTAGGTTTACTATAAATCAAAGCTGAACAAATTACATTGTGTGTTTTGTCGACCAAGAAAATTTGAGGTCAGTAGAAGAAATGATCCGGTTTAGTAGTGAATATATTTTTAGATTTATAAATGTTGGCAAGACATGATGTCAGATAAACACAGTAGCAGATTTTGTTAAAGATGGGGATAAAAAGTTTAAAAAAATAGTCTTTGTGCTAGTAAGAGGTAATGTGTTAAATATTTTGAGTTATTAGTTATAAAGCCTGATATGTATGTTGTAGGATAGTAGCTCATTAAATATTTGGTATATTTAACTTCTTTGAAGAACTTTCCCATGTTCATGCTCTATTCATTGGACAGAATATTCTACAACAACACTGTCATGGTCTATAATTTAGTTAATAGTTTTGTATTATTTTACTTAATTTTGAGAGTTATTTTTATTTTGTTGTCCTTCAACAACATTGCAAGGTAACGAGAACATATTGCAGCATAAACAAGTCTTTTAGTTTAAATGTTTTTGACCTTTTGCAGTTCTTTAAGTATCCCAGCCATATGTAAGCCAAATACTCACCAGTTTAGGAAGCGCAGATAGGTTTAAGGTGATCTGTTATGCTTTAGGACAGTTCTATGGGCTATACCAAATATGTTCTTTACATTTTTTGCACAATAGACTTATTAACCCCCATTTCATCCATTTTGAGCTCTATTAAAATGTACTGTTTTTATACTATGGAAATAAGCTGTTTATTTTGGCCACAAAATAAACAGGTATATAATTTTCTTTGTAATCAAATATTGAAGAATATATAAAGAATATTTTTTTGTATTAGAGAGATAAAGAATGCATGCCAGTCAAAACGTAACATAAAATGTCAAATAAAGCGGTAAATATAAAATAAATGGAGCAACTCGAATGGAAATATAAATATGAGTGGGCCTTTCTTATTTGGTTTCTGCACACCTGAAAAAAGCTGTATATATGTAAATAAGGAAGAGTGTTGTCAACACCATGAAATATGCAAATCATATATCCAAAGATATCAGAAGTCTTGATAATCACTTAGTTTAACACAGTTTTCACTGAATAATCTGAATTTTGATCATCTTCAGCTGATGATTAAATACTGACTTCAAAATAACTGAGTTTAGAGGTAAACCTTGTTCTACAAAGAAGTACCAGTTCAACTATCTGGATTTCTGTAAGGTTGGTGTAAAAAGCATCAAAACAGTGATGCTCTATTAGATACTGTTATATCATAGGAATAAACAGCTTTTCTGCACCCCTGAGTTTTTATCTCAGGAAACCAGTGGTGCACACTGTACTGCTTAACATCTGTGAAAATATTATATATTTTACACAAACTGACCAAGACAGATGAATAGTTTAATCTGTTGTTCCACAGAAATTTTCAAAACTTTGAATGAAACCCAAATAGATTTACATATTTTTACGATTTGTTTGCAAAGTAAATTTTCTCGTCGTCCTGGTTTGACATTACCAGATCTTTATCACTCAGCCACCTGTATTCTATATTTAGAGCAATAAATGCCATGAATGAACAAGGGGGTGACTGAATAACACAGCCTTTGTTTAGAAGTAACTCATTCGTCACGTTAATCTCTCTGCTACTGCTTATCAGCCAAACAGAAGCTGTTTATACCAGCATTGTGTAAAGCTAATCTACTAAACATTAAAAAAAACAAGTTTCCAGTAAATTTAAATTTTCTAAAGTTTTATCTTCCTTTCCCAAATCAATCATTCTGATCTATCAAAATTCATTCTGAGGGAATAATCCCTTCCATTTACACTTTCCAGGCATTTGAGGTCTGGCAATATATAGGATTACTACAGAAATGGGCTGCTGATGCAAACAGGAATATGATTAAAGAATATTACTATGCAACACTGATCACACCTCCAAGATGTGAAGAAATAAACCTCTTCTTGACTGACTAATGTTGCATGGTGCAAACTTCCATCCCTTTATTTGATGTCTATTCCCACTTATCATTGAGCAAGGTGCAGGGTACACCCTGGACAGGTCGCCAGTTCATCATAGAGCAACACAGGACAAACTCACACATAAAGGCAATTTGCAAAGGAAAATTAACACTCATGTTTTTGTGCTGAGGATACAAGTCGATCCAGAGAGAACCACGTATTCACAGGGAGAACATGCAAACTCAATGCAGAAATGTCTTGGGTCCCTGATGTTAGTTGCATCAGGGACCCAAGACAATGTTCAATGTGGTTCAATGTGACCGTTACTAGTGGGAAGGCCTAAAATGTGACACACTTACCAAAGCACATTACCCAAATTTGGTACTACTGGGGAAGGTGCAAAACAAAACAAAGAGGTTTATTTATGGATCACATTGTCACATCTTGATATACAACCCTGAATCAACAAACACTAAGAAAGTTTTAACGGTAAAAACTGATTTACTGAGAGTTATGAATGGCTGGGGAGACATGGTTTGTGGGTGGGTGAATCTGCCCTGCTTGGAAGGCTATGGAATGATCTCGGACTGTGAGGGAAGAAAGGGGAGAGTGAACACCGGCAAGCAACAGGTTGGAGTGGTTAGGAGCAGGGGCTGGGAAGGCTCACAGAATATGGATCTTTCATAGGACCAGAATGAAGATGACCGAGATGAGGCTGGATGGAACCGAACAGGAAAAGGAGTAGATCGAGGAGGAGAGAGCGGTAATGACGGCTGGAAATAAGTGAGAGCCCCCAGTGACACTGCACGGATAAGTGAGTATAGAAAATGGATCGATGGATGACCAGGACAGATGAAAAATTAACCCTTTATTGATGAGTAATTTCCCAAAACTTGAAAAGAAACAAAAATGCATGTACTATTTCAAAGTTTGCCTGCAAAGCGGAAATTTCTGTCTGATCATTACTCAGCCATCTGGCATTTTTTAATTTGCTATCCAAATGAGGACCAGGAAATGTTAATTCTATATTTTGAACGGTAAACAGTAAGAATGAATAAGGGGTTGACTGTATGAATTCACCTGCATTGCAGTCTTTGTTTAGAAGAACTGACTCATTCATCATGTTACCCTCTGTGCTGCTGCTGCTGCTGCTGCTGCTGCTGCTGGTCAGCCATACAGAAGCTGCTTATATTGGCGCTGTGTGGAGCTACTCTACTAAATATCTCCAAGATGGCTTTATTTCAGTAAGTTGAGATTCTCTTAAATGTTGTATTTTTCCTCTAAAAATAATTGAATTGTACCCAACACCTCTTCCCTTTAAATCTACAGACGACAATACGCCAGAAAATTAGCTACAGCTCGTGTGATGAGTATGAGTCAATATTTTGTTTTGGCTGTAGTGAGAAGATTGAGGAAAGTAGAGGAGAATGGTGTCTGAGAGAGTTTACCGACAAGTGGACATATAGGAACAACGAGTACTTTTATCATTCCTGGACATATAGGAACAACGAGTACTTTCATCATTCCAAGAATGGGTGACTAAATCTCAACTTTGTTCAAAAATGCATTTAACAATTCTCAGTATTCACCAAAAGTGATAAACCTAAATCTCTTACACTTAAATAACTTCTGATTTTTGAGCAATTGAATCCTTTGTCAGTTATCTATTCTGTTGTTCTGTAAGGTCTTTCATAACCGCTGAGTAATTTCAGCAACCTTCACAATATCTTCTATTAAAGATGGTATACTGGAAGATGGACGGATAACAGAAACAGCATTTCCTATGCGTGGGCTGAAATGTTAGTTGACCAGAGAAACCGTTCTGACATCAACAAACCCAACTCATCACCACATACCGGCATCCTGCCTGTTGTGAGGTAATCCAGACAGTTTTTAAATCATGTTAATACGAACCCAAAACCTTTGTTGCCTTTTGCTAATAGTAAACTTTCTGTTTTCTTCTTTATTAACCCCAAAGAAGTTAATAATCAGAATTGGCCTCCAAATGACAGCTAAAGCGCCGTGAATCAGTTTTACTCAAGAGTGACATGGAGCAAAGGCAGATTTTGTCATTAAGATTTCTAATATAGTAGTGATTAAGAACTTTAATTTAGAATGATTCACAGATGAGATACATTGTTTAGGGTTTATTCTCATTAGAAACTAAAACATAAAATATAATGAGTGTTTAAGAGCCTGAAAAGTAATGGAAAAAAAACACTAAAACACTAAAATGGAAATCGATCAAAATACAGCAGACTATTTGAGCAGATTGTTCTCAGGTGTGATTGATATATTTCGTTTCTCTCTCAGAGTTCCTTCAAACTGTCAGAGAAATATCAGCTTGATGGCCTTTGACCCCGATGGAGACGAGGTCAGATGTAGATTTGCTGAGTCTGATGAGTGTAACACCTGCACTCCACCATCTGTCCTCACCTTCTCATCAGTAAGTAACAATTGATGGTCTCAGGAAACATTACATTGTTGTTTTGTTTCATCATACAGGTCTCTCTTGAAAACAAGCTTTTAGATGAGAATACCTATATAAATAAAAGTTATTTGAAAAAAAAAACAGAAATTACTCCTAGTTGACTGCTTAATGTCAAACACTTTGGAAGGGTTAGGGTTAGTTTAGTTTAGTTTCTTTTGAGAGTGAGCCCAAATTCTGGGTGTCCAAAGTGTGGCCCTGAGGCCATTTTTGGCCCCTGGACTGATTTTTGTGAGGCCCCCAACTACAATTCAAACCTGATATAAATATGGCTGACCAGGAAAGGAGGGAGATGCAGGTTTTTTTTTTAATTAAGGCAAAATTATTTAAAATCTTATCTGTCCTGTGACTTTTGTGTTGGTGAACCCAAATTTGCTTTTACCTAACGTATTCAACTTGGCTAAATACTGCATTTTCAAAAATATAAAAAATTTAGCAAAATGTTACACCTTTTGCCAAAAATAAACTATTTGTTTTTGTATTGTTTTCAAATCAAGTCTTACAGAATTTACATACTGGATGATTTTCTCTAATCTGAACAACTTTAAAAACCCTTTTAAAGTTTGGGGTCTACAATGATTTGCACATGACTTTTCTGGCTTCTGTATTTGTTTTATGAAGATATTTAACATTTTACATATAAAAAGGTCATTGTGATATTTGTGATTTGGGCTATTTAGAATTTCTTCTTTTTTTAGCTTGAATATTTTGACCAACATGACAGAACAGTTGACCTAGATGTATTACACCACTTCATCAGACCTTGATTAATGTATTGACATATAACACTTAATCATTATTTTAAGTAAACCCAAAGACTGTGTGCAACAAACAACAGAGGTCTCCTTGTTCCTATTTTAATGGCTTTGCACTGCTTCATTTTTATTATATTTTTTTATTTAACCTTTATTTAACCAGGAAAAAATCCAATTGAGATTAAAAACCTATTTTTCAAGGGAGTCCTGGCCAAGAGGCAGCAAAGTTACATATTGAACAGAGATACATTAAATTAAATTACGGGTACATAAAAAACATATCAAGTAAATACATTACAGATAATTGAGGCCGTTTCAAATTCTTTCACTTTCAACTTAAAAGCATTTAAGGATAAAAACTCAGTCAACTTCCTGTCTCTTTGTAACAAAATTCCACGCACAAGGAGTTGCGTAACTAAAGTCTTTCTTTCTTAGCTCTGTCCGGGCAAAAGGAACCGTGAGGAACAGCTGATCATTGGATCTCAGGGCATAAGAGGCCATGCTTTTCTGTGTAAGTAAGGTACAAATGTAAGAGGGCAGTAATCCAAGAAGGGCCTTGTAAATAAAAGGGTACCAATGACACAACCTCCTTGTATAGAGGGAAGGCCATCCCACCTTAGAGTACAGGTCACAGTGATGTGTCATGGCTCTACAGTTTGTAATGAACTTTAATGAAGCATGGTAAACACAGTCCAACATTTGAAGACATGAAGAAGTAGCATTCTTATAATAAAGGTCACCATAATCTAAGACCGATAAAAACGTAGCAGAGACGAAGCACTTTTTTACTCCAAAAGAAAAACATGTCTTATTACAAAAGAAGAAACCCAATTTAAATTGTATTTTCTTCACATGTTTATCAATAAAAGGTTTGAAGGTGAGGGAGTCATCAATTACAATTCCAAGGTATTTATATTCATTAACCACTTCAATGACATTCCCTTCCAGAGTGGACACTACTGGCAGGGTTTGAGGCACCTCCTTATGATTTGAAAACAACATTAACTTTGTCTTGTGAGCATTAAGAAATAATTTAAGATTAATAAATTAATACTGTACAGCAACAAAGGCTTTCTATAGGGAATTAATAGCCTGTTCAAGAAATGACCCAAAGCAATAAATAATTGTATCATCAGCATAAAAATGCATATTAGCATCAGATACATTTTGTTCTACATTGTTGATGTACAGGATAAATAAGAGGGGCCCCAAAACAGATCCTTGTGGCACACCCTTGTGAACAGTAACAAATTCAGAACAAAGGCCCTCACATTTTATACATTGGGACCTGTTTTCTAAATAGTTCGAATAGTTCCAATAAAAGGTAGCCTGCGTTTTAAAATAGCATGGTCTACAGTGTCAAACGCTTTTGAAAGATCAATAAAGAGTGAGTTGAGTGAGCTGAGTTTTTTTCTGAAACCTGATTGATATATGGAAAGGATTTCATTTGAATGGAGGAACTCTTTTAATTGATCACACACAGAATTTTGGATAAAACACATACATTTGAAATTGGCCTATTATTGGTAAGAACTGATGGATCACCTCCTTTTAATAAAGGAAGGACAAAAGTAGATTGTTGGAATATCTTTGTTTTCAATTGAAAGATTAAAAAGAATGAACAGAGGCTCTGCTATGAAATCAGCTGCCAGTTTTAAGAAGTAAGACTCAATCAAGTCAGGTCCAGGGGGCTTTCTGTGGTCTAATGTTCTTAAAGCTTTATGTACTTTGCAACAAATAAAAGGAACAAAATTAAAAGGATCTCCATAAAACATGGGAGATACATGTTTGATCTGTACAAATATTCCTGGCAATTGTCCCTTTTGAATCAAATAGAGAACCAGACGATAAAAAAAATGCTAGTTAAAACAATTCAAGATTTTAGTTTGATCATAAACTGGGACTGAGTCTTTTAAGTACAAATGTGAGTCTGTGATTTGTTATTAACAGACAGAGATTTGATCACTTTCCAGAATTTCTGTGAATCATTGAGGTTTTCAGTGGTCACAGACAAAATAATTCTGCTTTGGGCTTTTTAATAAGCAAAGTGCATTTATTTTGAAGCTGTCTAAAAAATGACCAATTATTGACAGAGTCACTTTGTCTTGCCTTGTCCCTTGCTTTATTACGCTCACGAATACCATTTGCCAGATCCGAAGAAATCTTCAACGGTGGATGTTTATTTATAACTTGCATGAAAATGTCTCTGAAAAAAGTCCAAGCTAGTTCTACATCTGGAATTAGATTTTTATATTCCCAGTTCACCATAGACAAATCATGATGAAAGGCTTGCTCATTAACATTTTTGAGATTCCTTCTGAAAACAATACGGGGTTTGCATTTTGGAATCCTAGTGCTTCTACATGCAGCAACCACACAATGATCACTTAAGACACCCAAGGAAGAGAATTTATGAGGCACGTTAGTTAAGATCAAGTCAATCAAGGTAGATTCATCTGGACATTTGGGATTAGGCCTGGTGGAGGAATTGACTAACTTGGTGAGATTAATAGAATTACAAAACCTTTTAAACTCGTCAGAAGTTGAATTTAACCAGTCCCAGTTGAAATCTCCTGCCAATAGGAGTTCAGTGTAATCTAACTTATCTAAAAGATGGAGTCCTATAACACCCAGCCACAGTAATATGCAGCAATTTAGCTATTTCTACCTCCAAGGCCAATTTTACATCATTGTAAAACTGTGGCTAACTTTTGACTTAACTTTTAATTATGTCCTAGTGTTAATACAGTCTTCATGAAACACATTGTGAGTTTTATCTGTCAAGCCAAAACACATTGGCCAGGTTATAAAGTATTTTCTTTGTATTTCAGGCATCAATCGAGTCTTTGCTTAAATAATTAAGGTTTATTGTCGTGAGGCAGACACCTGCTCAAAAACAGCGCGTGTTCTCGGAAACACGGCGCCATTTATACAGGCACAGAGTGTGTTTAATTCCTTCATCTCGCAGAGCCTGCTGCACTTCTTTGAAGGCACGGTTTTTGCTTGGTGAGAACAATGCAGAAACCTAACAGATGGACCATAATGTTATGCTTATTAATTTATCACTCTATTTACTATTACTAAGGGGAGGTCACATTGCTACAATAGTAGGTACATTTAAAAAAATATTCCGCAAGTTATTATCTGCATTCAAATGAGTTCATTTCACTAAATGTACCTAAGGTTTATAGTAAAAAAAAAAAAACATTCCAGTTTGCAGCTCCCTCAGACTGGAATCAATTGCAGAGGGACTTGAAGCTGAAGGATTTGGTCTCCCGGTAATGTATTTAGGGCCATTTTAAACCAGTTTATAAAAAAGGTTTCTGTTTGTAGATGTTTTGCCTAAATGTTAATCATATTCTGCCAAAATTACATATTTAATGTATTTACTGTTCTGCAGTTTTTAATTTGGAATTGTATGCTGCTGCCATTCTTGACCAGGTCTCTCTTGAAAAAGAGATTTTTAATCTCAATGAGATCTACCTGGATAAATAATACATACAGTACATACAAGTACCCTGGAATTACAGAGTACCAACACATGCAAGAAGCTGTGCAAAATAGTCAAGGGTCTTAAGCTCCAGCCCAGTTGCAAAGAGGGTAGTGTAACATACTGGAAGGACCTGGAGATTTTAAAGAACACTTTTACAGGCCTTTAAAAAAATTGTGTGTTTGCATGTGTGCATGTATAAATATGAAGAAACTTTTGTTGATGCGTAGAGAAGGATCAGGATTGTATATTTGAGAGAGAATGAAAAACATTCAAATGAACAAACCAACTTGTTTCATTATTAAAATATAAAATGTATTAATTTATAAATTTTTTAATATGTAATATCACATGGCTCTTTGTTTAAGAGCATGAAACCAAGTAATTCAGCATGAAAGCATGTATCTATTTACATATTTAATAATATCCCATACCACATGTCTGTCTTTGTCAAATGGCATCAAACAAAGTATTTTGGCATGAAATCAAGTATTTATATAATAATATGCCATATGTATGTATGTTGAAGAGCATACATTTATGAAATACATTAAACCAAGGTATTTCAGCATTAAAATGTTGTTTATGTGTGACAGTATCAAAAACACATCTCTGCCATTTGTAACAAACCAGAATAAAAACGTATTATTGACTACATTAATTCTGATTTAGCTTTGATTTTAAATCTTTCATCACTTTTTCTCTTCTTGCAGTCTTGTACTCTTTCATTCAGCCCAACTAACAGCAGTGCTGAAGGTCCGTATCCAGTGCAGTTGATGATGGAGGACTTTGCCAAAGAAACAATCACCTTGTATGAAATTGATGGTTCAACGTTGACAAGAAGCGCCAGCACTGCTATAAGCAGTATCCCTATCCAGTTTCTTTTGAAAGGTATAGTTTTAGATTTTTGATCAGCTTGTTTTATACAATAAAGAGTTCAACTGATGTGAAGTTTATTTTCACTTTGGTGTCTAATAATTTCTGATTCTATCAAAAGTTGATCAATTGTTAAAGGAGATCAAAATTTTAAATTTCTGAAAATGGGAATTTAATAAAACACTTTTCCCCATTATAGGAACAATTGACCAGCACAAATGGTTTAAAGTTACTGAATCCATTCTTTAAACTAGTTGCGGAGCTGTGTAACACACTGTGGTGTGTTCAATAATTTGAGTACGTTTGGCAGGCTAAGTGTCCCTCGAGGGTTGCCATAGGGTGGCCATAAATGACAATGTTTAGTATTGGATAAAATAAAATAAAAATAAAATAGGAGTATTTTGTAAGTTTATTTCACCTTATCTGGATTTATTTCCTGCATTGCTCCAGTGGATCCTGCAGCTCCCTCCTGCACAGAAAGTGAATATCTGCCCAGGTTCCTGCCTCCAACTCCAGAACACGGAGCTCAGATCTTCATAAAAGTTAATCAGACGATAGAAATCCGCATCAGCGCAGAGGCGACTCTCTCTGTGTGAGTAGCAATTAAACATTGTTTCTAAATATGTGAAAGTTTTTGACATGATTCAAGATGGCTGTCTAAAACTTGATGTTGTTGAGTTCAAATAATATCAGAACTCCAATACATACAAACATAAAGCCTGCACACATAATCTGAACAAAACTGGTTTTTGCTGTCAGAGCATTTTGAACTTGACATCATAAAAGGCTAGTTTCAGGGCATTCTTTCAAACACCAACAAAGAAACCAGTGGATTTCCTGTTATTTTTTTGTAGGATCACTGAGCTCCTGTTCAGCGGACCATTTAATGTAGTGAAGAATTCATCTGGTTCCGGACATTTCACTCTGAGATGGACGCCTTCTACGAGTGAAGACGAAGAAAGCCATCCCATCTGTTTTGTTGTTCATGCAAAGTCAGTATTTAATCTGATAGTTGGCAAAATATGTCAAATACACAAAACAACATGTCATGACTGTCTGGTTCAGACTTTAACTTAATTGACCAGAAGCTAGTGTCACAGTCTTGGGTAGAGACAGTTCCTTTGTCTACGCCCCTTCAGGTTTCTGCCTTGGAGGCAATCTAACCCAGATCACCCATCAGACAGGACCTCTGGAGGTGATTATTTCGGGTAACCATGAAGAGCTTATTCCGTTTTTTGTTTTCCCGGTTAAGCATGGTTCCTGAGATCTACAATGATCTGCACCAGGTCTTTAGTAAAAGTAAAGCCCAGTCATTACCACCACATCATCCCTATGACTGCGCCATCGACCTTTTGCCTGGCGCCCCATTACCTAGCAGCCGCTTGTATAACATATCCAGGTCAGAACGTCAGGCGCTCGAAAAATACATTGGAGAGTCCCTCGCTGCAGGGTTAATTCAGCCTTCCTCCTCTCCACTGTGTGCAGGATTTTTTTTCGTGGGAAAGAAAGATAGTTCCCTTCGCACGTGTATCGATTATCGAGGGCTAAACCAAATCATGGTAAAAAATAAATATCCGCTCCCTTTGTTGTCCTTGGCGGTCGAACCAGTCCAAGATGTTATTTTCACCAAATTAGATCTACGCAATGCTTATCATTTGGTTCGAATCCGTCCGGGGGATGAGTGGAAGACGGCTTTCAAGAGTACCCTAGGACACTTTGAGTATCTAGTCATGCCCTTTGGGCCTTGTAATACCCCATCTGTCTTCCAAGCCTTAGTAAATGATGTCCTACGGGATTTTCTTAATGTTTTCATTTTTGTCTATCTCAATGACATCCTTATTTACTCTCGTGACCACGTCCAGCATCGACAACACGTCCGCTTGTCCTTCAACACCTCCTTGAGAACCTTCTGTTTGTGAAGGCTGAAAAATATGAATTTCATAAGGCCTCTGTTTCATTTCTCGTTCTTATTTTAGAAGGCGGACAGGTCAGATCAGACCCCGATAAGATCAAGGCAGTGGTTGAATGGCCAACACCTGAGTCTAGGAAGCAGCTACAACACTTCCTAGGTTTAGCTAACTTTTATAGGTGATTCATCAGGGGTTACAGTCAGATCGCGTCCCCTCTACATGCACTCACTTCTCCCAAGACCCCTTTCACCTGGAGTCCAGAAGCTAGTGCCTTCTTTAATCAGTTAAAGACTCGGTTTTCTGAGGCCCCCATCCTTGTAAACCCCGATCCTAGTAAACAGTTTATTCTCAAAATTGAGGCTTCTGATACTGGTGTAGGAGCGGTCCTCTCCCAGCAGCTGGATTCAGATCAGAAGCTTCATCCCTGTGAGTTTTTTTCTTGTCGCTTGTCTCCAGCTGAACACAATTATGATGTAGGTGATCGAGAACTACTGGCCATTAGGTTAGCCTTAGAAGAATGGCGACACTGGTTGGAGGGGTCCGAGCAGCCCATAATCATTTGGACAGACCTCAAAAACCTGGCTTACCTGCAGTCCGCCAGACGACTCAATCCCCAACAGGCTCGCTGGTCCCTTTTTTTGTTTCTCTTCAACCTATCCATCACCTATCGTCCTGGCTCCAGAAACATTAAACCTGACGCCCTTTCCCGATTGTATGCTCCACAAGACTTGGAGAAGGAACCTGCTCCCATCCTGCCACCCACCTGCACCTTTGGTGCCCTCCGTTGGGAGCTGGAAGATCGCAACACCCAAGCCTTGCAACATGAACCTGATCCTGGAACCGGACCCGCTGGCCTAACCTATGTTCTGAGTTCTGTCTGCCCTGATGTTATCCGCTGGTGCCACGACTCTAAGTTCTCCGCCCATCCGAGAATCTACAGAACTCAATCCCAGGTTTCTCGTCGGTTTTGGTGGCCCTCCTGGACCAAAGATGTCCGAGACTATGTCCGTGCCTGTCCTGTTTGTGCCCAGAATAAACCATCAAATAGACCCCCCGCTGGACTCTTGAATTCGCTTCCCCTACCAAAACGCCCTTGGTCCCACATCGCATTACATTTTGTCACCGGTCTCCCATCCTCTCAAGGAATAACAACAATCCTAACGGTAGTAGACCGGTTCTCTAAGTCCTGCCATCTCATCTCCATCAGAAGACTGCCTAATGCCTTTCTTACTGCTCAACTTCTCCTTAAACATCTTCAGACTCTAGACTTCAGTATCCCCTGTGACATCCTCTCTGACCGGGGTCCCCAGTTTTTTTTCACACGTCTGGAAGCACTCACCTCTAGATATCACCCTCAGACTAATGGACAGACCGAAAGAATGAATCAACAACTAGAAACCACTCTTCGTTGTCTCACCTCCCCATCCCCTTCTGACTGGAACAAGTAGTTGCCCTGGGTAGAGTACGCCCCAAACTCACATTTCTCCACTTCAACTGGTCACTCGGCATTCAAAATAGCGCTGGGATATTAGCCACCTCTCCTACCGTCTGATGAAATCCAGATCCCCGTCAACTCAGGTCAACAATACATACTCTGTTGCCGTCAGACCTGGAACTCAACCATCACCGCCCTTCAACAAATCGCAGAGCAGAACAGAAGGTTTGCTGATCAACGTAGGACCCCAGCTCCACAATACCACCCCGGTCAGAGGATCTGGCTCTCCTCCAAAGGCATCCTCACCAACCCCTCTGCTAAGAAGTTATCACCCCAGTTTACTACCCTACGGCAGATGGATCATCAGTCCATCTGCCGTTCGACACCGTCTGCCCCCTCATTCTTGTGTTCACCCAACTTTCCATGTCTCTCAAATCAAGCCTGTCCTTTCTAATGATTTGTGGTGCTGCTCGGGCTCCCCGCCTCTCTTAGTCAGCTCCACCAAGAGTAAGAGAACTGCTGAGTCAGTTCTTCCACTCCACCTCCCAGGTTCTCCATACCTGGTGGTTAGCAGACCTTCACGCAGCGTAGATTCCCACACTTGCTCTCGTTAATCTTTCTCTCCCGCAGTGCTTTTGATCCCGACGTCCCAATCATTGTCTGCAGCTCACTCTGTGAGCATTCATTTGTGTTTATCAGCCTAAATAAACATTTTAACTGCTTGTTGTCTCCTGACTGTGTTCTGCATGTGGGCCAAACACCTAAAAACCATGACAGTCATGTTCTCAGACTGTTTAGCCAAAGTGCGAAAGAGCTACCACAGCAGCAGTACTGCTAAGAATTGTGTTCAACCGATGAACTATTTATTAAAACTGATGCAGTGATTAATGTTATAAACTGTTGCAGCATGGGAAAACAAATCCTGGGTTCATATGTCTATACCATGTTAGCCTTTAGTCCATAGGCATACTCAGGATTTCTCAGGGTACTCTCATGTTAACAGGCTAACTGGAAATTGAAATTGAATTGGAACAGTGATGATATTTTGCCAGAATCCCCCCCCACACACACACACACTAAATGAGTCCCTGAGAAATTCTTTGGTCTTCTCAGACCATCACTTCAATGTGCTTCTCACAGCAGGTTCACTGTGTACAAAAGGTTTATATGCAGAACGGAAATGAACCATATGGAGATCTGATCTCCTCCAGAGGAGAGAGGTGATGAGCTTTATGCCACCTTGGTGTTGGCAAACAATAAGTCCAGTATTTTATTACCATTGCTGCAGCAGGTAACAGGCTGGGTGAAGAGGAGAGTGGAGGACCAAGAGGTATGATTAAAATTTCAGCAGATCAGAAAAAAGGCCTTTGATTTCTAGGTTTAGAGTCCGCTTATTGGGAGTGGAGGAAATCACAGCCTAGAGAAGAACATACAGGGTTAGCTCCCGTGGTAGATAATATGGCTTCATACCAACAGTTAGCAACTCAATGTTCTCACTGCAGAGAGTCTCTTTAATAAGTACCCACTGCTGCACATCTGTCCCTCACAAACACAGCCAGACATCACAAGGATGAATTCAAGAACTTAATAAATCTAAAAGCATTGAAGATTTGAAATTTAGAACTAAAGCCAAAATTAACATAACTTTGCTATAATTTGTACTATTTTCAGGTGCTTTCAAATTGACTTTCATTCTTCACCTCAGGAACAAATTTATTTATTTGAAAAAAAAAAAAGCTGCTTCTCTTATATGTAGATAAATAGGAGGGAAACGGTACACCCCCTGGTAATTTTTTCTTGCATCTGATCCAGTGAGGTTGTTATGAACATTATTTGAAGGCTGTTTCATCACAAATTTAAGATTAAAGCCCTGAACTGAATCACTTCCACAGTGGCGCCAGTTCGGTCTTCCAGTCTGAGCATCGCTGTGTTATTGTGACTGTTGGAAACAGTGAGTCAGTTCTTTTTATTTCCATCTTTGATTTAATTAGCTTTTTTACTTCCTGAGCTCATGATTTTTCTGCTGCTTTTATTCCAGGTTCAAACACTGTTGTTTCACCCACCATTCCTCTGACAACACCAAATCCTCCCCCGAGGACACGTAAGTAGGATGAAAGCAGGAGCAAAGGTTCTCGGAAGTAGTGCCGTAAACCATGTTGATCTCTTGTTCTTCCAGCTCATATCATTGTTCTGAAGCTAAAGATCTCGACTACAATGTCACTGAAGGACAATTATGACACAATCGTAAAAGAGGTCAGTAATATCCTTGAATTTAGCACAAACATTAATTGCTTGAGTTTTACTCCAAACCAATTCAGCCCAATAATCTTCCATTGTTAAACAAGTTTAGTTTCAGTGATGCAGTCTAGCTCAGCTACTGATGTCAACGCTGATCATAGATCAGTATGTTTTTAAGGCACCACTGACTGTGTTTCACATCTTCTGTTTTCTTTTGCAGATCGTAGATGAACTGATCAGGCGAGGGATGCCACCAGACATAAATGTAAACCTGCTGAGCGACGGTTCACTGAAAGTTACAAAAACAGCTTCCCCCTAGTGGCTAATTCTGAGACTTATTGTGATATGTGCAAATATGTGATATATGTGATATGGGAAACATGACTGGGTTTTATTTATACCTTTTTAATCACTTTAGGAACTTAATGTTGTTTTTGGGTAATATAATAAATTATCATTTGTCATCGTCAGTCCAGATAGGGTTTTGATTTGATTTGGTTTTGTCATTTTTGAGCCTTAAAATAACCCCCTCATCGGGCGCGATGAGCAGATATAAACAGACATGGCGCCATCTGCTGGCAGTACCACAGAACTATCAGAAAGCCGTATGGCGACTAATAAATCAAATTTAAATGCCGGGCTGAGCCAGACCCCTCTCAAATGCCTCACGGTAAAGCAGCAACCGTTATTAATTCAAAGAAACCCATCTGTAGCAACTCTAAGAGCCTCATGTCAAAACATCAGAGTGAAATTAATTTCCTGTTCATATACGGAGACAGTGTGACAGCATGAAAGTAACGTTGTGCCATCAAGCCATGAGGAAAAATCAGACTGAGTTGTAAGCAAATTCAAGACTTTTACAGGCACCAAAGGAACTGCCCCTCTCAGCTGGGTGTCGTTGCAATAAAGGCTTGCTGCCCACAGACAATCGCCCTCATTTCTCGCTGTTTCATTGGAGCAGCATTGGGGAGAATGCTCTCATCATCCTCTGACGAGCAGAGAATCCGACTGGGTTCTGTGAACTGACGGCTGGATTGAAGCTAAGTATGCAGTCCATCTTCTGCGTAACCAGACGCCGGAGTAAAGACTCCATCTATGCCGAAGCCAGCCTTGTGATTTTTTTCAGCTGTTGCAGGAAAGCGGACTCGAGACTGCGCAGAGCGGTCTCCCTTTTTGCGGCCTGGCCAAGGCCCACAGGAGCAGCTACGCCAGCCAAGCTGAGAGGAGTCCCCACGTACACAAGCTGCAGCCCCACACTGCTGAGCTTTCACAGGCCTAGGACTCAGAGCTGCTTCCTCACCATCACGTTTCGGCTAGCTGCAGAGCCCCATGCTAGCCTTCACCCAACCAGCCTTCACCCTGCCTGATTCAACTGCTTCCAACTGGATGCCCAAAGTGAACCGAACTGACATAGAGGCACCGACAGGTTTGGCAGAGAAATAGACAAGTAAAGTTAAATGGTTTGTTTAGAATGGTTTACCCAATGCATTTTGACGGTGTTTTTTCAAAACACGTGGAGCTAACAGACCTAGCTCCCGTTAGCATTTTAAAACCAAGCATTGCTGCTGTGGATTGAGTGTGTTTTTAGGGTTATAACAAACTTTATCTCCATAAGGGTTTTATTAATATTTGTGCTTTCCTGTCCGCTCATTATGACTTAATGGAACTTAAAGCTTTTTAAAATTAGCCCTGCGTGTCCGCTAGTAGAATGCTATTGGCTTCTGGATAACATACTACACAGCTATGGTTCGTTTTAAATATAAAGATTGTTTTTGTTCACCCCGCCATCGTTTAATAGTACTACAAGCATTATTACTGTGTTAATATGGAACATTCATCCATCCATCCACTTTTTAACACGCTTTTCCCTGATGGGGTCGCGAGGGGTGCTGGTGCCTATCTCCACCTGTCAATGGGTGAGAGGCCGGGTACACACTGGACAGGGCAACAGTCTATCACAGGGCAACACAGAGACAAACAGGACAAACAATCATTTACACAGATACACCTATATGGAACATTAATGTTGATTTAATAGTTTTTTTGTATAACTTTAGGATTAACCCATTTAAGGACCCATCGCTACAGCAACCCATAGCTTCCCAGAGAAATAGTGGCATTAATAAAATCAAGCATCCAAAGTTACGGATTTTTACTGAGCGAATCATTCTTTAAAATGTTATTTTATCAAATAATGTTTTGTTTAACACAGGATTTTCATTCTGAATGGGCTGAAACACATCAAATGTTCTAAATTAGTTAAGCTATTTTAACCCCATTCCACATTCTTAATATGAACTTTGGTTCTATAACTTAGATCTGCAGTGAACCAGGATTCACTGAATTATTCTGGTGATGGTGATGTGATATTTTTATTATTGGCCTAATCCTGCTTCGCTACTAAAGGCCCATTTTTACCCCGGTTTAAGATTTGACAATAAAATAAGGAATCATTGATCAGAGGTAGAACGGTTCAAATACATATTTAATTCATAGAAATTAAATATGGAGACAGAGTTACATACCATTACAAGATGTTGTTCTCACCGGTGGATAAGTCTATCTGTCTGAAGTAAGTTTTACCAAGACATTCCTTTTATTAACTTTAAACTCCTCCTGCATGGCTCAGAGGTAGGATGACTGACCCCCTCTCCTGCTGACCACCCCCTCAGGGCAATAAAACTCCATGTTTATCTTACGCTGGAGCAGGAAAGGACAGACCCCCCTCTGCTTTCCTCAGTAACCCCAACTAAGATATATTTTTAATTCTCAACAACCCCTCTGTTTTGATCCCTCAAAGATCAAACCAATAACTAGGCTAAACTAAGTCTATGTCTTGAAACCCTTAAACAAAATGTAAATAGTAAGATGTAATATTGTAACCCACTGTCCCCTCTGTTGGCGACTTATGAAATCAAATGAAGTTCAAATGTTCCCCTTAAATGTAAAATAACCCAAGTATAAGCTAAAAAGCTACTAAACCTATCTGAATCTCTAACCTACTAGAATTAAGAAAAGTAAGCACCTTTATCCGAGAGGTGCAAGGCTAAGATAAATGTGCAACTACCAGAAACTATTATATGATCTAACTATGACTTTAAGAGTCCTAACCTAGATTAACAAAATGTCTTCTTAGAAATAAAGATAACCCATGAAAGCACTACACTCAGATCAAACCACAGAATAAAAAAAACAGATTTTCATGCAATGCAAAACCAAGATTCTAACAATACTAATATTGAACACCTTATGAATATGGAACTTATAAGACATATGCAGTGATTACAAAACTCTCATTTTCTTTTTTTCTTTTTTACACAATGCATTCAATTGTGGTCATGATGTCTTGCATCTCGGAGATGTCTTCTTCTCGCCTTTAAAGAAGATGGTTTAAAGAGTCAGTGTTCCAACCGCGGTCTCCACAGAACTGTATGTTAATCTTTATTAAAAATAAAAAACGAAAACAAAATAAAATTCCAGCTGCCCCTCCGTGGGTGGCTCTGCGAGATAAGTTGTTCCGGTGATGTCTCCCTGGAAACCTCTGGTGGCTGGTACACACGGCTCCTGGAGTCTGATGGGCCCCTGACCTCTGGCCCACCACATCTGCTTGTCGATAACCTTAGCGTGCACTCCGTCGAAGTCGGGGGTGACTGAACTCCCCTCCCGTTTCTCCTAATTTAATGTCTCCAATACAACCTGAAACTTACACGACAACTGTTTAGATATCAAATGTTGTGTGCTACCTGTAATTCCGGAGGTTGACTTCAGTCCCGAAAAGCTCCTTTCAGTCATATGGAATCATATCCTGTAATGAAATTAACTGAACACTCCCACAAGAAAACACTTCACAGCTTTTTCACCCCATTTCCAATTTACGTCTGTGCACAGAACTATAGTCAATTGTGTTTAGAATTCTCCCCATTAATCTGAACCAACCTTCTTGTTGTTTCCCCTCCAGCCTATGAGAAACCTATTTTAGAAATGTAATAGTTAATGAGACACTTTATCGCAATTCCTCTTTCCTCGTCCTTACGCTGTCCTGTAAGAAAATGCAACGACCACACAAATACGTTACTCTCTGGTGAAGATTCCCCTGTCTGTAAAATAAAAAATTAGTTAATGCAGTTGTGAAATCAAAGTATAGTAACGAGACGCATTTGGGGCCCGTTTGTGCTGGACCAACCTTTTGTCTAAGTTTCCTTGAGACAGTGAGTCTGCTGCCTAACCTTTGACCGTTAAATTTAATCTAGCTTGGTTCCTGGCTTGTTTCCTGGAAGTTAACTAAAACAATGAAAAGCCTCATGTAAGCATTTTTAACAGCGTTATCTGCTCACAAGACTGTCATATGGCCTCGGTGCATCCTGGGATGTACACATGCTCACTGAAGTGTGAAGTTACCCTCTGTTTATCTCTGTTTTATCCAGTTTTTTGTAGTTTATGTAGTTTTTCTGTTTAATTTAACATTCACTTTATTGTCCTGCTTAAACTGTTTAAGCCTTTTTCCAAGAACCCCCTCATAGAATATATCTCTAGCAGATACTTGGTGTCTGACACTCCGCTAATTAAATGTAATGTATGGTTCTGTTTTGGGAGTCACTTAACAAACATTCCGGAGAGCCATGGGTAAGGTCTTTTGTGGGGGGTTTCTTTTTGTTTAAACAACCGTTATCTGATTTACAACGCAGTTACATACCTCTGTGGTGTCCTGCACAAGAATCCTTCCCTTAAATTACTTGTGCCAAGGGTTGATATAAAGTTTAAGATCTGTATAGCTTTACGATATAGTGTTATCATATAAATGTTCATGTCATATCCCTCTGCTTGGAACAAAATTAATTTTGTTACAAAACATTAACAAAGAATAGTATTAGTCATCACAGGGAATCAATTAACTGCAAATAATTATCTGACTTGAAGCATGAAAAACACCTGCCTATATCCTGGATTCAGATCAAAACTTAATGCAATTTCATAATCCCACAGTTCTACAAGAAGTCCATCAAAAGTTGTATAAGATCAGTGTACCCATTGAAATAATAATTGTAACTAATATGCTCACAGCAAGTTGATGGTATGAGAATGCTGAACGTTCCAAGGTACTTACATACTGATAAAATATTGGGTTTTACCTGCATAAAACACCTGGTAACGGCAAAGTCTGGTGAAAATCTGATAAGTTTTAGCATGCAACAGTTATATTGTCCAATAGAAAAATCTCAATACTTAAGAGCTATTTAAGAAATAAGTTGTTTAGAAACAGAATGTCCCAAGCAGGACACATCTGTGCTTACCGAGAGGCCCATGTAATAAACCTGTCCCCTTAGGACGTTGCAACCCCCCTTGTGAAAATTTATGACATGCAGTTGTCAACCAGAACTCACAGAGACCTAAGTATAAGTGTAGCACATAAAAGTATTCCCACCCCTGTGGATTGTCTGCTAATAATTGTGATGGTAAAATACACCTTCTGCTGTCAATTATGAGCAATACGGTCCTGGACATAATAGAATTAAAACTCATGTTTAAAAGGAACATATCAGTTATATAGTAAAAAATTTTAAGAGACAGTAGTATATTTTTCAAAACCGCAAACCTGTACTGCTGGTATCTACCCAATTGGCTGCCTTAAGAAGTTATTACCTGCACCAATCCATTTACCTGGAAGCTCAAGAGTTGGAGACACAGAAAAAATATTAGCGATCACATTCCATTAAATTTGGTCAAAAGTATAGTGGTAGAAAGTCTGAATTACCTTAACAAAAAGTCTGTTATCAGTCTGTGGTCCTTGAGATGGACTGGACTGACATGTACAGCAGATCAGGCAGAAAGGAGATTGGAGTTTAGACTTTGCACTCACAGCTTCCATGTATGGAACTCCACATTTCGTCCCCCATGTGTTGCAGTGATTCGCTGTCGATGCACCTCAGTGACAAAGTTCTGGTCCACGACTCAGAAACTGGATGAGACATTCAACTCCAGTGTATGCAGACAGTCATTTTCCCTTGACAGCTTAGGATCTGTGCTGTTCATAGGCGTTGGCCATTGTTCCAGGGTGAGGAAACATTGTTCATGGGAGCGTTATCCCCTAGATGGGGCACTGACCTTCTTGAAGGTGAAGTGGTATTAGGGACTTCTTGCCAGGATTTAGTGATGTGAAACAGTCCTTGGCCCAGTGTCCAGCGTAAGCAACTGTCCCAGATGTGATGGGTGCCCCACGACACACATATCGGCTGTAAATGCTCAGTTTCATTCTTCCAACCCCAAATCGGCACTGATCTGCGTCTCATGTCAGACAGTGTCCATACTCCAGAACGAACAGACCTGTAACAAAATTAAGATAGAAAAAGGAAAAACAGGGGGGGGAGGGAGCTCCCCCACCTTAAATTAAAATAGAGACAGTTCTCAATGGAATCAGCTGCTTACTGTCACTCCTTCCTATATTGTTTTCCAATAACTGTAATTTTACCAACTTTTAGTAATTAACAAACTCAAGCATTGTGTATCACCCTTCCTTTGAGTCACAGGCAAATGGTGTATCAAATATTGTCTGAGCGAGCAGTATCAAGATTGAAATTCATCAGCTGATGATATTGAAGAGGGCACGTTGTTTTTTTGTTGTTGTAACACTATTACTCTAAATAATTCCCCTAAATTGGACTGATTTATTTAGGATCCACACCTGTGTGTTAGATCCAGCCTACTGATTTTTTTTTTCAGAAGATATCAAGAGTCCCAGTCAAACACAGGAACCTTCTGCTAAAGTGTATAAAGAAAATGCTGTGTAACTCCATCTATCAAGGAAAAAAAAATATAAAAAAAACACCAAAGGTACATTTTAAAACAGCTCTAAAATCAGTTATGCGCCTGTGTTTAGTAAATTTTGAAGTCAAATTCTGCCGGCCACAAACAATCACCAGCAACTGATGTTGAAAAGTTCATTCACCAGAATTTGCACATTACCAAATGAACAAAGAAAAAAAAAAGATTCCTTGGGCTCTAAATTACTGTGTAACAAGGGCATCTGCATTCTGTGGGACCATGAAAATGTGATTACATATAATGAATAATTTGGGGACCGTCCTGTGATGATCCCGTAATATTGTCTATTTCTACTAGGTTTTGGCGCTCTGCAATATCAGTATCTATAATAAAACAATGCAAACCAATAACATTAGTCATAAATTCCTCAATTTTAGCTGGTTCATTTGAGGATCACTTCAAAACTGACTCATGACTAAATGCAGTGTTAACAAAATCGATCAAATCAACCGCAATATCAGTTTGCACACACTATTAAGGTACAGTTTAACCCAACGTTTAACTCTGTTTAGTTCTGCCTAATGTGGTTTTCCCAGGCCTGCAAATGAGCAAAAGTTTATAGGGTGGCTATTTTCTGCTCCTTATTAATCAGCTAGATTTAAGTCTGATGAATTATATTTATTTATTTATCTATTATAACTAGGGCTATCAAACAATGAAAACCATTTAATCACTATTTAATCGCAAATTATATTTCATGTCTGAAAGTATATATATTCATTAGGCATTTTAAAACGCTATTTTGCAATAGATAATGCTAGTTAAAATTACACTCTAACAGAAGGCATTTTCCCTTTTGTGTTTTCCCAATTTATAATGCCTCAAACAGATGTTCAATGTTCAGCCAAATTTTCAACAACTTTTCCAAACTTCTAACCACTTTCTAACTTTTAGGCTACAGTTCAAAAATAAAAAAGTTTTCTCCAAAACTCACCAAAACGCAGCAGTTCATGCTCTCCAATGCAACTCACACATACAGCTTGCAGCCAATACCTCAAACGCTTTACTGCATTGAAGTTCTCCTGCACTTCAACAAACATTATTAATGCATCGAACCTTTTTTCTAATGATTTCCAAATTCCCCTTTAGTTTTTATTTTCACCCATATTTTTACTTATCACTTTTACTTAACAAAATTAAACTGCACCCCAGTCACTGCTCTTATCTTGAGGCCCATGCACGCGGAGAAATTCACACCCTCATGAAGACACACACACACACATACACACACCCCCACTCTCCGCTGAGTTGCAGGGTACAACCAATCTCTCCTTCTCTCAAAACCATGGATCCCATATTACCGAGACATTCAAAACATCAGACAAGACATAACAAATATAACATTTAAGACAGACAGCCTGGCGCGCGCAGAGGGTCTTCTCCTTTTAATACCCTTCCACTCGACGAAACGTTTCCTTATGTTAAAATCTCCTCGTCTAATCGTCGTGTTCTCGAAAAACCCAGTTTTTCGAAAACTAGAAAACAAACTTCTATTGCTTTCCTGGGATCCCTTTTTTTTATCTTTCTATAACAGCTCACTCTTAAGGTCTTGCTGCTCTTAGCCTCAACTTAAAGATATTACGTATTCTCGGCCGTCCTATTCCCTGCTACTTTATGAGTGTCCCAAGTTCTCAAGAGGCAGCGCACACCTCAGCCCTAAAATTACCAGTTTGTCAGTCTGGTTGTCGTTTGGCCAATCCTAGAACATATCCCTTTTTTTTGTCTATGTTTTTATCTTTTTTATTTCGTTTTATTTTATTTTTCGCCTCACCATTTCAAGGCTTCTTGGCATTTAGGTTAATATCCAATTCTAAGTTTTTCTGACGTAAACAAACACATAAATCCCATTCAGTCATTTCTCGGTTTCAACATAAATTCCATTCAAACCTAGTTATACCGTTCAGCCTCTGATATTTTGAGAAGAAAGCTTCTCATTTACAGCAACACTTGATTTAGCCTACATCTAATCTTTAGCCAATAGGAGAATCAAAATCTCCTTACTTTTTTTCGGGTCGACCCTGTTTTGCTGTAAGTGATTACTTCTTCGTGCCCAAATTCAAAATGTTCCTCCACTTTAATGTCAAAATCCACGGCTGACCAAATTGTGATATTTTATTATTGGCCTAATCCTGCTTCGCTACTAAAGGCCCATTTTTACCCCGGTTTAAGATTTGACAATAAAATAAGGAATCATTGATCAGAGGTAGAACGGTTCAAATACATATTTAATTCATAGAAATTAAATATGGAGACAGAGTTACATACCATTACAAGATGTTGTTCTCACCGGTGGATAAGTCTATCTGTCTGAAGTAAGTTTTACCAAGACATTCCTTTTATTAACTTTAAACTCCTCCTGCATGGCTCAGAGGTAGGATGACTGACCCCCTCTCCTGCTGACCACCCCCTCAGGGCAATAAAACTCCATGTTTATCTTACGCTGGAAGCAGGAAAGGACAGACCCCCCTCTGCTTTCCTCAGTAACCCCAACTAAGATATATTTTTAATTCTCAACAACCCCTCTGTTTTGATCCCTCAAGATCAAACCAATAACTAGGCTAAACTAAGTCTATGTCTTGAAACCCTTAAACAAAATGTAAATAGTAAGATGTAATATTGTAACCCACTGTCCCCTCTGTTGGCGACTTATGAAATCAAATGAAGTTCAAATGTTCCCCTTAAATGTAAAATAACCCAAGTATAAGCTAAAAAGCTACTAAACCTATCTGAATCTCTAACCTACTAGAATTAAGAAAAGTAAGCACCTTTATCCGAGAGGTGCAAGGCTAAGATAAATGTGCAACTACCAGAAACTATTATATGATCTAAATATGACTTTAAGAGTCCTAACCTAGATTAACAAAATGTCTTCTTAGAAATAAAGATAACCCATGAAAGCACTACACTCAGATCAAACCACAGAATAAAAAACAGATTTTCATGCAATGCAAAACCAAGATTCTAACGATACTAATATTGAACACCGTATGAATATGGAACTTATAAGACATATGCAGTGGTTACAAAACTCTCATTTTCTTTTTTTCTTTTTTACACAATGCATTCAATTGTTGTCATGATGTCTTGCATCTCGGAGATGTCTTCTTCTCGCCTTTAAAGAAGATGGTTTAAAGAGTCAGTGTTCCAACCGCGGTCTCCACAGAACTGTATGTTAATCTTTATTAAAAATAAAAAACGAAAACAAAATAAAATTCCAGCTGCCCCTCCGTGGGTGGCTCTGCGAGATAAGTTGTTCCGGTGATGTCTCCCTGGAACTCTCTGGTGGCTGGTACACACGGCTCCTGGAGTCTGATGGGCCCCTGACCTCTGGCCCACCACATCTGCTTGTCGATAACCTTAGCGTGCACTCCGAAGTCGGGGGTGAGGGGACTTCCCCTCCCGTTTCTCCTAATTTAATGTCTCCAATACAACCTGAAACTTACACGACAATCGTTTAAATATCAAATGTCGTGTGCTACCTGTAATTCCGGAGGTTGACTTAGGTCCCGAAAAGCTCCTTTCAGTCATATGGAAACATATCCTGTAATGAAATTAACTGAACACTCCCACAAGAAAACACTTCACATCTTTTCCACCCCAATTTCAATGTAGTCTGTGCACAGAACTATAGTCAATTGTGTTTAGAATTCTCCCCATTAATCTGAACCAACCTTCTTGTTGTTTCCCCTCCAGCCTATGAGAAACCTATTTTAGAAATGTAATAGTTAATGAGACATTTTATTGCAATTCCTCTTTCCTGACGCTGAGCCTCTGATTGTCCTGCAAGAGAATGCCTGCACAAAAACTTTATACCTCCGGTGGGAATCGCCATGTCTGTGGAATCCAAAATTAGTTAATTTAATTTGAAATCAAAGTACATTTTCCTGTAAGAATGTCAGAATGTTCTCTGGATTAAAGATTAAAGATTACCATTCAGCAGTCACTCCACACAAAACCTTTCAGCAGTCACCACACCTCACTTCTGTACCATTTCCTCAGATGTCTATGCTGTAAAAAAGTTCCTATTTTTAATCTGAGAGGAAAAGCAAACCCTCATTTTGTTTTATCCAGTTGTTACAAATCCTGATCCAGTTTACTGCAATAGATATACGTGGCTTTGAATCCTTAACAAACCTACCTGACAAACCAATGATTTTAAAGTAAACTAAATATGCATTAAGTTACCCTCTGTTTATCTCTGTTTTATCCAGTTTTTTGTAGTTTATGTAGTTTTTCTGTTTAATTTAACATTCACTTTATTGTCCTGCCTAAACTGTTTAAGCCTTTTTCCAAGAACCCCCTCATATAATCTATCTGTAGCAGATTCGTGGTGTCTGACACTCCGCTAATTAAATGTAATGTATGGTTCTGTTTGGGAGTCACTTAACAAACATTCCGGAGAGCCATGGGTAAGGTCTTTTGTGGGGGGTTTCTTTTTGTTTAAACAACCGTTATCTGATTTACAACGCAGTTACATACCTCTGTGGTGTCCTGCACAAGAATCCTTCCCTTAAATTACTTGTGCCAAGGGTTGATATAAAGTTTAAGATCTGTATAGCTTTACGATATAGTGTTATCATATAAATGTTCATGTCATATCCCTCTGCTTGGAACAAAATTAATTTTGTTACAAAACATTAACAAAGAATAGTATTAGTCATCACAGGGAATCAATTAACTGCAAATAATTATCTGACTTGAAGCATGAAAAACACCGCCTTATATCCTGGATTCAGATCAAAACTTAATGCAATTTCATAATCCCACAGTTCTACAAGAAGTCCATCAAAAGTTGTATAAGATCAGTGTACCCATTGAAATAATAATTGTAAACTAATATGCTCACAGCAAGTTGATGGTATGAGAATGCTGAACGTTCCAAGGTACTTACATACTGATAAAATATTGGGTTTTACCTGCATAAAACACCTGGTAACGGCAAAGTCTGGTGAAAATCTGATAAGTTTTAGCATGCAACAGTTATATTGTCCAATAGAAAAATCTCAATACTTAAGAGCTATTTAAGAAATAAGTTGTTTAGAAACAGAATGTCCCAAGCAGGACACATCTGTGCTTACCGAGAGGCCCATGTAATAAACCTGTCCCCTTAGGACGTTGCAACCCCCCTTGTGAAAATTTATGACATGCAGTTGTCAACCAGAACTCACAGAGACCTAAGTATAAGTGTAGCACATAAAAGTATTCCCACCCCTGTGGATTGTCTGCTAATAATTGTGATGGTAAAATACACCTTCTGCTGTCAATTATGAGCAATACGGTCCTGGACATAATAGAATTAAAACTCATGTTTAAAAGGAACATATCAGTTATATAGTAAAAAATTTTAAGAGACAGTAGTATATTTTTCAAAACCGCAAACCTGTACTGCTGGTATCTACCCAATTGGCTGCCTTAAGAATTTATCACCTGCACCAATCCATTTACCTGGAAGCTCAAGAGTTGGAGACACAGAAAAAATATTATAAATCACATTCCATTAAATTTGGTCAAAAGAATATTGGTAGAAATAGAAGTCTGAATTACCTTAACAAAAAGTCTGTTATCAGTCTGTGGTCCTCGAGATGGACTGGACTGACATGTACAGCAGATCAGGCAGAAAAGGAGATTGGAGTTTAGACTTCGCACTCACAGCTTCCATGTATGGAACTCCACATTTCGTCTCCCACGTGTTGCAGTGATTCGCTGTCAATGCACCTCAGTGACAAAGTTCTGGTCCACGACTCAGAAACTGGATGAGACATTCAACTCCAGTGTATGCAGACAGTCATTTTCCCTTGACAGCTTAGGATCTGTGCTGTTCATAGGCGTTGGCCATTGTTCCAGGGTGAGGAAACATTGTTCATGGGAGCGTTATCCCCTAGATGGGGCACTGACCTTCTTGAAGGTGAGGTGGTATTAGGACTTCTTGCCAGGATTTAGTGATGTGAAACAGTCCTTGGCCCAGTGTCCAGCGTAAGCAACTGTCCCAGATGTGATGGGTGCCCCACGACACACATATCGGCTGTAAATGCTCAGTTTTATTCTTCCAACCCCAAATCGGCACTGATCTGCGTCTCATGTCAGACATGTCCATACTCCAGAACGAACAGACCTGTAACAAAATTAAGATAGAAAAAGGAAAACGGGGGGGGGGAGGGAGCTCCCCCACCTTAAATTAAAATAGAGACAGTTCTCAATGGAATCAGCTGCTTACTGTCACTCCTTCCTATATTGTTTTCCAATAACTGTAATTTTACCAACTTTTAGTAATTAACAAACTCAAGCATTGTGTATCACCCTTCCTTTGAGTCACAGGCAAATGGTGTATCAAATATTGTCTGAGCGAGCATATCAAGATTGAAATTCATCAGCTGTGATATTGAAGAGGGCACGTTGTTTTTGTTGTTGTAACACTATTACTCTAAATAATTCCCCTAAATTGGACTGATTTATTTAGGATCCACACCTGTGTGTTAGATCCAGCCTACTGATTTTTTTTTTTTTTTCAGAAGATATCAAGAGTCCCAGTCAAACACAGGAACCTTCTGCTAAAGTGTATAAAGAAAATGCTGTGTAACTCCATCTATCAAGGAAAAAAAATATAAAAAAAAAACACCAAAGGTACATTTTAAAACAGCTCTAAAATCAGTTATGCGCCTGTGTTTAGTAAATTTTGAAGTCAAATTCTGCCGTCCACAAACAATCACCAGCAACTGATGTTGAAAAGTTTATTCACCAGAATTTGCACATTACCAAATGAACAAAGAAAAAAAGATTCCTCGGGCTCTAAATTACTGTGTAACAAGGGCATCTGCATTCTGTGGGACCATGAAAATGTGATTACATATAATGAATAATTTGGGGACCGTCCTGTGATGATCCCGTAATATTGTCTATTTCTACTAGGTTTTGGCGCTCTGCAATATCAGTATCTATAATAAAACAATGCAAACCAATAACATTAGTCATAAATTCCTCAATTTTAGCTGGTTCATTTAAGGATCACTTCAAAACTGACTCATGACTAAATGCAGTGTTAACAAAATCGATCAAATCAACCGCAATATCAGGTTGCACACACTATTAAGGTACAGTTTAACCCAACGTTTAACTCTGTTTAGTTCTGCTTAATGTGGTTTTCCCAGGCCTGCAAATGAGCAAAAGTTTATAGGGTGGCTATTTTCTGCTCCCTATTAATCAGCCAGATTTAAGTCTGATGAATTATATTTATTTATTTATCTATTATAACTAGGGCTATCAAACAATGAAAACCATTTAATCACTATTTAATCGCAAATTATATTTCATGTCTGAAAGTATATATATTCATTAGGCATTTTAAAACGCTATTTTGCAATAGATAATGCTAGTTAAAATTACACTCTAACAGAAGGCATTTTCCCTTTTTTGTGTTTTCCCAATTTATAATGCCTCAAACAGATGTTCAATGTTCAGCCAAATTTTCAACAACTTTTCCAAACTTCTAACCACTTTCTAACTTTTAGGCTACAGTTCAAAAATAAAAAAGTTTTCTCCAAAACTCACCAAAACGCAGCAGTTCATGCTCTCCAATGCAACTCACACATACAGCTTGCAGCCAATACCTCAAACGCTTTACTGCATTGAAAGTTCTCCTGCACTTCAACAAACATTATTAATGCATCGACCTTTTTTCTAATGATTTCCAAATTCCCCTTTAGTTTTTATTTTCACCCATATTTTTACTTATCACTTTTACTTAACAAAATTAAACTGCACCCCAGTCACTGCTCTTATCTTGAGGCCCATGCACGCGGAGAAATTCACACCCTCATGAAGACACACACACACACATACACACCCCCACTCTCCGCTGAGTTGCAGGGTACAACCAATCTCTCCTTCTCTCAAAACCATGGATCCCATATTACCGAGACATTCAAAACATCAGACAAGACATAACAAATATAACATTTAAGACAGACAGCCTGGCGCGCGCAGAGGGTCTTCTCCTTTTAATACCCTTCCACTCGACGAAACGTTTCCTTATGTTAAAATCTCCTCGTCTAATCGTCGTGTTCTCGAAAAACCCCGTTTTTCGAAAACTAGAAAACAAACTTCTATTGCTTCCCTGGGATCCCTTTTTTAATATCTTATCTTTCTATAACAGCTCACTCTTAAGGTCTTGCTGCTCTTAGCCTCAACTTAAAGATGTTACGTATCTCGGCCGTCCTATTGCCTGCTACTTTTTGAGTGTCCCTAGTTCTCAAGAGGCAGCGCACACCTCAGCCCTAAAATTACCAGTTTGTCAGTCTGGTTGTCGTTTGGCCAATCCTAGAACATATCCCTTTTTTTTTGTCTATGTTTTTATCTTTTTTATTTCGTTTTATTTTATTTTTCGCCTCACCATTTCAAGGCTTCTTGGCATTTAGGTTAATATCCAATTCTAAGTTTTTCTGACGTAAACAAACACATAAATCCCATTCAGTCATTTCTCGGTTTCAACATAAATTCCATTCAAACCTAGTTATACCGTTCAGCCTCTGATATTTTGAGAAGAAAGCTTCTCATTTACAGCAACACTTGATTTAGCCTACATCTAATCTTTAGCCAATAGGAGAATCAAAATCTCCTTACTTTTTTTCGGGTCGACCCTGTTTTGCTGCAAGTGATTACTTCTTCGTGCCCAAATTCAAAATGTTCCTCCACTTTAATGTCAAAATCCGGGTCACGGCTGACCAAATTGTGATATTTTTATTATTGGCCTAATCCTGCTTCGCTACTAAAGGCCCATTTTTACCCCGGTTTAAGATTTGACAATAAAATAAGGAATCATTGATCAGAGGTAGAACGGTTCAAATACATATTTAATTCATAGAAATTAAATATGGAGACAGAGTTACATACCATTACAAGATGTTGTTCTCACCGGTGGATAAGTCTATCTGTCTGAAGTAAGTTTTACCAAGACATTCCTTTTATTAACTTTAAACTCCTCCTGCATGGCTCAGAGGTAGGATGACTGACCCCCTCTCCTGCTGACCACCCCCTCAGGGCAATAAAACTCCATGTTTATCTTACGCTGGAGCAGGAAAGGACAGACCCCCCTCTGCTTTCCTCAGTAACCCCAACTAAGATATATTTTTAATTCTCAACAGTGACCAAACATTTTATTTTGTCTATTGTTTATTTTGCCTGGACATAGCTCCTTAGCTTCTTTTTATCTTAATTTTGCTTAGTAGTTTTCATTAAATTTCACTAGCCTAGTAGAGATGATTTGTTGATTGAAATATAGTGTCAATTCAGATAAACAGAATTTTATAGTCATGTTCTCTGGGTGTTCATTTTATTTCTGTTAATAAATTATTGAACTTTAAGAGAAGCTGTCACTCCTTTATTCCATAGGTGTGCAGAGTTTGCTGATAAAAGAACAGCAGTGCTCAAATCATCCCTTTCAACTATTGTCCTGATATCAGCCGATTGGGCTGATATTCACCAGAGAGTTATTTATTAAACCTTAAATAACTTAAAACAGTGTGTAATAGCACAGCAGTAAGAATAAACCAATCTATCTATCTATTTATAAGACTCTAGAGGCTAACACAATATTGTATGTTCATACTGTATTCCCAGCGCTATTCCAGGCTTTTCTTCTGGAATCATATATTTTTTGGCTTTTTTCACTGGATCTTGGCCCTTTCTTCATTGTTTCCACAGTTTCTTCATTGTTTCTTGTTTCTTCATTGTTTCCACAGGGACATGCTAATAGCAGTTAGTTTCTTCCTGGTTGAACTCCCCTGCTGTGTCATGAACCAGATACAGATGGACCCAGTATTCAGCCAGACAAGAGAGGTTTTAAGCAAAAAACGGGATTAAATAATAAAACAGGGACTGGCAGACTCAATGATCAGAAGGGCAGTCCAAAATCCGGTACACTAAAGGCAGTCCAAAATAGGCAGAAGTACAGACAAGGATAAGGCAAACTCAGAATATCCCAAGGCAGGTCCAGGTCAGAAAAACAGGTAAGCAATCATACCGGGCAAGAAAATCAGGTTTAGGGATCAGGCTGGCTCAGAGTCAAAAAGGCAATCGGGTCGGTATCAACAGGGCTATCAGTATACAACGCTGGATAAGACTCACCAAGTGGTTTGAATTGATCTGGCAGATTGCAGAGGTTTGTGACAGGACTATATAGGGGAGTGAGCAGGTGAACAGGAGTGAAGACTAATTACTGACATGGGTGGAGCTTATCAGGAACAAGGAAGTGACTGGAAGAAAACTGACACTGATTGGATGGTGACTGGAGAAGAGGAGTGACTGGGTGTTGTCTACGAGGTGAGCTGGCAGATAGCTGGCAGGTGAACTGAGTGACTGATTAAAGGCTGGATACAGAGAAGTAAACAGAGCAGGCCAAGTGAAGTGATAATAAACAAAATCAAACCACAATAAAATCCAAACTAGACCATAACCCAAAACCTAACACTAAACAGAACACAAGCTATAACAGAAACCAAACAAGAAAGAACCCAAACCAAAACTGAGCTTTAAAGCTGGGGTCCGTTCTTCGTACGTTGCTTAAAACATCCGAGATCAAATGAGACATCCAAGATGACTTCATCCGGCTAATCATGATCCGGCTATTTGGGTTCTTCCAACACACCTGTTGTTTACGATTAGTATGGCTGGATTGAGTTATCTGAGACAACTGCGCGTTCATGCGTTTGTTTAAAAGGGGAAATGTATCGATAGTAGAAACATTGATCAGCAGCGCTGCTATTGGCTGTTCAGCATGGCCAAAGAACGCCCACAGTTTTTCTCCCAAGCAGAACACGAGCTTTTAATAGAAGGTTATGCCGAATTTGAGTCATTAATTAAAACACCTCAAAATCTGTTAAAGCCAGGAGAGAGGGCTGGCAAAAAGCAGCAAATTAAATGCGTAAATATTGTCCATGGTAGATGTTTCTATCACTTTCTACAGTATGAATTTTTCCATTTTAATAATCTCATATTTACTTTGTTCTTTTATATCAGAGCCTCCACGGGACCCACTAGAACATGGGGACAAGTAAAAGTGAAATACAAGAATATTCTCCAAAATGGTAGCCTTTAATTATTATACTTTATTTTAAAAATGCACTTGTTATGTCAAGAGATCCAAATTTCAGTGTCATTCCTTAGAGACGGGAAGTAAAGGACACGTGCAAACTGGGAATTTTAACTAAAAAAATCTTTATCCATAAAAAATGAAAATCTTCCTTTTCCAAGTCATCCACAGTTTACACGGTAAAACTGTATTGCTCCGTGTCTAGATAATCCATCCATAGTTTTTTTCTAATACAATATACGGCTCGACAGGAAGCAAGCCTTTCAAAGTAAAACTAAACTTCACAATAAAATGGCCCGAACAAATCTTACTGAATATGATAAAAATAAAAAGAAAACTATCATACAAATAACTTAAATATTTTAGATTTATGGCGCCAACACCACTTTTTCCTCTTTAAAAGCAACTGTTAAATGATGTGTTGTCTGTTTATAACAGCCACCAAGAAAAATCTCTCTACAATTACACTGTTGCTCTGTGCTAAAGGATCCTGTCTATTGCGCAATACGCGATTAATTCGAAAAACTCTGCAAATTATTCTTGCACCTTCAGCAACAGGTTGCAGTCGTAAAAATGGACATGGCTACGGCAGACTTCCCATCTCCTCCGCTTATACAGCCGTGATCTAATCTTGTTTACATGAAATAAGCCTGCTCGAGAGCAGGCTCAAGCTGGCGCACATGTTGCTATGACAACAAGTGCAGGATGTCTTTCGAAGAACCAAACGATCCAAGATCATGCCAAATCGTCAACAATGAAATCCTGCTAACTGAGTTAGCGACGTACGAAGAACGGACCCCTGGAGATTTTGACTAATAGATCAAAATAAACAAACAGTCCTGACAGAGCCCCTCCCTCAAGGACGGATACCAGACGTCCTTTAAACAAGACAAATAATAAACAAAAACAGACTAGACCGGGTGGGTGGAGGGTGGTACAGGACGGAGGGCTTCTGGGGAACCTCCCCGACGTGTCAAGTTCTCCGGCGGACGTCCCGGCGGACGACCTCGGCCTGTCAGGTTCTCCGGCGGACGTACCGAAGGACGGCCTGGGCGTGTCAGGTTCTCCGGCGGACGTACCGAAGGACGACCCCTGGGAGACAGGTAATCCGGCGGGTGTCCTGTAGGACGGCCCCGGTTAGCAAAGATGTCCGGCGGCCGGTGGTGGAGCAGGTCTCTCGGAGGCCGGCCGCGGAGCAGGTCTCTCGGAGGCCGGCGGCGGACCAGCAACCTCGGAGGCCGGCGGCGGACCAGCAACCTCGGAGGCCGACGGCGGACCAGCAACCCCGGAGGCCGTCGGAGGAACAGGACCTTCAGGAACCGACGCCTGGAGAGAGAAAGAGCAAAACTTGCCGCCGGACTAAAGGCTGGAGACAGCGCCGCACTATGAGCTAGAAGAGGCGCCTGGCTACAGGCTTCAGGTTCAGGCGGTGCCTGGCTACAGGCTTCAGGTTCAGGCGGTGCCTGGCTACAGGCTTCAGGTTCAGACGGGGCCTGGCTACAGATTTTAGGTTCAGACGGGGCCTGGCTACAGGCTTCAGGTTCAGACGGGGCCTGGCTACAGGCTTCCGAATTACACAGACTCTTGGATACCAGGAACCTCAACAGGAGCCCCTCCAGCACCTCTGACAAAGACAGCCTGTTCAGCCACTTAGAAAATTGGCTGTCTAGCCGAAGGTGCGGGAGCAAGAACTTCAGAAGAGGTCCAGGGACCTCTAAGTCTCCATGGGGCTCTGGGTGCTTGTCTACTCACAGAGACCCCCGATGCTTGTCGTCTGGACGAGGACCACGATGCCGCTTGTCGTCTGGATGAGCCCCAGAGTTGCGGCCTGGAAGAGGGCTTGTCTGAACCCCCTCCTCGTGGTCCAGTGGTAGACCCTCCTGGGTTCCCACGTCGCAGACTGGCGGCAGACCTTCCTGGGTCCAAGCGTCGCAGACCAACGGTGAATCCTCCTGGGTTGCAGCGTCTTGGGCCGGCTGCGGACCCTCCTGGGTCCAAGCATCGCAGACTGGCGGCAGAACAGCAGCAAAGGCCAGAGGTCTTGGAACATGCACACCCACACAGACTCAGGCCGTGGCGTGTGCAACAGGAACCTCTGTGCCCGATGCTCCGACATGCACCATCTCCACACCGGCAGCAGCAGTGCACGCACCCACGCAGACTTTGGCCGTGGCGTGCGCGGCAGGAACCTCTGTGCCCGGCGGCGCGGCGTGCATCACACCCACGCAGACTGGGGCCGTGGCGTGTGATGCAGCAGCCGGAGTACTGCTGGGTGGCACAGGGGAAACCCAGCTGGGCGCTGTCAGGCCAAGTTGTGAGGCTGGGATGATGTTCTTCACGGAGGATGAACGGGATCTCCGCCCGGATCGTCTCCGTGTCCAACCCCTCAGGCTTTCTGCTCAGCCTTCGAAGCACTTCCACCTGAGCAAAAACCCTCTCCCATATAGCCTGATTCTCCTGTAGTCGGGTCATGGTGGGAAAAAAAAGAGGAGAGGAGAGAAAAAACAACAACGTACTTGTCTGGCGATGGGTCCGGTTGTGGCCACATCAATCTGTCATGAACCAGATACAGATGGACCCAGTATTCAGCCAGACAAGAGAGGTTTTAAGCAAAAAACGGGATTAAATAATAAAACAGGGACTGGCAGACTCAATGATCAGAAGGGCAGTCCAAAATCCGGTACACTAAAGGCAGTCCAAAATAGGCAGAAGTACAGACAAGGATAAGGCAAACTCAGAATATCACAAGGCAGGTCCAGGTCAGAAAAACAGGTAAGCAATCATACCGGGCAAGAAAATCAGGTTTAGGGATCAGGCTGGCTCAGAGTCAAAAAGGCAATCGGGTCGGTATCAACAGGGCTATCAGTAATACAACGCTGGATAAGACTCACCAAGTGGTTTGAATTGATCTGGCAAATTGCAGAGGTTTGTGACAGGACTATATAGGGGAGTGAGCAGGTGAACAGGAGTGAAGACTAATTACTGACATGGGTCGAGCTTATCAGGAACAAGGAAGTGACTGGAAGAAAACTGACACTGATTGGATGGTGACTGGAGAAGAGGAGTGACTGGGTGTTGTCTACGAGGTGAGCTGGCAGATAGCTGGCAGGTGAACTGAGTGACTGATTAAAGGCTGGATACAGAGAAGTAAACAGAGCAGGTCAAGTGAAGTGATAATAAACAAAATCAAACCACAATAAAATCCAAACTAGACCATAACCCAAAACAAAACCAAAACCTAACACTAAACAGAACACAAGCTATAACAGAAACCAAACAAGAAAGAACCCGAAACCAAAACTGAGCTTTAAAGCTGGAGAGTTTAACTAATAGATAAAAATAAACAGTCAAAACAAAAACCCAGATCCTGCCATGCTGTGCATGCGCAGTGTTGTACTTCCATTGTTGGAAATAAACATGAAGGGCTTTATTTACCAACAAACTGAGCAAAAAAAAGCGTAAAACGGCAAAATAATAACTGGTATGCCAGCAGGATGTGATGATCTTTCATGAAGACTTTGTATGCAACAAGAGTGAGTTACTGATGTATAAACTTAAAAAAAAGGCCAAATAGCATTGCTATGCACCTTTAAATATACTTTCAAAATTAACCATCCACACTGTATAAAAGGCCTTCAAAGACTCTGTGAAGATAAGAGCATTTTTCCACACAGCTAAACCAGGGCAAGAAAGGGCAACAAGAGACAAAACAAGTGAAGGCTGTAATTTATGGAAACAATTCATCAAGCTGAATATTAGTTGTTTGATCAACAAAAAAGTCACACTAGGCAGATATATAAATATAAATATAAATATAAATATAAATATATATATATATATATATATATATATATATATATATATATATATGTGTGTATATATATATGTGTATGTATATATATGTATGTATGTATGTGTATATATGTATGTATGTGTATATATATATATATATATATATATATATATATATATATATATATATATATATATATATATATATATGTGTGTGTATATCAAACAATGACCCAGAATTGTGCAGCTCCTCTGTTGATCACTTCAAAAGTGAGCCTCATAAAAGGCATTTATCAAACTCACTTTATTTTTTCTTCAAAACTTCCCTTTCCACCAATCTACAAACATCAGAAATTATTTTTTTTCCCGTCTTTTAGTGTGTGTGTTTGTTTGTGAGGGAGTGAGTCCTTTCACCTGCCCTCTAATTCAGGTGTCACCAAAAACATCTTTGCACAATTTACAGACCAACCTGGCAGAGTTTTTACACCAGATGCTGTTTCTGACACAACCGTGATTCATTGCAGAGATGGGTCTTAACCCGTTACACTACAGAGGGACATTTTTCAACGTCCCTTGCAAAATACAAAGGGACACTGTTTTGGGTGTGAGGGTGTAACCATTGAATGCATTTTAGGCCTTTTTTTTTTTTTTTTTTTTTTTTTTTTTTTTTTTTTTTTTTGCAGATGCCTTCTTTTATTTCCAGGGCTCCAGCAGTATATAACGTAATTTGGAATAAAGATCTGTGTCTTCATGGAAAACATAATGAATCCTGCCACAATCAATGAGGGAAACATCTTTCGCATTTACCATCAGATAGACCATAATGGCTTTGGTCTGCTTTCTCCAGCTGATAAACAGCTTGTCTGAGTTTAATTCACTCTTTTGAGTTTTGCATTAAGAATGCAATGTAATCAAAGTTCTTATATGTGTAAAGTAATAATTTTGCCACGATTGTGGAAAGGGTCATCAACTACCGACTGGATTAGCAGATATAAGCTGTAACATACATCACTAGCTGTGTTTACTCTCAGGGCTTGGTGCAGGTTGGGTTCTCTCTCTCCTCCTCTGCAGGGCGTGACGGGCAGATGCTCCGCATCATCATTGATTGAAGCTCTTCTTAAGGAGCTGCTTTCCAGCAGGAGGGCGTCAGTTCTTACTCGCTTCCAGCGTGGTACATGGCCAGCCTAGCAATCCGGTTCCAAGTGTAAATCTAAGCCTTGCCTAACCCCGTGTTCTTGTACCTTCCTTCATCTAGTATCCTGGACTCCCCAGCAACAGAACCTGCAAGTAAGACATCCACGTATCAAGATAAGAATCCCAGACGTCACTCCTGGTTAGTCCTCCTGCTGTGTTCACCTGCCTGTCCACCCTCCTATGCCGCAGAACCTAAGAGAGCTCACCTGACCTGCACTACAACCTGGATCCAGGACGTCACCCTCCCCGGACAAATCCAGCCTGGAAGTCATTCGCCCTCTTATCATTCACATCAGCACCTTCCCTTTGCTCACCAGTCTCCCCGTTTTTTCCCCCAGTGGAACCCGGACAAACCAACCAGCCGGAACCACACCCGAACCCACCATCAGTTTCATTAAACTTTCTTACCGAACTGCTTGTCTCCGTGGTTGCCCTCATTCTGAGTCTCATTTTGTAAATCACATGCACAAAATTGCACTGTCAGATTAAAATGTATATGGATTAAATAATTGGATTGTACCATTTATTTAGGCACACAATCAAGTAATTCAATCACAATGTGCAATATGATATAACCACTCTTACATGCACAGTTATACAATTCCCCTAAAAAAACCACAGAAGTACTTCCATCTTTGCTAAACAGCATAAAATATAAATAAAAAGCCCTTGTATTAAAGTTTTTTTTCCCCAAACACCCAGGCTGGACTTGCACCAGCTTCTAATTACGGTTGAAATGTTACTCAGTAAGCAACAATGCTGAGCTCTTATTTTTCCGAAAGGAAAGGTTTATCTGGAATTCTGACAGTTTTGCTTCCTGACTCACCCACGTGGAAATTTGTCACATTTACGTCGGGCACACATGCACACTCGGGTCAATTTACCAGATTTGGAATAACTAAAGCCTGTCAGCGTTTATATCCACGTTGATTAGATTATCAATTGGCATAAACCACCCTTCTCATTCGTAATACATTTTCATTCCGATTGAGCTTAATCCGATCATCATATTCTGATCGTCTTATTTACATGACATATTTTTATTATGATCGGCCCTTTATTCTGATTACTTTTGTTCATATAAATGTAGCTACTGCTGGCTGCAAGCACTCTTCACGTTGGGCAAACCTTGTGCCAAACCTACATGAAAATATTACTAATTTGGGTTGAATTTGCTTCCGACACATGTTTCTATAGTTTTCCCTCTGCCTTCCAGCAGTGTCTTAAATGCTGTGATACATTTTGATTTTCAAATCAGTCAAGAATGTCTGCATAATAATAGTTTTAGAACAGTTTTAGTGTACTTACACTGATCAACCAGCAGGTGGTAGGATGTCCACTGAATTGGTTAAATATGCCTACACAACCCAAACCATGGGTAAGAAAATAAACACGATCCAACCTGTTTCAACTGTTGGGGATCAGCCTTTCGAACAAATAAAGTTTATATGTAAAATAATAAGTTTTCTTTTATCATCTAACAGTTCTTTTTTGTTTGTTTAGTGCTGTTACTGAAAATAACTAGAATGAATATTTATTGATACAACAGTGATCAAAGCAAACTAAGAAAGATACAGAACAAACTATCTTTCAACAGTGCTAAAATAAAAATTACAAGTGGTGAATTACAGAAGTGGTCAAACTTATTGCCAGCTGTGAACCTAATCACATTTAAATCTCATTCACTGCATCCTAAATCTAAGCAAAAGAACAGATCAGGTATCTAGTTTATGTCACACTGATTTCTTGTAGTTTCTTCTATAAATCCGAAAGGTTTTAAAGTGAACACTTCCCCTTCTTATGCCCCACAGATCAACAACCCTTAATAAGACACTGTTAGACACCTTAACTGTTGCTGGGGTGGCCCTTTCCACTTCGGATCATGCCAGGAGGTTTTAATGACTTTCAGTCAGACCCAGTGTCTTGGTTTGAATGTCTGCGTTCAGTTCGGTCCTGCCGTGGGTGACATTAGCAGAACCAACCTCTTTTGTGGTTAGAACTTTCAACATATAATCTGCTAATGCCACATCCACTTCTGGTTCATCTAGTCTTAGCTGAGGTGGTTTAAATACTCTGCCATGCACCATATCAAATGGAGTTTGTGTAATCCTCATGTGCAGAGCCACTAAAGGAAAATAGTAAAGCCAGTTTTTCCTCATCTTCTCCATGTTTTTTCTTAGTTTGTTTGATTTTTAATAACTCCATTATGTCTCTCTATCAATCCCGCTTATTCCGGGTGATAAGAATTGTGACTTCTCAAATCAATCTGCAAGCTTCTGCCTAAGTGCTGAATCGCCTGATTTACATAGTACCAATCTTCTGTCATTTTAGATCTGTGGTAAGCCCGACTGAGGAATAATATCTCTCATTAATGCTTTTGCCACTGTAATAGCATCTGGGTGGGAACATGGAACTATTTCAACTCATTTTGAAAATGCACGAATAATCACTAAGCACCATTTTTTTTTTTACATTTATCAAGCTCATTAAAATCCACACAGAAGAAGTGAAATTATTAATTCTGCTGTGGAAGCTTCCCTGCTCCTGTTTTTATTCCCCATTCAGCATTGAACTTAAGGCCTATTAGGTAAGTGACACATATCTATTTAAAATGTAAATCCTAATACATCCTCTGTAACTGCTGAAGTCACAAAAGGGACTATGAACACTGAAATTTACTGTAATTTACTGCAATTTACCGTGATTTTCCAAGCTGTATGCAAACGAAATTTCGTTCTATGTGCACTCTGTGCATGCAGAATGACAAATAAAGTTGTCTAAGTCTAAGTCATTTATACAATAATTTAGGTAAGATTGTTTTTTTTTCTGATCTTCTATAGATGCTTTAATTGCTGTTGATAAGCACTCTTTGCTATTGGAATCTATCTCTTCAAGCAACTGATTTTATCAAAAGCTGATCCAGGTTTGTCCACATGCCCTACTACTAATTCAGACGGGCCTTGGACGCATTTAATAATTTGACTCCGCTCTGCTCTTTTTTGTAAATTTGAATCTGATCCTATCCAAAAGTAGTGTCATCCTCACGATAAATTCTTGGTTTCTATACTGAAATACCTCTATTACAGTGAAATATAGGAATTTTTGTCCATATTACTGAATTTTCTACGCCATTGGTTCACTCTTTCCAACCATTTAAAAAAAATAGTAAATTCTAGTAATGAACAACACACAATTTCAGTAAAATGTTCTCATCTATTGAATTACCGTACTTTTCATACTCTAAATCACTCTGGAATATGTTGAAAAATGCATAATCAAGACGAAAAAACATATATGTCGCACCGGACGATACACATTTATACATCATTTATTTCAAACAATCCAAGAATAAAAACTGACGTTTAATCTGGTAAGGCCACACAATCGGCTAAATAATATGGAATACAAATTATAAAGCAATCAATTAAACACAGACTACTACATAACAAATAGCCATGTATCACAGTATTTAAGAAGGAAGGCAAAACAAAACTATCTAAAAGAACTTTTATCCTGTAACAAATTTGCCAACTATCTCAAATGTTGCAGGGAAATGGATTATTGTGCAGTTAACACAACATATAAACAATTGTCCAAGCATGCTGTTTGGTTTTAGGAAGCATCATTATACAGATACTGCCACTTTCTAGAAAATCCAAAATGTTGTGCTGTATTCCTTGACCTGAAAAGTACTTTTGACACCATTAATCATAAAGATCTGCTGGTAAAATTAACCAACTTTAATTTATCTTATACTACCCTCTGCTGGATGAAATCTTACCTGTCTGACAGAAAACAAGCAGTTATGGGACCAATTCTCAACCTTCATGTTGATGATTTATTCGATGTATGTAAAAAAAAATTGCAATAATATACCGACACAGTATTAAAAGTTCATGCAAAAATCAAAAGTGAAGCTGCTGCTGTTCTCTAGTCTGCAAGTTTTCCTCTAGGCAGGCAGCTGTCTGTTAGTTAATAGAAGAATTAGATCTTGGAGTAGATTTGACATTTAAATTTCAAGCAGCATGTAAAGAGAATTTCATGCATTACTAAGTTTCATTTGTCTAAATTCAATTATATAAGGTCACATCTGACTTCCGAAGCGGCAAAAACGTATATGCATGCCAGGATAATCAGCCATATTAATTGATGTCATTTTACATGGTCTCACATATCAGAAGCCATTCTGAAACCCTTAAAGTCTCTCTTCAAGCAAACACTGAAATTTCTTGACAAAAACCTTTACAGTAACATTGTTGTAATATTTTAAGTATCTACATCTTGGACTTTGATAGTCATCAGATATTTGTGGATGCTTGCCTAGTTTTTAAAGTTTTAAATGAACTTGCCTCTCCTCCTTAAATGAATTGTATAAGAGAAAATAAAGCATGTAATAGAATAAACAGTAAAACATTGACCAGAGGAGACTGCATGTGCGACAATGCAGGATTAAATTTGCCCAGACGGTGGCATCCATCAGAGGTAAACTCATGTCAGGAACTGTGGCACTTATTACGACTTTAAAAACATTCTGAAACATTGGTTAAAAACTAACCAGACATTTGTTCACAGACAGATTGTCTGTTTTCCTAGAAACCCTAACTGATTTTATTGTAAATTCATGTTTTGGGTATTTTTTCTGTATATATCATCTGTGTTCTCCTCTGTATAGTGTCTTGTTTTTTGTTTATCGTCCTTACCTGAAATGCAGAGGAGTTTCCCAGCTATAACAGACCATTGAGTAAATGGTTGGCCTCTGTGAAAGGCATTGTGTTGTTCCGATTTTAACCACTAGGTGTCATTATTATTACTTATTACTCCTTTAAAACTGGTTTGCTAAAAGTATCATATAGGCCATCAGGGTTTTTGAGATGCATTGTTATTTCTTCAGTTGAACTAATTAAAAAAATATTTAAAAATGTTAATTTTGCGGAAGTCAAACTATAATTTACTTCAAGCTGAAGATTCCTGACATGATCATTGTTGATCATGCTTACTTAATTTTCATCACTTCCATTTGTTGCTTTTATAATCCCTATGTAGAAAACAGCTTTAGATATATTTTATCCCTTTATTTCTAAACGAGAAAGTCAATCACTTGTTACTCCTGTTTTTGAAGAATTCTTAAGTGATCTGTCTTTTTTTAAAGTCAAACAAAAGACAACAACCATTTTCATGTAAAACGTGCCATGTTAACATATGCTATATAACATCCTCCTGATGCCCTCAAAGCATTTGCAAAAGCAGGCTATATGCAATCCCCGGGCGAGGCCATTATTACCTGAACCGGAACTTCACCAAGGAGAGTGCAAGCACCCCTTTCTATCATACCGCAAGTTGACAGCCGGTTGCAATTTTTCACAAGCGTTAGTTCAACAAAGTCAGTGAAGTATGTATGCAAAATGGCTATATTGCAATGGATATGAATATGTCCTACGCAAATTCCTTTTGGTTTTTGCAAAACGTCCGGCTCTCTACTCGGCCAACATTTTCGTTGATTTTTATGAGGGGGGCTGCTTATACGCTATGTCACGGAAAGGATCGGGATACCTTAAGGGTTCTTACTGCTGTTAAGGGACATCGCAGGGCTCCTACGCAAAACTAGCTGTAGGAGGGAGCATACAGGTTACTCTTCCTACTTCCTTCCTTGCTGACCTCACCATTCGGACAGCACTTATTGTGGTAACTGCCAACGCACTTCCTTATTGGCCAAAGAGTCCTTACTCAATAAGGCTGGCCTGTTCGGTTCATGTTAGCCCAATCTCCAGGTGGGTGGGCCCGTGGGTCTTCTGGTCTGGGGCCAGGGTGGGGGGGTTAGGACTGGAGAATGGTAGGTCGGGTTGTGGTGGTCCCCCCGCCCCCCCCCCCCCCCCCCCCCCCCCGCCCATCTTGATTTTAGGGTTCACCTGCCAGGTCCTGGGGCTGGATACCCCTGTTGGGTGCCAGTGCCTGGACCTGGGAATATAGGATGTGTGTGGTGAGTGCGAGTGTGTGTATTGCATCACCCTTATTTTTTTGTAGGGGTGTTTGCGTGTGGGGGCACTAGGGTGGGAACAAGTGAATGTGATTGTGTATATAGTTTTCTGTTTGTTTGTTTATTTGTCAGGTTGGGTTAGTACTGCCCCCTCTCCCAGGACATCTCAGGATTCCACTAAGTGTGGTGTTCAGGATCAGGTTGTTGTAGCACCCCTCTGTCAGATTGTAGTGGGTCTAATAATGGTTGGAGATGAATCCGCAAACTTCACCACTGTGTTTGTGGGGTGGATAGCAGAACAGTCATGGGTTTAGAGAGCAGAGCCGAGGACACAGCGCTGCTAGGATCAGTGGGACGGATGTGCATTTCCCTACCCTCGTCATCTGGGGCCTGTTGGTAAGGAAATCACTGATCAAAGAGCAGAAAGGTGGAGATAATCCTAGGTTGTGGAGCATCAGCGCCAGCATGTCTGGGAACACACTGTTAAACGTTGCGTGTGTTTGCGTCTGTGCTTGAAAAGGTGAGACGAGATCTTAGTGTCTGATAACAGCTGGATGATTGACTGTTTTAAGACTATTTTGAGACCTCTACATTTCAACCAAGTTTTAAGCTGTTCTACACTGGGTTTCTTGGTTAAAGCCTGTTGAAATTAAGGTCCTTCAAGTCAGTTATTGAAATGGCAGTTGGACTAGGTGAATTCCCATCCGAGCAGAAGCAAATTAGTCTAAGTAGGTAATGCAAAAAATATTTAAAATGGAAGCAAATTAGACTACATACAGATCATTTCCTTGATGGACATGCTTTTTTTGTTTTCGTTTTTTTAACACCTCATTTGACTTACTGTAATATTTGATTACCACTGTTTCACTATTCTGATACATTCTGCAATCATCCAAGAAAAAAATCTGCTGACAATATTTTAAACATGTCTACACTTGGAACAGGATTTTTACATACAATTTAAGAGGAAAAATTACCTTTTTTTGAGTGGGATTGAGTGAAGTACTTGGTCACCAGAATCATGATGAGACTGCTGATGTAATCTCCCTGGAATGTGTTGGAGGAACAAGCTGTAAACACTGGAGAGTTAAAAATGCAATCCTCCTTCTCTGTTTAATGATGGCTTTTCTCTTTTGACCATGATGGCTTCTTTCACCCCTCTTTCGAACCATCTGTTCTCCCTGTCTAAAATCTGGACACCATTGTTGTCAAAAGTGTGTCCTTTCTTCTTGAGGTGCAAGTGGATGACTGAATCTTGCGCTGAAGTGCTGGCCCTCCTGTACTAGTTTCTTCGATGTTTAAGTCTAAGCAGTCCTTGCTGCATTGGATCACATACACAATGCCTCTCAGGTGTGGTTTGGTGTCTTTTAGGGTGAACACATTTTTTTTGTCTAAGAGTTATTAGGTTTTAAATTTACTTATATGTTGTATTTGAAGAAAATTCTCCTGAGTTTCCCAGAAACTCCTGACACATATGAAATTGCTCAGTTTTTTTATATCCCTTTGTTATAGCCTCTGTGTTAGACATAGTGTTATTTATTCTGTTTTGTCCAAAGGTCTGAACAAGTCATCTGTGATGAGACCAAGAATGGCAGAGAAATCAGACAACTTCTGAAAGTGGGTAGCTGATGGAAAAGTCTGCAGTGTAGAGGGTGAACAGAAAGTGTCAGCGCAGTTCTCTGCAGTGCTCCTGTACGGCGACCAGTCAGAGACACACCTCCGTTTCCTCACATACTGCAGTCGACCAGCGAGGTAATGCAGAATCCACTGCTCCACTCCTGATAGCTGCTGCTTTTCCTTCAGATGTTGTGGTTGGATGCTGTTGAAAGCGCTAGAAAAATCAATGAACATGGTCCTCAACATTGCTTCTAGGTTTTACAGGTGGGTGTCTTTTGGTGGAGATAAACCAGAATTATCAAAGCAAAAAAGAAAGAAAACAAAACTGATTAGTTTGGAAATGTAAAATCCAGCCTTTTGTCTTTTCTAAGTCTGACTAAACTTTTTAAAGATATACAAAGCCTAAATGATTGACACTTAGATAATTAGCTAATGCCTTTTGCAGTACAACCTTTTCATTGCAGTATACATATTGCACACTGTTGCACTAATGATATATTGTACCAACAGAATATTAGGGACAAACAGGACAAACAAATGTGAACCCAGACACACACACCTAAGGAGAAGTTGGACATCATTAATTTTGGATTGCAGGATGAAGTCAGAGTATCCTGAGGAAACTTGCGCATTCACAAGGAGAACATGCAAACGCTATGCAGAAAGAGCCCAGGTCAGGGTATGAAACCAGGACGTTCTTGCTGCAAGGCAACAGTGTTATCAGCTACCCCACTTTTACTGATTGCACAATTCCCATAATCACATATCCCTTTGCATTCTTGCAAGCATTGAGTTTAGCTATAGCTGTTAGAAAGTACTTTTGAATCTGCTTGTCTTTGTTTTAATCCTATCACTGCAACCAAATCTCAACAGGATGAACAGTCTGGGTGGGTAAATGTTAATAGAAATTTCAGTTCTATCATGAGTCCTTGATCTCAGCTGCCTTGGTAGAACAGGGCCCTGGGTGAGGCTCATTGTGATAGACTGATCTACCAATTAGAAGTGGAGTTTGAGTAGCTTGAGAGCAATGCAAGCATAAACAGTCAAAGATAAATGGGTTGGACTTGAACACTCAATTATTGTTAATGACTATTTGCACACTTTCTAACTTCAACAGGAGTGTTTGTCTGATACATTCAGGCAATTGCACAGTAAATTACATAATTTGGTAAAATGACTGCTGTCTGTTTGACTTGAACATTTAAATAAGATAGACTTATCCACATTTATAAAAAAAAAAAACAATAATAATCTATCCCTTGACTATCTCATGACATATTACAACAAATTTGATCAATCCAGTGAATCAAATACATTCACATATTTTTTGACAAATTATGTTATAATAATTGCTCCCTGACTGTGATTTGTTGTACATTGACTATTTCTTTAAATCATTCCTTGTCTTATTGCACTCCTTAGAGATGAAAACTCAATCACCAAACCATGCTTACCTGTGTCTGTCTTATTAAATCCACCTTTGCTCTCCAGGGTAAAAGCTCAGTTCAGCTACAGCACAGATGACAGATTAGCTGAATCATTATGCCAATGAAATCTAACTGTACTACTCCAGCACTTAAACACCTCTCTCTCTTAAGTAATTAGATTACTTGAATCTTTCTCAAAAGTTTCAGATTATTCTATAAAGTGTTTAAAATCTATAGTGCTGCCAATTAACGGCTCTTTACAGAAACCCCTAGATTTACAACTAGTATATAATTGCAGGATTAAACAAAATTTAACCACACACCATTTAAAAAAAAAAGATCAAATATGATCTTGAGGGATTGCTGCAAATCCATGGACAATGCAGACGACTGTCCCTGTGGCTCTACGCTCTTTCATGAGGAGTGAATGCTGCTTGGAGAGACTTGATTTAAGTTACTGGGTTACCTTTAGAGGAAACTTTTTTGACCAATCTGTCAAATAAAGTGCCTTGTGATGACACGTGTTGTGAAATGGCTCTATATAAATAAAATTGCATTAAATTTGCCAGTCAGGTGACTTTTGAAGCCAATTGGTTGCCAATGTATTTGTGTAATCTGATTGAATTTGTGCCTTGAGATGACATGTATCATGAATAAAATTGAATTGAATTGAATTGAATTGAATCTTTACAAATCGAAATCGCTACCAATCTCGCTCATGGGAAGGGTTGCTTCAATTAAAATTATGTTTTCACCTAGAATTAAATACCTATTCTCAATGATCCCCGATAAACCATCATTCAACTGGTTTAAATCTCTGGACTCCTTCACCTCTAAATTTTTTTTGAAAGATTACCCCCCCGTATCAGCTTGAAGACACTACAGAAGACTAAAAAAGGAGGGGGACTAGATCTGCCTGACTTCCATAACTACTACTTAGCAAATAGACTACAATACATCTCTAAATGGATAAAACATAATCCCTTAGAGGAGCCCTGACTAGCCACAGAATAGAAAATATGTAATAATATCAAGATTACTGATTTTCCATTTATTAGCTCAAATGTAAAACGGCATACATGCTTAAAAAATATTAAGTAGCTGATTAATTATAATTAATCAGCTACTTTCTGACAGCATGGTGGGAGTTTCTTAAAATGACAGAGTCATCACTGGGTCAGCCGTAAACCCATCTGGAATAATCCTGACATCCTACAAAAAAATAATATGACAAACTTTACATACTGGAAGAATAAAGCTATTGAATACCTGGAACATATATTTGAAGGAAGTGGATTTATCACATTTGATAGATTAAATATTCTACATGGAACTAATAAAAACAAATTCTTGGAATATCAAGAAATTAAATCTATAATAAAAAATAAATTTAAGCTCATTAAAGGTGGTTTACAAATTCCAATAACTGTATTAAAGTTACTGGATCTACCCCCCCCCCCTCCCAAAAAATAATAAAAATTCTAAATTACACAGGACACTGTCTAAACTAGATGATTAACTATCTTTTCCTATTTTGAAATGGGAAGAGGATTTATCAGTCAGCTTCGAACAAAACACCTGGGCTGGGATATTTTAAGCCGTTTGGACTAAGGACATTGCATTCAGAGCAGAAGCAAATCAGTCTGAGTAGTTGCATGCAAAACATATTTAAAATGGCAGCAAAACCAACTATTTCCTTGTTGGACACTGTTATTTATCTCACTACCTCACTGTTGCTGTTTGCCTGGTACCACTTTAAGGTACGTCAGTACATATGTATATAAGTCACCATGAATTTACACAAGTCATCCTAAATCTCTGCTTTATTTTCTTTTATTTTTCTTTTTTTTATCTTTTTTTTGATCCACTGTATATATGTCGACACACTGTATATACCTTATGCACCTTTTCCTCCGTTTGGCACCTTTTTTTGATTATTGATTATTAAGCCGATGTGTGACAAGTGAATTTCTCCACTGTGAGATCAATAAAGCTAATTATATCTTATCCTATCTTATGGTTTTCAGTTTCTGGACATGCACCTGTGCTTGCCTCTCGACTCTGTCTCTCAGCTCTGCCCTCTCTGTACCTCTGCCAGTCGGAAATTGGATTCTGGATTTAGGAAACGGACCTGGATTGGATCTGCTGGATTTCCCCTATTGTGCTTCTGCCTTCTTTCGATTCCCCGTGTATGATCTTGGACTGCCCCTGTGTTTTCTCACATTGCCTGCCCCTTTCAGGAGAAAGGACTCATCATTGGATTCAAAGTTCTTTACAGATCCAGTTAAGGTCAGTGGCCTTTTCAGTGCAGCAAATATTTCCCCGTGCAAACTCCCAGCCACTAACGTGCCTCTCTCCCTTGCAGTGGTGCCAGTACCGCTCCCAGAGGCTCGCATTTTGGCTACACCTCTACTTTTAATAAAGTATGTCAAACGTGTCTTTGGTGTCGTGTGAATAACCGGGTCCGGCTCCTAAGATTCATTACAGAATCTAATAAACTTGAATAAATATTAAGATTAGCTAGTAGCTGAGGACTGATTAGGGTTTTTTTCTGAGCCAGAATCTACAAAGGTGGATGTGTTATAGTCCCTATCATCAGTAAGGATAATAGTCTTGAGCATAAATCAGGGTTTTTTGCCATTATGAACTGCACCCACCAGGACCCCATGGTTTACTAGTGGGCATTCTCTTTTGGTCGAATCGGACAATTTATGTGGACATGTCCCGATTGACCACAATAGGGACAGAACTCGGTGGTAAGGTGCCTGTGCCTCTCCTCATTGGCTAACCAGGCCCTTCCTACTTGCTCACACAATGCTCCCGATGTTTCCGGCTCCCGAAAAGCCTGTTTCTTTTCATTAATATGTCCCTCTAGGGGATGTTATATCCAAATTGCCAAATCAATTAACTCATCCATCGTCTGTTATTCACGACTAGCAAGTATTATCTTCATTTCCTCATTTAACGAACACCTGAAATCCTTCCAAAGTGCTGATTGATTTAAACCATTTGCTTTGGCTAAAGCTCTAAATTCAACAGCTAAGGCCTTTACGGGTCGATGACCCTGCTTTTATGCAGACAGTTGGTTGTCGGCTTCCTGCATTTCCTGACTTTGTAGCAAACGTCAGTTGTTTTTCTGGTACTTTACAGATGTTTACAAGAAGTGGACCAGGAAATGGTTTGTTCTATAATTTCAATATTAAAAAAGCTTGAATAAATTAGGGATTGACTGTATAAATGCACGTGCACAACGGAGAATTTGTTTAGAAGAACCAACTCATTCATCATGTTACTCTCTATGCTGCTGCTGCTGCTCGTGGTCAGTCATACAGAAACTGCTTATATGGGCGGTGTGGGGAGCTACACCACTAAAGACTTCCAAAATGACACATACTCAGTAAGTATGGATTCTCTGAAGTTTATTTTATTTTCCTTTTATTTAAATGCACTTGCACCCAATACCTCTTTCCTTTTAAATCTACAGATGATAGAGCGCTATAAGCAGAGCTACAGCTCTTGTGAAGATCTTTGTTCTGGCTGTCTTAAAATTGAGGAAAGCAGAGGTGATTGGTGTCTGGCAGAGTATATCATCAAGAGGACGTATCCGAATAAACAACTTTTTTCCTATTTTACTACAGGGTGACTGAATCTTATAAATATGCTAAATATATCTAACAATTATCAGATTTCACCAAGAAATTATTAAACATTAAACTCCTACACCTACTAAACAACTGTGCCCATATTCACAAAGACAAGAAATAGCTCTTTGTGTTGTCATTGTAGGAAAATTCTTGGAATTTCTAAGATTTCTAAAATTTTTCTTAGAATTTTACCTTAGTAAGATAAATTATTCATAAAACATCTTAGGCATTAAGGAATCTCCTAACGTGTGTGTAAAATGTTAGGACTGGTGAGGAGAAATTTTAGTGACACTAAGAGTGACTTAAGCAGGGAAGATTGTGGAAACAGAGAGAGCTGTTTGAGTGATCCACCACCTAAACAGTGGAGGAAATGACCACATAAATGTCTTTGACAATCATACAATTATTTGTATGATTGTAAATAAGATAAACTATCATACCCATAGGCAGAAATGAATAAGTGTCAGTGGCCCGATGGGTTAAAGGTACGGCCCCATTAACATAATTTTACTGAGGATAGATCAACAATAGGAAAATTACTAAATAATCAGCAATAAGAAGTGGAGAAATGTACAAAGAATACATATAAAATATGTGAGAAAATGTTTTCCGTATTGTATATGATGATGTCGGTAGTCTTAATGGCATTTCTGCAGAAATGTACTTCAAATTTCACCTATTTGTGCCATGATCCTAGGATCAGTTTCCCTTTCAAAACTCATCGAGTCTCTTCCCAGAGCTGCACAGACCGAAGCACTGCTACCATGTCCAGTTTGGTTTGCTCCACCATTTTTTCTCAAATTTATGTTGGTCATTTAGCCAATCACAGTAAAATGCTGTGAGTGCACATTAATATCAAACAGATGTAGAAAAATGAGTTATGAGTAATATAACAGTCCATGCCGTATCAGTCTAGTAAAGCTGGGCATGCACTGTACGATTTTTTTGCCCTTTTCGAGACGATTCTTCAGTCATGCGAGATCGGGCCGTCTTCTTCTTCTTCTACTGTTTACGTTTGTCTTCCAGCCAGACGAGTCCGTCAAGCGCCATCTCTCTACGGGGCTGGGTCCGATGTGTGGTTTTTAGACGTCCAGTGTAAGCGGTCAGATCACATCAGAGCATGTACAGTAAGAACAGATATGGAGAGCTGTAAACTTTTTAACCCTGCGGTTTCGTCGTACAGTTTGTGCTGTATCTGAGTATAGCGACTGAAAATATCGTACAATGTATGCCCGGCTTAAGGAGCTGGTACAGCCCGATTTCTAAGGCGGGACTAACAGGGTAACCGTCATCAGGTTAGGACCAATCAGATTACTACAGATGTGACACAAAAAACTCAAAGCGACACGTTTTTTTTTTTTGTTTTATTTATTTGTAGTCCTTGAAACATGTCATGCCATTGAGCAAACACTCCAGTGAACAACTTTTTGCCCCTTTTGTCTGAAAAAAAAAATCAGAGGACACTTGGTGTACTCAATCCTCCAAGGCACCAAGAAACTAAAATCTGTGTATGTATCTTCACTGGGATGATAGCAGAAATAATAAAGTCCCACCTCCTGTACTGTGATTGGTCCAGAGGGAATGGAGCGTTATCAGACTGATTTACGCTCTGTGTAATTTAGTCTGGTTGGTCAGGCTACAGAGTTGCTCTCAGCAGCGTCTGAATCACTCTTAAGCTAAAAAAACAAGGTAGGAATCATTAGGCTAAGATAGGAGCTCTCTGAGAGACTCTGAGAATCTTTGTGATTATGGGTACTGTTTTTTTTTTTTTTTTTTTTTTTTTTTTAGCAATTAAGTCTCCTGTTGGACAATGTATCTGGCCTGCTGTTCTGTAATGTGTTTTGGTACCCCTGTGTATTAAACCTTCCAAATATCTTCTATTAAAGACCGACTTCTAACTGGATACAAAACAGACATGGAATTTCATCTGGGGTAGCTACTATATTTGTTGAGCTGAGGAACCGCTCTGACACCAACACACTCAACTCATCACCAAAAACTGGCATCCTGCCGGTTATGAGGTAATTCAGACAGTTTTTATAAAATGCTACATGTTTGTTTAGTTCTTTTTAAGCTTTAGTTCTTTGAAGCTCAGAAATGGCTTCCAAATTACATCCACACTGCTGTGAATCAGTTTTTATCTGTGTAAAGCAAGCCATATTTAGTCATTAACATTTTTTCAGATATCTCCGCTTTCCTAGCCATGCATGAACTCCACTGACTGTTTTAAGAATAAGTAAAACACATTTTCATGTTGACATACCTTTATCTTTGTGATTTTAAGGTCTGTGAAAGATGCTATTTAAATAAAATAAAAACACTTAGTGTAATAGTGATTCAGTACTTTCCTTCAAAACTGGACATAGACAAGATGCATCTTTTAGGTTTTATTGTTCTCATTTGAAACGGTAAAATTCTGAATAAAATATATTGATTATATGTACCATTTTGTCATTTCCCAAAGATATAGTGCTTGAGCTATAATTGATAAAAGAGAAAACAATGAAATGCAAATTAGTTAAGATTCTAAAGTTTCCTAAAGGAAACCAAACCATTTGAGTTCTCATGTGGGACTATTATGTCTGTTTTCTGCCTCTTTCAGAGTTCCTTCAAACTGTCACAGAAATATTAGCTTGGTGGACTTTGACCCCGATGGAGACAAGGTCAGATGCAGATACGCACAAACCCCCCCACATGAATGCAACACCTGCACACCACCGTCTGTTCTGAGCTTATCAGTAAGTAATATATGATGGTTTCAGGTAACATGAAAGAATAATAAATTTAGTTAAAGCCCCAGTGTGTAAGTTGAGGTTGTTTGAATTACAAACAACTTCACCGTTAAGTGTGGAACGTGTCATAAATGCTGCTGAGTGTCATAAATGTGACAATGTTAACAAGCATGTCTTCCATTTATTTGGTAGCACGCTACTGCTAATAGCTAATAGCAATGGTCATCATGTGAAATGAGTTTTGGTACTGTTGCCTGGTCCACTTATTGTAAGGGACTTTGGGCTTGTTTTTTTTTTTCTAAAGCCACTCATAAATTCTGATAATGGGCTGTAAAACAAGTGACTATAAACATAATTTATAGAGAGACCCTCTTGGGGTGCTGCGCTATAGACACCGTCACCCAGCTGAAACACACAGATTCCCTGCTGGGAGGACGGGGTAGTTGCTGGACTACACAGCCCTGTTTCTAACATAATGCCAAAAATAAACTTCACTGTTATATTGAACTAAAGCTACAGTTGGTAATCCTGTTCAGAAACACTTTGTGTTATACTTGGTAAAATGGTTCTTCCATCCCCAAAGGAGTTAATACATTATGTATTCTGAAAAAGTAGGTTAAGAAGTTTGATCTCTTTGGGAGCTGCAGGCCTCTAAATATTTTAACCAGTTTTGGTCCTGCTCTCACCTCATCTGTACCTCAAGTTCTCGGGGTATCGATCGGTTGTCCCACATGCTAATCATTCTGATGCGCTCACGTAACGCCAGTGAGCGTGCACATTCCTTGTTAGTTTCCGCTTGCTGCGCACTTTTAGTGTTTATGTATCCGGTTAGCTTAGCGCTTAGCTTAGGTGTTAGCCGTTCATTGTAGCTGCACTGCTCTCACCGTATACTTTGAACATGGCTGAGAGTCACAAGAAGCAAACTGTGTACATGTTTATGAGAAAAAGAGGAAGGCCTCAGTAGTAAGTACTAAGACCAGAGTGAATTTGGGAGATTTTTTCACGCGATCCCCTGAGAAGCGGAAGACCAAGTAAGATAGTCTTGTGCATGTACAGTTACTCAAAAAGGGACAAATCGGTGACTCTACCTTTAACTTACCTGTCCAGCAGAATGCCTCCAACCACCACATCTGTTTTGAAGCTCTGCTCCCTAATAAATTGTCTCCAACCCACCTGGTAAAAGCTAAGCCGATGTGGACTTTCATCCCAGTTATTACTTCTTTTTCTATTCTTGCTTGCCTTTTCTTCCCTCTCGCTGGGCAAATAGTATGGATGGTCCTACATTTCAACAGAAAACAGCCTACATAATGAGCTACGGCCATCTTTGCTTGTTTCATTCTCCTCCTCCACCAACAGAACGTCGTCATATGGAAAACATCTTCATATGGAAAACAAATATGTAATGGTTGATAAGTTTATCCCCTTTCGGTTACCATAATCAGAAATTGATCTGTGAGCCTTTATGACTCATAGATCAAGATAAGATGTTGCTTTAACAAGAAACATAGCTAAAACCAATAATGCACTACACGAGACAAAAGATTTGATTTTAAATCTCCATTTTTTGTCTTCTTGCAGTCTTGTACTCTTTCATTCAGCCCAACTAACAGCAGTGCTGAAGGTCCGTATGCAGTGCAGCTGATGATGGAGGACTTTCCCAGAGAACCATCCAAATTGATCAAAAGCAATGGTTTAACGCTTGTGATCAATGACAAGATTGCCATAAGCTATGTCCCTGTCCAGTTTGTTTTGAAAGGTATACTTTTATATTTTGATTGATTTTTTTGAGTTTTATTACCACGAAGAGCCGCACTGATGTAAACAATTTCCTTTGTTTAAGATTACCGGATTTGTCAGAAGTCGATTAATAAACTAAAGATTATTAAAAGACATGAAACTTTGACCTTTCTGAAACTTGGAATTTGTGAAAACTACTATGACAACAGCTGAGCTGGACTAATGGTTTAATGTTACTGAATTCATCTTTTAAACTACCTGGACAGTTGTTTTGAATGAAACTTCCGATACACAAAGTAATTTTAATGTATTTCACAAGTTTATTTCACCACGTCTGCATTTATTTCCTGCATTGCTCCAGTGGATCCTGCTGCACCCTCCTGCACAGAAGGTGAATATCTGCCCAGGTTCCTGTTTCCAACTCCAGAACACGGAGCTCAGATGTTCATTGATGTTAATCAAACAATACAAATAAAAATCCAAGCAGAGGCAACTCAGTCTGTGTGAGTAACAGTTAAATATTGTTTCTATTTATGTAAATGTTCTGACATGATTCATGTTGGCAGCCTGAAATTTGATCTTTCCTGTTGTGTTAAAATTATATCATAACTCCACCCCATACAGACAGCATAAAACCTGTGGATGCCTGTGCCAATTCCCGGTTATTATGCTGTTAGAGCATTTTAAACTTGACAAACTAAAAGGCTGGTGTATTTTAGCAAACATCGTCAAACCAATCTGTGGATCTCCTGTTTGTTTAAAGGATCACTGAGCTCCTGTTCAGCGGACCATTAGGTGTGGTCAAGTATGCAGCTGGTTCTGGACGTTTCACTCTGAGATGGACGCCTTCTACCAGTGAAGACGAAGAAAGCCACCCCATCTGTTTTGTTGTCCATGCAAAGTCAGTATTTGATCTGCTGGTTGCCAAATTATCTCAAATGCGCAAAGAAACAAATCAGTGTTCTCAGACTGCTTGGCCAAAATGTGAAGGAGCTACTATAGCAGCAGTATTATTGCTGCATGGATGAACAAATCCTGGGTTCTGTCTATAAAATGTCTCTTTGCCTGCCACAAAAAACGTGCCTATCATTTTCGTGCTGGGGCACCTAAATGTTCCCACTGAGGGACAATAAAGTATATTTCCATTATTTTGTATTTTCTATAGTTGGTGGGCCTTTGAGTTGATGACGTCTAAAAGTTTGCATATGAAGACAGGCAGAGTGATGCTGCAACTTACTGCAAAGCAACAATTTGCAGCAATATTTGATTTTAGTACAAGGGGGCATCTGGTGCAGCATATTTAAGGAAAAAAGTGTCAGGGTTAAAGTTTTTATCAGGCTTTTGTTTACTATTTTTTTTCAGATTTTCTTTGGCAAGGCAAGGCAAATTTATTTATATAGCACAATTCAGTACCGAGACAATGCAAAGTGCTTTACATGATTAAAATATAGGAATAAAAGCAAGTAGGGATAGAATGTAGAAACAAAAAAAGAACATTAAAAACAGTAAAACAGTTTAACTGGAACATTTAAAAGCAATTTTAAACAAATGTGTTTTTAATCTCGATTTAAAGGAACTCAGGCTTTCAGCACTTTTACATTCACTGGAAGTTTGTTCCAGATAAGTGGAGCATAGGAACTAAATGCTGCTTTGGGTTTTAGTTATGATTTGACTTTATTTTCTGTTAGTTTTCAGCTCCTCCTTCCCCTCACGCAGCTTTCCATTTACTCCATCTGCAAAAAAGGTTTCTGTAAATTTACAGAAACTGGAAATGAACCAGACCATAATCTCAGCCCCCAGGGTAAAAAGTGGGGATCAGCTTATGCCACCTCGGTGTTGGCACACAATAAGTCGAGTGCTTGATTGCAGCTAGACCTTGCAAGGATGAATTTTAGTACTTTGATAAAAAGTGCTTAAATTCATTCAACTTCAGAGGATTTGAAGTCTGCAACTGATCAGAAATGAACAACTTTGCTATAATTTATTACAATTTTAAAGAGCTGTCAAATTGACTTTCCTTCTTCACTTTAGGAACAAACTAATTTCTGTACAAAGAAATAAGAATAAAAAAGCTGTTAAATGTATAGAGAGCAATCTGATGTCTATTATGTTTTTCGGATCAGATCCTCTGAAGTTTTTTTGAACGTTATTTGAAGGCTGTTTCTTCACAAATTTAAGATTAACGCCCTGAACTGAATCACCTCCACAGTGATTCCAGTTCGGTTTACCAGTCTGAGCATCGCTGTGTTATTGTGACTGTTGGAAACGGTGAGTCGGTTCTTTCATTTCCATCTTTGATTTAATTTACTTTTTTATTCCCAGAAACTCATGATCTTTCTGCTTTTTTTTACCCCCCAGGAAGAATGGTGACTTCAACCACTGTTGTTGCACCCACCTTTCCTCTGACAACCCCAAATCCTCCACCGAGAACATGTAAGTAAGATGAAAGCAGGAGTAAAAGTACCTGTGGAAAAAAAGAGGAGTGAATGTACCTGGAAGTAGTGCCGTAAACCATGTTGATCTCTTGCTCTTCCAGCTCATATCACTGTTCTGAAGCTAAAGTTCTCGACTGCGATGCCACTGAAGGACAATCATGACAGAATCATAAAAGCGGTCGGTAATATCCTTGAATTTAGCACAAACAATAATGGCTTGAGTTTAATCCAAATTGATTCAGCCCAATAATCTTCCATTGTTAAATGATAACAGAGTTTAGTTTCAGTGATGCAGTTTAGCCCCACTGTTGATGACAACGCTGATCATAGATCAGTATGTTTTTAAGGCACCACTGACTGTGTCTCACATCTTGTGTTTTTTTCTGCAGATCAAAGAAGAACTGATCAGGCGAGGGATGCCACCAGACACAAATGTACGCCTGCTGAGCAACACATCATTGAAAGTTACAAAAACAGCTGCCCCCTAGTGGCTAATTCTGAGACTTAATGTGATCCCTGCAGGGAAAAAATACGGGTTTTGTTTCTTGTATCTTTTTAAATACTTTAAGGCCTTAACGTTGTTTGGGAATAGGTCAAAAATTGTAAATGACAGAAAGAAAATGTAGTGTCCATGTTGTTTATTCCTGTGAAGACATGTTCTTAAAATTAAGAGCACTTTAACAAGTGTAAATTATAATAATTGATCAGTTACCAATATGAACTAAATGATTTTTTTTTTTTAAATAAGTAGTTTGTATCAGCTGAACTATTTATTTGGGCAGACATTTACCCAGGGTTTTCTACTTTTTTATGCCCATCATCTTTGTGCATTGTATTTATGCCTTTTGGATTTTTATTGATCTTATTGTTGTATGTTGTTCTGCACCTATTGACTGGGTGTTAAAAGAGTTTTTTTAAATACGTTTTCAAAATGAACCATTCACTCTAAAATACTTTTAATTCTTAATTTTTAGAACTATAGATTTTCCAATGATGTGGACAAACTCTGATTTTATTGTCTCTTCATTCCACACAAGCGGAGCTTATGACAGATATTATGAAATTAAGACATTGTCTGGTCTGTAGAGAAATTTCCCGGAGAGTTTGTTTTTCTTTCTGCCCAAGATGGTTGTTGCTCCAATTGGCTGCATCTATTATTGGGTTGTTTTCTGCACACGGAATCAATTGTAGGCAAGTCATAAGCTTCTGTTTTCATGTCTTTAATTTTAAAAAAATCACCTCCATCAACTCAACATGAAGATGCTTCTACAGATCAGAATTTGTTAATGCATGTTTAAAAACAGCACAGCCACCTTTTTAACAGGAGCACATGCACAATCTTCCACAGTCATATCCAACACACTCTACAGCACACAATTGTACATTACAAAACACGTTTAAATTATGAAAAGCCCGTCCGTCCGTCCTCACAAGGTTTGGTACAAGAGTGGGATGGGGAGCATGCCAATTCAGCTCTATGAGAAGAAATCTTGTTGGCAGTCATGAGGAATGGCCTTTGAGGGCTCTGTGGAGTCTGCCAGGAGACAGGATTGTGCATGGGTGTGTGTGTGTGTTGACCTTGCACAATGTTAGTTGCATGGCAGACGCAGTTTTTGCAGAAAATATCATCCAACGATGGGGGGTCCAATAGCTCAGCAGTCTCAGCAGTCTGATCACATGTCTGAGAAATGTCTGGGATTTCTGTACCAACCTCTGATATAGTAAGTTGAAACTGTCTTTGTGAAAGACTGTGCTGTCACAATTTAGATGTGTGGTTGGGGTTTTTCATTTGCGTTCATATTTTTCAGAGTTTTTCTTGTCCTTTATTTTATTAGAGATTTTTATGTTAATCTATGTCTTTACTTTTTTCTTTTGTTATAGAAATGTATATAATTTTTGTGTTAAACATGTTTTTCTTAAAGCACAAAGAGTTACTTTCTAATCACTAAAACTGTGTGACAGTCTACAGATGGGGAGGTTTGCAGCAATAAATTCATTCAAGCTCTTGTACTTAGACACTTAGACAACTTTGTCATTTCGTATGCACAGAGTGCGTACAGAATGAAATTTCGTTGCATACAGCTGGTAAATTACAGTAGTCACCAGGCACTAAGAAGCACAGGAGGTTTTATGGGGGGCCTTTCAAAATTGGATGCAGTTTGAAAGCTTTTTTATTGTTCTTAATGTTTTTCCTGGTACAATATTAAAACCACCTGGGCTAATAATTAAAAGTTAGTTCCTGAATTGACACTTGAGGATCTATTTTGCTAAGCGCTTTGAGATTGTGTGTGCATGGACCACACACCCCAGTTACTACGTGAGGAGCCAACCGCTTATAATAAACATGCAACTGGGGGTTTGCGGGTAGACAGATGCTTTCAATGGCCGTGGAGGGGGACTTTGGTAATATACTAAATGAAGCTTAATGATAACGTTATAAGTGTTTGTCTCCCTTTGGAATTCCAATTGTAATAAATATATGCATATTATAAGTGTTTTGTCTCTGATAACTGTTTTCTTCCTTTGCTGCCAAATCTACGAATCGGGTGAAGCGAGCCTTTACGAACGAGACTGGAAGAACTAACAGGCCGCCTCGTTACCTTCTAGATTAGCCTGTGTTCATTTTTACTTGGAGTCTTTTGCTTGTTTTCTTGGGAAGATTATGTTCCTTAAATCTCTGTTCAGCTCCATTCAGGTTTTTTTTAGCATTTCACCGTCAGCCATAGCCACCTAACCTGGCAAGCTAGATTGATAATGTGTTGCACTCTCTGTTCGGCACATTATCAATGTGGCACTGCTCTTATCCAATCCATTCAGGCAACCGAGGGATATTCAGCTGAACTCTCCAAGCTGAGAGTGCTCCAGTGTTGTAGTCAAGTCACTATGCCTCGAGTCCAAGTCCAGGTTCGAGTCTCCAGTGTTCAAGTCTGAGTCATTAAAAAAAAATCTGAGTCGAGTCCGAGTCAAGTCGAGTCACTATTGATCCAAGTTGAGTCCTTATTGATCAAGTCGAGTCCAAGTTCCGCACTAAAGTAAGCATAGCCTACATGTTTTTAAACTAAAAAAAAAATCCACACTCCACCACATTGCACTAATAATTTAGATATTAAAATCATACACCAAATAATATTCTAATGACGTATTAAAATTATAGCCTAATGATATAAAAAAAAAGTCGAGTCTTTTTCTCAATTTTTGAGTCAGAATGATCTGAATGTAGGAGTCCGAGTCCAAGTTCGAGTCATCGGTGCTCAAGTCCAAGTCAAGTCACGAGTCTTTAAATTTAGCTAATGACTCGGACTCGAGTCCTACAACACTGGAGTGCTCCAACGTCTAGTGCCCACCTACCATCGATCCAGACACCCAGGACATGAAAATGTTTTTTTTTTTTTATTTATGAATAAAAAAAACTCTATGTTCCTTTCTTTTATAAAACACAATATTACATTTAACAGTTAAAAAAGGGGAAATATGGCTGGTTTGAAGGAAAGAGGCGTCTGTGCTGAAGCTCCCAATGTTACCTCAAATATGCCCCTTAGACATACTCACCGACATTACTGTTGATTAAATTGAGTATGTGCACCCAAATTCAAATGCAAGGTGAGGCAGCAGCCCCACAGCGCTGGAATTGCCTCAGAAGTTGGCTCAACAAAGTCCTGACTTCGGGGGTGGGCAGTTATGTATGCTGTCCTAAATTTTGTTTGCTTCACAATAAAAAAATTATACCTCTTCAAAGTTGTAGGTGTGTTCTGTAAATGGTGCAAGCTCTTGAACAATACATTTTAATTCCAAGTTTAGAGGAAACAAAAAAATAAAAAATTCCAAGGGACTGTACTGTACTGAAAAAAAAACAAGTCAAACGGGACCTGAACACATGAGAGGTACATGATCGTTATCTTATTCTGGTCATTTACTTCCTTAGTTTTATTAACAAAAAGCACTTCAGTCAAACTAGGCTGATTTACTCTTACCAGTTAAATGTTGAGGTTACGTTTCCATTCTCTTGTTCACTTGCTTGGTACCAGGCCATATATATCAACAACCCTGGTTTTTACTGTACATATGTTATTTAAACAGTTTCCCTTCTACCTTTTGGCTAATCATAAACAGATCAGGAACCTTCACAGTGTAGCTCAGATTTTTAGCTCAAACACACCTTGTTTTCTTGTCTTGATCAAAGATATCGAAACTACGAGGGCTGTTATTAAACTTGTACGTCTGCTCAGTTACAAACAGCATATTTTAGGCTCATTCCGAGAATATGTGTTTCCAGCTAAAAAATCTGTTTCTTGGAGTATGGATTTCTTTTTTTTTTTTCATTTGTTTTTGGCTAAATAACTAAATGTATTTATAATGTTTATGGATATAGTTCTACATATCTAAAAATCATATAAAATGACTTCAGCGACATATGTTCTTTATTGTGATTTATTTACCTTTTTGACTGAATGTATCAAATTTTTCACTCAGATTTTCTGAAAATGTTTCAACGCATATCTAGTTAATTATGGTGACTCACACTTGATCAACCTGTTGTTAGAAAGTCTTTTTACTAGCACATGGAGGTCTATCTTCCTAGCCACATTCCAACTTAGATGCAAATCATTGATCCACCTGTCACTTTCCTGGGTCATTAGAGGCTATTGCTCAGTGTGAGTTGAGAGACCTAATGGCAGTGATAGATAAGCTCACAGTGTTACCAAAATAATTTTTGTCTTATCTATCAACATTAAGGCAAAAATGAAAGGGGGAAAAAATTTTCAAACAAGCTTTAAATAGTGTCAGTGAAGTTATCATCGCAATAACAATATCATTGTAATAATTATCGCAACCAATGCAATATCATTATTAATACGTCAATGTAAAGGTTTATTATTCCTAAATACATAAATAAATGCATGCATATTTTTTTTTATCAAAGCCCAAAGCGCATTTGCTCACGATACGTCCGATGGTCCGTTCTGTCCTGTCTAATTTGTACTCTCCCCAACCAATGTTTTATTTTTATTTTAACAAAATCTCTCTGACTGTAATGATTTGTTATGTAAAGTCCCAATGATATTGTCGAGGGTAAAGGGCATGCAGCTTCTGCAGGTAAGGGCACACAAACCTAGAGTACAAATACTCTCAATCACTGATTGGTGAGTAGCTGATGAGGTTCCATGATTGACTGACAGGCGCTGTCACGTCAACTGAGCTACGGCAGAGCTGCTAAAATTGGCAGTGGGTCCTGAATAAGGCATTGAAGTGTTTTCAGAAAAGCACTGAAGGAAAGTCGGGTTGACTTTTATCAACACCTATTTGCTATCGTCATCTCCAGTTTGATGTTCTTCAACAAGTGTCTAAGCATGAGTGTTTTTTTTTTTTAAGCCAATGATCGAAACATTTTACAATGTAATAAAGACGGGTTATTTTTCTGTTGTAGTGTTATGGTATTAGGTATCTAGATTTGCCAGTTAGAATACAAGTCAGTATGTATTTTAATTTTTGCAAATAAATGTATTTTTTTTTAATTTGCTGAGATATGGAACCATCTTTTATACATAAATGAAAGATCTATGACTTTTGCACTCACTGCACAACAGTGTTTCTGTGTTTTCACTTTTGAAATTTAATCTTTTCTGCAATCACATGTTTTTCCTCATACCAGATAACCTGGTCTATTTTGCTGAGACATACCATCAACTCACTGGATGACACAGAGGGAGTGGATGAAAAGCTGCCTGTGAGAGAATAACTTCACTTGTCTTTAACAACTCTCAGTCTTTGTCTGCAGACCTTGACTCTGTCACTATGCTGCCGTCCGTGTTGCTGCTGCTGCTGCTGTGCACCAGCTTGTGCAGCGGTGCACAAGCTGGTTATTATGGTGTGGTCTACACCTACTCTTTTCTTGACCATCAGCAGTTTGGATACCAGGTAAATTCAGTTTATTAAAATATTGTACTTTCATTTTTAATTTTTTTTTACATATTGCATTTAACACCTCTTTGCTTAAACTTCACAGTTAACTAATACCTTTAAGCTAAGCTTCAGCTCATGTGAAGAGCTCGACACCTTATTTTGTAATGGAAGCTGCTTTGGGTCACCAGTTTATGCAATCGATGAAAGCAGAGGTGAATGGTGTCAAAAGGACTATATCCTGACTACAAACATTGATTTCCTGTCTACATTATATTCTGTGTAAGTCTACTTCAGTATTAAATGGAAATGTACTTTGGTATGTTTAGATTGTAACTGATGACTGATCCAAATCCTGAACTCCCACAAGACATCCGTTCAGCTGATTAGGTGTTGCTGCTTTTCAAGGAACAAACCCAGTTATAATGATCTCATGGACAAATGTCAGTCTTCAGAGATCTGGTCTCATGTGCTGCATTACTTCTCCGTAACATAACAAAACTTCTCAACGTCTTCCACTGTAGATTCGGTTTTGCAAACTGGACAGCAAACATAAATGGCATTGAGTTATCGGCAGCAGCGGCACAAATCGAGTTGAGAAATCGTTCCGACATCAACAAACCCAACTCATCACCACGGACCACCATCCTCCCTCTAGTGAGGTAATTTAAGATTTTTTTATTACTAAAATTTCATCTATAAGCAGAGCATTTTCTGAATTAAAAAAAGTATTTAGATGATCATGTGGAGAATCATTCATCCTGAAACAGAGACCAAAAAGTTACATGAAGAAAAAAAAAGTAACAGTATAAATATCTGACTGTAAATCCTAATTCTTTTAATACAAAATCAGTGGTTGACTCATTGATGGGATAATTCAGCTGATGCTGTTTCTAGGTTATGAACATAATTCTGTTTAACACAGCTGTTCATAGATAAATCGGTGTAAAAAAAATTCTTTAAATAGAGCTCCTTCTTAGGCAAACTGAGCAGAGACATCTTTTGGTTGTTCCTTTTAAGAACAGGGAAATATAATCTGGAGGGGAACCCTGGAGAACACGTTGGACAGGTTTAAGTTTTGGAACAAAACCAGAAAAGTACTGCATAGATGTGTGGTGATGTGATGCTTTGATACATTTTCTTACTCTCACAGAGTTCCTTCAAACTGTCAGAGAAACATCAACCTGTTGGTCTCTGACCCAGATGGAGACGAGGTTAGATGCAGATATGCAGCTGGTGTAGAGTGTCACACCTGCACACCACCGTCTGTGCTCACCATCTCACCAGTAAGTGTCAAAAGTTGCCGTAACAGGAACAAGAAGCTAATTAGTCCAGACTCCATTTTGTTTCATCTCTTTAACTGGGGGGGGGGGGGGCAATGCAACGGCACAGTTTGTTACACTGTTGCCTTGCAGAAAGAAGGTTCTGGGTATGAATCTTGCCAGGGGTCAGGATTCACCCGAACCCTATAACCAAGCAATGCTGGATTGATACGTGCGTATAGACAATGAATGGTTCTATAAAATTGTTGATTTTTGCGTTGTTAAAGAATTGGCTGTGGTCACCCCAGGTTATTTTTCTGAATAATGTGGTGTTTCTAATCTAGACTTCTGTAGTAATAAGAAGACGCTTGAAACCGAAACTATATTTTACCTTATTTAATTTAATCTAAAAGGCAGAGGGATGTTTACAGCTTCAGTACTGGGCTCTCATACACAAACAACGCAGCGACATGATTTCTAGACACCAGAGAGCCCCGTTCATTCTTCTCACAGACACTAAGTAGGACCCATTGTGTACACCCATTGAGGGGCGTGCACAGTATAATATCAGTGAAGATCATGTCTTAGCTGACACATTTTCCCCTAATCAGTCAATCTGTCCAATCCAAGTATGTCAGACTCTGTGTCTCTAGTCACTGTGTGTTATCAGTTGTTTCCATGGTAACAGTAATTCACAGCCCAGACTCTGTAATCTCATAATCCCTAACAGTGTGTTGAATGATCCCAGTAGAGCACTGTGGTGTTTTGTTATACCTGATTTGCAGTAAAAGGACAATAACGAGATTTGAATTCATCAGTAATCCTTTGACTAGGTTTTAATTTGGACATTCTTGTTTTCCTTTCTGTCGTCTTGCAGGCTTGCACTCTGTCGTTCAGTCCCACTAACAGCAGCGCTGAAGGTCCGTATGCAGTGCAGCTAATGATTGAGGACTTTCCCAGACAGACAATTAATGTGACCAATGGCAATAACTCACAAGAGGTGATAACTACCAGCGACTCGCTCAGCAAGATCCCCGTTCAGTTTGTTTTCAGAGGTAGGCTGCACAGTTTGATCAGCTTATTTTGAACTGATTTAAAGCTGTGCTGGATTAGAAAAGGTTGTTTCTGTGCTGAATATGTTGCTTACCTAGTAGCATTAAATAACTTCTAACTAACAGCTGGAAGTTGTTTAAATTAATGACCAAACTGAAGATCTCGTTCAGCTTCACTGAATTTGTTGCTCTGTCCATCTGCTCCAGTCGATCCAGCAGCTCCATCCTGCACAGAGGGTGTGTATCTGCCCAGGTTCCTGCCTCCAACTCCTGAGAACGGAGCTCAGATCTACACCGATGTTAACCAGACTGTGCAAATCAGCGTCAGAGCCGAGGCAACCCAGGCTGTGTGAGTGACTAGTACAGGCACGTCCTTCAAATGCAGGCGGGTTTTGGCAACGCTTCAGGACAACATCGATGGCCCTAGCGGGTGGTTGCAACTTCCATTGATGCTTCAAAATGAAATAAAACAACATTTTCTTGCAGCAGTCCAATCATTACAGTTCAAATATTAATAAAAAAAAAGCTGTCACTGGGGAAGCTTTGGAAATATGAGCCTAACAAACTGCTTATCTCCTGTTTCTTGAAGGATCACTGAGCTCCTGTTCAGCGGGCCGCACAGTGTAGCCAAGAGTTCATCAGGATTGGGAAACTTCACACTGACGTGGACTCCATCTGCCAGCGACGCGGAACTGACCAACACTTTCTGCTTCGTTGTTCAAGCAAAGTTAGTTTCTTATCTTAATAATGCATGGGAAAACTACGTAATTGTTAAAATTGGTTTGATTCATGTTATCGATATAGGGTCAATTAACAACAAATGTTTTCACATTTAAAATTAAAAAAAAATAAATAAATGAAAGGCAAGATTATTTATGTTTTAAAACATTTCTTTAGTCAGACTCTAATACGACTCTAATATGACGCTATCATAATCTGGCCCATCCAAAATGAGAAAATAAAGACAATTATATTGACGCTGGTTAACCTCAGACAAAAAATGTTTATTTGGATTTTTAGTCAGACAACTGTGTGTATTTGAAAGCAGTGTCTACAGACATTCAGTTTTAACTGTATGGTAAAAAAAAAAAAAAGATCAAGTTAAATTGAAACATAGCAATCACAAAAGTGTGCTGTTAGTGTGGAGTTTAAATATAACATGCTGAAGGATTCAGAGATCTAGGTATAACTGTGGCTGCAGCACGTTTCTGCTCAAAAAGGTGAAAACTTGACCAACCAGAGACATTTCACATGCAGTTTGTCCAAAAAACAAAAAAAAATGCACATTGAAGTATGTGGCTATAACTCACAAAGTTTGAAATGGTTAAAGGAGGAGAAGGCTTTTGTACAGTAATTGTGTTTTTAGACTGTTAAATGGTGTTCATTGCAGCAGAGACCTGATTAAGATGGCAAAGCCAAAACTTTAAAGCTCACAGAGATTTAAGTTATGACATTAAGAGAATGAGAGGACTGAGGAAACTGGTGGTTAACCACAGCTCAACCATAATCATGTTTTCCTAAACTCATGTATCTCCGCTATTTATTCTGTATATCTGATTTGGACTGTTTTTTTGTTTCTGTTTTAAGACTATGTCAGACTGATTTGCTTGATCATTCTGTTAAAAGTTTTAGATTTAAGACGTTCTAATTATCCCCACAGTTTCTCCAGCTCTGTTTACCAGTCTGACCTTCGATGCATCTTTGTGACGACTGGGAGCAGTGAGTGGAAATTCAGTGTTTTTTTTCCCTGGGTTTGAATTCAAAAAAACTTTTTTTCCTGAGCTAAAAATGTTCCTGCTAATCTGTTGCTGTTTAAAGGCCCAACAACTCCAACTCCTCTGACTACAGCTGCAAACCTAACTACACCCAGATTCACACCATCCTTCACAACTACGCCTCCAACAACTACAACAACTACATCCACCATCCCAAACTCAACGCCGGACCCAGGACCATGTAAGCGTAAACAGAATTACTACATGTTTTAAAGCATGGGTGTCCAAAGTATGGCCTAGGGAGGGCATTTGTGACATTCTACAGGATTTTGTGCAGCCCTTGACCACAATTCAAAAACAATATCAATTTAGTTTGCCAACTCAGGTAGTTGATGCAGCTAAATAGAGATCCCAGTAAGGATCCAAATCAAAATATCCTTAAAGTGGAGAAAATAATATGCAACAAAAAACATTTATCTTTTACCAACTATGCTTTCTTTATATAATCTGATACTAGATATGGCTACAGTCATCTACTGTCGACCAACCTTGGAGCCAAAAGTTTCCTAAATTTAACTAAATAAAGCAGGACTGACTCATATGCTGTTCTCATGTTGAGTATACACAAAAAACCTCAGACAAAGACACCATAATTAATCTGGGACCACTGTGTGCCATTTTCTTCCATCTTTGTTTTTAACCAGGCAAACCTGAGAGACCTTTTTAATGTGTTACATCTACAACAATTTAAAAAAAAAAACTTTTCTACAGAAATCTGATTGATTTGCTTGTTTCATTTCAATATTTTATGTTTAGAAAAAAATAACATTATTTCTTGCAATTCAAAATTTTGTGGCACACCTCCAAGTACTTCTAACTTCACATTTTTGGCACCAATAGCAAATGTTTTGGACGACCCTGTTTTAGAGCATCCCTTTTTCACCATCAACATACATAAAAAAAGTAGTCTTAAGAAAAGCATTTTAGTTTTTAACCTTCTAGGTTCATTTCGTGCTCCAACCATGTTCCTTGGATGCAAAAAAATGCTATTTCAATGGTTGTCATCCAAACGTTATGAACCAAAATCGTGTTTTTCTTTTCCATTTTCTTGAATGTAAATATTAACTTCAGTCCTTGTGACACGGATTAAATATTCTGGCATTTTTTTATAATTAGAAACCTTATTAACAGTATATTTTTCCTTACCCATATGCAAGTAGATTGACTCGTCATACAAATTTGTCATAATAAAGGCTATTTTAACCCAGTGGAAATGATAAAATTTTATTTTTAAAGAATCGTTACACCAGGAAAGAAGGATGATTCAGTTAAAAACAGGACTTAAATTGGATATTCTAAATTTTGAATGGTAGTCAGTGTTGCAATAATTGCCCTAAAGGGACACAGATTTCTGCATTCAGTTTAAAAGGCACATGAAAGACATAAAGCAGGAAAAACAAATCTGGAAAAAAAAAAGTGAATCATGCCAAAATACACAGTCTGATTAAACTCTATAAGGCACTCCTAAGGGACCCTTCTGAGTTTTAATTTGATTTAATGAAATATCTTCTTTTCATTCTGTGTTTCTAGATTACGTTTTAGCTTTGAATGCAAAGATCTCCACTACTCTATCGCTGACGAATGACACTGATACCATCATACGACTGGTCAGTAACCCCGTTGACTTCAGTGTTAATTGATAACAATCAGTTTAACTCTAGTCTAACAGGTTAAGCTATCTCTGAACTGAAGAGTCTTGGTTTCATGTGTTTTGTTCCCCAGATCAAAGATGAGCTGATGAGACAAGGGCTGCCATCGGACATAATTCTCGAGCTGCTAAGAAGTGCTGAACTGGGAGTTACAACCACCGGCTAGGGCTAAACATAAGAATCTGATCTTTGCTGGGAAATGGGTTTTGATTTGTCATTTTTCCTTAATCTCTCATCTGATTCATGAAGTAATGCTTGTTTGAAATAATGATAAGGAAAATGTATTATTCTTTTGTTCAATGTAAAGAAATACTGTGAAGTCAGAGGACATATATGCATATACCTTTTATTCATTAATGCAAACTGAAAAAATGAATTTCATACTGCTGTCAGTTTGCCTAATAATAGTATCAAGTCTTTTGAGGGACAGTTTTAAGATGATAATTTGATAATTGGCAGCCTTGCGAGTCATGAAGAACTTGGTGACACAACTAAAGATCTTCTAGGCAATGTAGGTGTTATTGTGCAATCCCAAAATCTCTTCAAGATGATAAATTAAAAGTTTTCTGCATTCTTTGAATTTATATCAAAGACTCCTTGTTTTTCTTTAGACTGGGGATGCCTTATGGTGACATCCGCTGCAGGTTTTAGGGTAGTTTTCTTCCGGCTGCAGAGTAAATTGCTGATGCAGATACAGGCTGACTTGGTGAAATAGCTGCAGAGTCAAAACGATGAACAATGAAGGTCTTGATTTTCCAGATTATTATGTGCTCTTAAAAACACATGCTGAATACAAACACCTGAATTAGACTTCCTCTGCTGCGTGGCTTGTCTCTGCTGTAAGGATGTGGAGCAGAGCAGGAGAAGTTCTGCCATCTGTGTGCAGGTTGAGTCAAGCTGCTGGTCCTCTGAGCCAGGAGTGAAGGTTCAGGCATTTACCTAGCATGCCTCTTGGGTGCTTTCTAGTGGATGCTTTCTTTGCTGGAGGGATCATATCTCCCTTAGAGCCTGGGAGCACCATGGGATCTCTCAGTGAGTGTTTGACAGTATAGTTTACAATGAAACATACCAAGGCAAGGCAAGTTTATTTATATTGTACTTTTAAGTAACAAGACGATTCTAAGCGCCATACGTAAACAGAAGGAAAGTGTTGCATAGGAAAAAAACACTACATTAACTGATGAATAAGCAGTAAATGACCAGACTTCTTTAGTTTTATTGGAACAAGTTTTACTGGAAATGTTTCTATTCATGGACTTCTCTTGTGTTGTTGTAATAAAAGCCTAAAAAGTAAAACCTTAAAGCTACAACTAAAAAAAAAAAAAGTGTCCTGTCCCATGTTTCCATGTAGTTTTTATCCTCACCTCCTCGTTCCGCAGGGTGTGACAGGCAAATCTAACCCCCAGCTGCGCCTTATTAGAGAATTAGCGAGGGTTTAAAGGAGAAACGGGTTCCTGAAACAGGCGCCAGATGGTTAAATCACATCCTGTGTTCCTCACCGTGGATCGTTCCCTGGATCCGTGTTTTTTTTCTGGGCCGCACCTGAGCCGCGCACTGGAATCCCGGGCGGACCGCTCAGTCCGGTTAATTCCACCTGTCACCCGATCCTGCTGAGTATTAACAACGCTTCCTGCTACTAACTGGAACTGGACTTCCTCCTCCTTCGATCGTCCACATCTTATTCATTCAATAAACCCTTTGAACCCGCTGCTGATCTGTAATTCCTGCTTGCATTTGAGTCTCAGTACAAAACATGATAAAAGATCTGATCTTTCTGAAGCTACAGCAAAAATGAAAAACAAGTAGAGTAAAGGAAAGCAGAAAACCTGTTGCCTTTTCAATGTCCTTGATGATCCTCCTCCTAGGAGTCCACCGTGTGTCCAGTCTTCCTTCGCCCAGTCTTCTCGTTGAGACAATTTGATCAGTTGCATTGAGAGACCAACTGACCACATCCATATTTTACAATTCAGGAGATGTGCAAAAAGAGGCTCCAAAAAGCAGAAGCAGGGTAGACGGCGAGGAAAAAGCAGAGAATCATTTATTAGTTAATAGGAGACAAACCTTGCAATAATCTATTCAATTCAATTCAATTTTATTTATATAGCACCAATTCATGAAACATGTCATCTCAGGGCACTTTACAAAGTCAAATTCAATCAGATTATACAGATTAGTCAAAAAATATTTCCTCTCTAAGGAAACCTAGCAGATTGCATCAAAGTCTTGACAAGCAGCATTCACTCCTCCTCAAAGAGCGTAGAGCCACAGGGAGAGTTGTCTGCATTGTTGATGGCTTTGCAGCAATCCCTCATACTGAGCAAGCATGAAGCGACAGTGGAAAGAAAAACTCCCCATTAACAGGAAGGAAAACCTCCAGCAGAACCAGGCTCAGTATGAACGGTCATCTGCCTCGACCGACTGGGGTTACAGAAGACAGAGCAGAGACACAACAAGAGAGACAAAAAAGCACAGAAGCACACATTGATCCAGTAATCTGTTCTACATTAGATGGTAGTAGCGGGTGAGCCGTCTTCTCTGGATAATGTCACAGCTAACAGAACGCACACCTACACACCTACAAACTTTTCTAGAGCCAAGCAGCCATAAAACAAAACCTGAACATAAAATAAAATAGCTTTGCAGTGTGGTTCTTCCAGAACTAGGTCACTACAATAAAGACGCTCCAAACAGTGTTTTCAGTACAATTGAACCATCTAAAGGAAAGTGGGTGGGTTGAATGTCTTGCATGCAAATGATAAAATCACAGTTTCAACCAGTGCTGTTCTGTGGAATCTTCCTTTTAGATCTCTGCATCTCTAGATCTTGAAAAAAGGTTATGAAGAAAAGCTTACATGGGATGATGGCACCATACCAAAGCTGCATAAGCAAAAACCACTAATATAACGCTGCTGTTGATGTTTGTTCCAGTCAGAAGTTTAAATACACTCATCATTGACATGAAGATCATAAAAGTTTGGGCTTTAAACGTATGTTAGATATATTCCTTTTTGTTTTTAAAAGCCAATACTTTTTTCACACCTGTCTTATGGAGCTGGTCACAGACTCGCCAAACTAAAGCCAAACCACTGAAAAGCCTTTACAATCAGACCTTGAAGGTTTTACACCAAATGCCAATCAAATTTCATCACTGTTGTAATTTAGCTTAGGTCGGTGTTTTAGATTTTTATGATTAAACATGTAGAAATTGTTGCTATTATATACAAGTGCTCCTCATTTCAGGGGCTCAAAAGTATTTGGACAACTAAACATAACATTAAGTAAAATGTTACTTTTGAATATTTAGTTGAGACTCCTTTGCAGACAATGACTGCCTAATGTCTGGAACCAATGGACATCACCAAACGCTGGCTTTCCCCCTTTAGTGATGCTTTGCCCGGGCTTTACTGCAGCTGTCTTCAGTTGGTGCTTGTTTGAGGGTCTTTCTGCCTTAAGTTTTGCCATGAGCAAATGAAATGCATTTAGATTGGGTTGAGAGGTGGTGACTGACTCGGCCATTGATTACTGCACAGCTGTTCATTTTGACATTGAGCTGACTGCTCAGAACTTGCCTTACTCGTTGCAGGTATTTGGTTGTTGCTGCTTTCCTTGTGGCCTCTTCATGGTTGACATTTGCTTGTGGTATTCCAAGATACCATATATATCTGTATATATATCTATATCTATAGATAGATATGTATAATCCAAAATTGAGTTGCGTTGCTACAGAAGAATAAGCTGTAGTTCCTTGTCGATCACGGTTGTGTTCAGCTGAGGTCAGCTGCATGCCCTTTATTCATCCTTTTAGGTTTTAGGTAATTATTAAAGTGTGTTCTACCCTCGAAACAATCAGGATAACGCGTGTCAGAATTGTACTGTCTCCACTGATAGCATTCAATTATTTTTTACAGATGTGTTTTAAAGAAATCTCTGTGACGGCAATGTGTTCGTAATGTAAAATCCAACAAATGTTGTTGGTGGAAAAGGATGTGCAATTTCCACAGGTAAGGGGTGTTTCACCTTGGGTACAAATATCGGTCGCTGATTGGTCAGTTGGTGACGCAGCTCCATGATTCATTGACAAGTGGCGTCATGTCAACTGAGCAACGACAGACAGCTGCCAGAATTGGCAAAGACTCCTGGATTAGGTGTTACAATGTTTTCAGAAAAACACTGAGCAAAGGTCTGGTTGACTGTGATTTTAAATCCAGTTTCAAAATGTAATAAAGGAACCTTCTCTGTGTGCTGCGGTTTTCATTTTTTGCAAAATAAACTGCTTAGGTTTTGAAATTTGTTGAAAAATAAAACCATCTTTTGTACTTATAAAAGATTTTTGACTTTTGCGGTCACTGCACATTACATTTCTCTGTTTCTAGTAGTTGTTGAGCCATCAGACATTTCCTCATACCAGAGAACCTTCTCCATTATGCTAAGGCATACCATGAAATCCTTGGATGGCACAGAGGGTGTGGAACAAAAGCTGACTGTGAAATGATTCATTTATCTTTAACAACTCTCATTTTTTGTCTGCAGACCGTGACTTTGTCACTATGTTGTCGTCTGTGTTCCTGCTGCTGCTGCTGCTGCTCCTGGTGGTCAGCTGTGCATATGGTGCTGATTTGGGTTTTTGTTTGTTTTACCTTTAGACTTATCCAACCAGCTCGGTCTTCCTCCAGCCACCACCCTGCCCTAGATCATCTCCACCTGGTGTCACCAATTAGTCAATCAGGTCCTGCTATTATTTAAGCTCCTCTCCTTGTTTCATTGACCACAGGTTCCTACTGCTGCTGCTGTCATCTTGCCTGATCACGTCTCCCGGTAGCTACGGTCATCGTGTTAAATGGTTTTTGGCACTGTTGCCATGTTCGCTTGTTTTTTTTTTTTCTAAAGTCACTTGTAAATTCTGCGAGTCTTGCTTTTTGGGCTTGTTTCTGAAAGTGCCGTCGCTTATTTGGGGTCTAATATAAGCAACTATAAACACGACTGAGGAGTCCCGCTTCTGGTGTTGTGCAACAGAAAGCGCGAACCGGCCGGCTAAAATATTCCTCCGCCGTTCCCCATCCGCACATAGAGGAGAAAGAGACGAAGAAACGAGCCATGTCTGTTGGGAGGAACGAGTAGCTGCTAGACCACACTGCCCTGTTTCTAACATAAAGCCAAAATAGACTTCACTGCTATATTGAATTAACTTAGCTGTCCAGCAGAAAACCTGTAACCAATGCCTCCGTTGTTAAATCCCCGCTGCCTCATGAATTATCTCCATCTGGTAATAATAGCAGATGTAGACTCTCGTTTCCTCCCGGTTATTACTTCGTTTTCTTTGCTTGGTTACTTTCTCTTCCCTCTCGCTGAGCAATAAATTGGGATAGTCCTCCATTTAAAAAGAAAACAGCTAATAGCATGATACGATTGTTTATACTCCTCCGCCGACAGAGACAGGGAAAAGCGCTTATCGCTGACAAGTTTGTCCACTTTCAGCTACTGAAATCAAAACATAGCGAGGCACCATGCGCCTTCCAGTGGGTGCACCAACACCTATGTATTTATAAACAACTTATTCTAAGTTATGCAAATGCTTTAATTTTTAATGTGATGTTGTTAGACTTTGCCAGAATATGTATTTATAAAAGCAATACTTGATTTTTGCTGATTAAAAGCCAAATCAGTTACATACTGTCCCTTTAATGAAATAGCAATACATAAATATTAATAATAATAAATATTCACCTTATTATTGCAAATGACATCTCTTTGCTTAAACTTTACAGGTCATCAGTAATGAGAAGGTGAGCTACAGATCGATAATAAGATTCTACAAAGAACATGTAACAAAAGGTAACTTACAATATAACACAGTGCAGTATTTAAATAGGTTTTTGGAGTGGTAATTAGTTAATTAATGCATAGATTGTGCATGTTCCCTCCAGCTTCCCCTAAAGTCCAGAAACTTGACTAATGTTTTGCTGAATATGAAAGGAACATATGAGATGTAATTAAAAACTAAGACCAGAAGATGGTGGCAGACACTGACTTGATGAGCAACTTAATAGGTCGTGTTTACCACCAACATGCAAGCAGGAAACCACACCACTCAGACACAAAAAACAGCTGCATTTTAAAGGGTAAAAGGGCAAATACAAGTTTTGTTTCTAAAAAACAATATTGAAGCCATCAGATCAACTAAAATGAAATGTCACAAAATAAATAGTCACTTTACCAAAAGGAAGGAACATAAACAGTATTGGGCAACACAGTTTAAAACTGATAATAAAACAATGATAAAGGCAAGCAAGAACTTTGTCATGCTAAAAAAAAGATTTTATTTTATGTTAGAGTACATCAGCTTATTCAATTTCTACTCTATAACCTTGTAGAAAGGCAATCAGCACTACACACAGGGGTAATATTAATAGGATTTGGTTAGGTTGTAATTAATTATTAACATAAATTAATCATCATCATAGTTGAAAGGAGATGTAGTTGACCTCATAGTAAAAGCAGTTCAGTTTTGAATTGATGTTACTGTATAATTGAGCACAGTTATGTATTATGATTTATTCATTATTAATGGAGTCAACACCTTATAAACAAACACTGAATGGAATAGACTTTAGATAATGTAATGATCATTAAATAAGGGTCAAAATTGGTCAGAGGAAACAGAAGAGCCGACTAATGCCACTTAAAGCCGTAATGATAATTGAATAATTCAGAGCCCATTAATTAAAACCAACTGTTGCCACATAAACTATCTAATTTTTAAAATTGGTTGTCTTACAATCACTAATTACTTATTGTGACGCGTTCACTATCAATCAATCCATTGTCTATAATTGCTTGTCTTTGCAGGGTTACGGAGGTGAGACAGCTGGTGCCTACCTGTAGAAGGCATTACGCTTGTGGCAGGTTACACCCTGATAGTGTAATTACCGAAGCTGGTAACTAAAGAAAGTCTCAAGGTGTGTCAGGCATCAGAACGCTGCCCAGCCTGGAGGGAATTTACTGAAACACAAATTCAAACTCTATTTTCCTCCCACTGTCTTTGCTTCAACACATTTCCAACACTAATTCCTCTTTTTATCCACATAGAAATAAAACGTGAAGACTGGGAATTTGACTCAGTGTGATGTTTACTATCTAATTATACAACATGGCAACACTCTTTCCAGACTTTAATGCTATGATTCTCATCGTTTTAAATAAAGGAAGACATGGGATTAACTTTCTTGACATTAAGCCCAGTCACTGACGTGAGGATGAGACAAATCTTATGTTAGAAAAAATGAAAATCCTTGACGTCTTCCAGCTCCTCGATGGGAGGAAACATTGTATGCTGAGGGTTTGCCCTAAAAGAGCAAGGCATGCAAGGTACGCATTGAAAGAAGAAAGGCTACAACGTTTTGCAGTTTATTATCCAGAGGAAGGACCTCCAAGAATAGCACAGCTGGTGTAAAATCCACAGGTATCACCACCATGTGCTTTTATTATTAACAGGCCCTATGATATAACATTTGTACGTACTCTGAAAGAAATATGGTAGCAGACTGGAAAATGTGCACAAGGATTTAACGTATATCACATTTCTGTAGTGTGTGTAGATGTGTCAGATAATATATGGCCATAGTCTGTTTTCCCCAGTTATATACACTCCAAAAAGGGGACTAAAATTAAGTAATATGTTCTTGAAATTAGTGTATATTTCCTTGATTTGAACATGTAAATGAGACTATTTGCCAATAGAATGAATATTTTACCCTTGAAATAAGATAATTACATATACTACACTTGAAATAAGATGATGGGAATGAATTGTTCTTATTTTAAGTGCAAATATCTTATTTTTTTTTGGCAAATAGTCTTGTTTACCTGCTCAAATCAAGGAAGAATACACTAATTTCAAGAACATTTTACTTACTTTTAGCTCCCTTTTTGCAGTGTGATTTCCACTGTGCACGTAAAACAGACTCATACTCTCTTCTGAAAGTCCCATGCAGCCGCAGGTAGCTTCACATAAACAAAGTCTACCACGCAGTTCTGAAGAAAAGCATCTTTGAGAGACGTCAGTTATATCGTCAGAAATATCGAGTGTCTCAGCGGACATAAGTGACAGCACACGATTGAGGTTACCAGAAACAAAGAGTCTATTGGGGATTAAAAGGTCAGCATTCTTTGGTTAATTCACCCTTTAATAAAAAAATAAAACCTTTTTCAATCATTCTTTAAAACAGTAAGACATTATGATCAGCTCAGTTCTGTTAATTTAAATCGTGTCCATTAAAGGTCATCTACATCGCAGCTTTTAACCCCGGTATAGCAAACAATCTGGGCTGAAGTAAACAGCAGAGGTAAATACATCCACGGAAGTGAAAGCAAAACCAGATTTAAAGACTGTGGATGCAAACAAAGCCGGCAGGATGCTAACAGGACTGGTTTGACAAGTTCAGTTCAGCGGTTTGGGTAAACATGCCAGGAATTTAATTGTGTCTTTTCTATCACAAATGTCAGAGAAAAATGTGTGACTCATGGCTGTCAAGACTAACTAAACCAGCAAAGCAAATTATGGAGACTGATGTATTATTGTAAAGCAAATGTGTTGTTTTTTTTGCTGAATAATTATTCTGCTTATTGTAAAATAACATACAAAGTCAAATTGGTTAAATGGACAGATTTTATAAAGCACTGTGTTCTAGTAACTTTGAACCTGGTCACACTCATGTGAAACTGAAAGAGTTAATAATCAGGATTTCTGAACAAAACAGTAATGTTCGTTATAAAGGTGAGAGATCTGCTTTTACCAGACATTTTGCGACAGCTAGTCATGATATTTGTTCCCTGAAATTTCAAGGCATGGACGTGGTTACTGCTTCTAAAAGAGGAGGCAGCAGGAGATTCCTGCTACAAAGAGAAGCGTTATAGATGATATCCTGACAGACAGTTAAGGGATTGAACAAGGAATTGGTGTTAAACAGCTTTCTCTGGATTTCATGATCTCGTGTATTTTTGTGTTTGGATCAAACATAGTGTATGTTGTTGTTGTTTGAGTGTCACTAATTGGATTGACAGTGTTCCACACAGAGCTTTGTCCTTTGGGCCGTGTTTTATGAAATGTTTATTTCAGGATCGGGAGAAATCGGCAACGTACACAAATAAGGACTCAAACACTGTTCTGTTAGAATAATAATGCCCACATTTATTGTTCCCCACAGAATACAGCAAAACAAAACAGCAAGCTCTTCACACATGCAAAGTAGCAAGCACCTAAAGCAACATGCTTTCAAACAGGCGTGACGCTCAACAGATTCTCAGAATCAGCTCTTATCATTGGCGCGGAACTGGGAGCCCTCAGTCCAGGTTAAGATTAGCGTTCACGTGGCCGGCATCCACACACAAACCCATGGCAGACTCACCGGGCTGAGGGCAGTCTCCTCTTTATATACTTGTAAACAAAGAGTCAGATGTGGAGCAAGAGTGGCCATTTCTCCCTTGACAGCTGCCCTGTTTCCCAAAACATGTTTCCAAAACAGAAACCGTTCCCAGCATCTCAGCAGTGTGCGAAGCAAAATAACATTGCAAACTCAGAATACAGCAAATATAAGCAAAAAATAAGGAATACAGAATCAGTCTTTCTCACAACACGTTGTCATAGGTTCCCACCACTAGTTAAAACAAGTTATAACAAAATAACACATGTTGTTAGCACGAGCATATATGTTGCTCTTAGTTTATGTGATCTCAAAAACAAGTACCAGTTCTTGCCATAATATACGTGAAACAAGTTATATAACTGAGCAGGTTTTCCCATAATACATTGTTAAAGAGCAAAAATAATTCTTTAACAGATCAGGCTGACTGTCCAGTCTGCTTCTGATTGGCTTAGATGTTTTCTAATCTCTGTATGGTTACATTTATTGTCCTGAATCAGTAATACGTTGATCATGGCATGTACCTGAGATGCATCCATTTTTGCCCATGTTAAAGCTTAGAAATACCACAGAGTCCCGCTTATCCAGTTTTCTCACGTTTTGTCAGAACCGTCCACTCTCCCCTTTTTTCTCCATTGGCATTGAGCGCACTGATTTCCTGCGTTTCTTAACGCGCCGTCATGTGCCTTGCCCAGGGGCATATCAGCATGTGACGGGAAAAAGCTGGGACCAAACCAACAAGTCACAAATCGCAAGAAGACTACTCTTCACACTGAGCCGCAGCCGTCACGTTGATATTTGGTATCTGTCGAGGCCTGATGCCGGCCTCTTGTAGAAAAGTATCTTTTAAAAAATGGTGACGAGTGCTGCACACGTGACGATCCTAAATTGTTTGGTTGTTCCTTGGATTGTGCATCTTTCAGTTAGTGTTTAGTTTGCGTGTTTCATGCCCTTTTAGTGTCCCACCCTGGTTGCCTCCCATTGGTGCATCTATTTCTGTTGATTATGTCTCACCTGTTTATGATCCAGATGATTATTTACCAACATATTTAAGTTCCTGGTGTCAGTTCAGTCCTCACTGGATCCTCAATTGATCATAGTTAACCATAGTTAACCCTCGTTAACATGTTGGTTTATCTGGTCTACAACCTTACCTGAAGTGCCGCGTGTGTTCGGTTCACTAAAGTTACTTACCTTAATGATGGCTCTACGTCGCCTTCACTGCGCTGCTGGTCCTTGACGATCACAAATCAAGACAACACAACCCACAGTGTCTCTCTTTTGTGAGTGTAAAGAAATATGAAGAATTTATTTATTTATTTATTTATTTATGAAGGGAAGGATCAGGGTAATTCACTTTGTTCATCCCATAAGATGTTTTACATTGTTTTTCCAGAAGTTACCACACATCAATATATATAATTCAGATTAATCTCTGCTACAGCATAACATTGACTTCCTGTGCTTATAAGTCACCTTACTGTTCTGAATGTGAGGCTGTTGATCACATAGAAGCAGAAAAATGAGCCCTTTTCACACCAGGTTACCACATTCGTCATAATGTTTGACCTGCTTTAGCTGGTCCGGGCAGGTTTTACAATCAATAGCTTCACAGTTTTTCTTTGATTTTTTTAATTGTACTCTGGTTCTTTCTCCTCGGCACCTATTTTCATCCTCATTTATATAAACTGGAATGGCTACTTTGAAAAAACCTGGCACTATCAACTCATTTTATCTTTAAAACCAGACCTCAAATTTACCGTCAGTTTGGGGTTTTTTTTATGCCATGTTTCTACATATAAGAACATTGGTTTTAATAAATTTAAATTAATTAATCTGCTCCATGACAGTTGTTCATAAATCCAGTTTGTCATTTTAAAATCCTAACATTGTATCTTTAATTAAACAGAAAGTAAAAGCAAACACTTGGCGTGTTTCTTCGTGTGAGTAAATTAAAAGGTGTTGCTAGGTAACTGGGTAAATGTCAGACTTAATTGGGCCATTTGTAAAGGCGGGACCTCGTACAGCTTTTGTGTTTTTGACATCAAACCGGCTGAGTTGAAACAACTAATCCAAGTGGTTCATAGTTCCTGATGCTTTGTTAGAGCTGCATGTATTCACTCAACCCTGCTTTAGTGCGCAGGTCACAGATAAACATGCACTTTTGGTAGCTGATTTAGGCGGATGAATGCTTCACAAACCCACTGAGCCAGTGACTACAAGACAGTAAAGTTCAAGGCTACTAGAATAGGCAGACAGAGAAAAATGGGAATGGGACCAGTCTGTTTGCCATGGCCCAAATTCCTCTTTTCAGGTGAAGGTAAAATCTGCATTTCATCTGGAAATCAAGGTCCCAGAATCTGATGGAGGAGCGGAGAGGCACAGGGTCCAGTGTGAGGTTTCCAGTCGGTGATGGTTTGTGGGGCCATGCCATCTTCTGGTTTTGGTCCGCTGGGTTTTTCTGAAGTTCACAGTTAACAGAGCAATCTAGCAGGAATTATTAGAGCACTTCTTGCTTCCCTCTGCTAACACGCTTTATGAGATGCTGATTTGATTTTCCAGCAGGACTTGGAACCGGCTCACACTGCCAAATGCACCGACAACTGCTTTGATGTCCATGTCACTTTATTCTGGAAACAAACGCGTTGGCAGCAGATTCGTCTTAAAGTCTGCTAACAATTCGGTCATTGCTCATCTGCTCCAAAGAAAATAAAACCAGCCATGTTCCAGGGATGGATTACTTTGTTAAATGGTGTGAGGAGTCTTATCTTTATCTCATCACCAACAACATCATTGATTTTAGAAGGAAACCCTATTTTAATGAAGTCTCTTCAAGTCACAGGTCATTAAGGGTCTCTATTACTGGGACTATTTTAGATGACAAAGTCGTGAAGCCAACTGTGATTCAGTGCGCAAGGCATCACGTCAGTGCCTTTATTCCATGAGGAAGCCATGTTAATATTGACTAAACCATAACAAGCCTTTCTTTTTATGCTTCTATTGCCTTAGTTTTATCCTTTTCCTTGGTGTCATGCTTTGATCAGACAGCTCTGAAAGAGAGGAGTTCCCTCCAGCAGGCAGGGACGGCATATAGCTGCTCCGGTTTTAAACGTCGTCCCCTTCACACAGAGCTTCAGCTGCTTCCCTCTTAGTCCCTAAATGTAGGACCAGACGTTATAAAAGCTTTGTTGCGACAGTTGCTACCGAACTGAATGAGGAAATGGCTATCCTCACTAAGTTTTTGTGATTTTAGCAGATTTCCTTCTCGGTGCCCTGATTTGATTTGCGAGGCCTGGAGCACTTTGAGCATCATACATATTTATGTCAAAAGGTCCTGATTGTGTTAAGGTGTTAGTGTGAATGTTTTAAAAAACATAACCAATCTAGCTAGTGGTATCAATGAAGTAACCTTCAACCTTGAATTGTATCACCATGATTAATCTAGGAGATACTGTCCAGAGAAAGATGAGATTCATCTTCCTCTGGACAGCACTAAAGGAGCTCCTTTAGTGTCAGACTTAGACACCCTGTCTGTAAAAAGGAGCGCTACCGCAGGTCATTCATCCCTGCTGCCACCAGATTATACAACGCTACACTATAACTGTAACCATAACTGTAATAAGTAATGTGCAATAATCTATTTAATACAATGTGCTATAACCCGTGCAATAATCCTGAAAGAAGCGACTTCTGCTGCTATCACCATGTGAATATATGTCAGCACATATGTATATACATATATGCATATCACAGTGAATGTACATATGACATCATCTGCCTACTTCGATTTCGCCTGCATTTTTATTCCTCTCTGTTTTTTTTTTTTTTTTTCTCATTTTCTTTTTGATCCACTGTATATATGAATATACACTGTATATAACTGATGCACCTTTTCCTACTTTGGCACCTACTTCTGAATATTGACTATTGAGCCGATGTGACAAGTAAATTTCTCCAATGTGAGATCAATAAAGCCTATCTTAGATTCTCCAGAACCAACAGTCCAGATGAGTCTACAATATAGGAACACCACATCTTTCATGCAAAGAACCTGGGAGAACCCAAACTGGATCAATTATTAACAAATTGAAGATTGCTGTCAAAGCAGCCTAGGCTTCATAAATTCCTGAGCGGAGTCACGGGCTGATTGCCTCCGAGCCACGCTGCGTTGATGCAGAGGAGCCATTTAATGTACGGTGCATGGACATTAGTTTCAGCAGGTCCACCTTTCTAGCGGGATTTTAAAAATCATGTTTGAAATTGGTCTGATGCAATTAAAAGAATTTCAGGGAAAATGCATTTCTGGGTTTTGCTAAGCTATATTGATCAAAATTTACTCAAATAAATGCTTGTAACATACCATGGATTGTGGAGCGGACCTTAAACTGTAAATTGATATCTTAGATTACTGAGATGCTCCGCACTGTGGTCTATGTTGCAGCTGTATGATGATTTGTAGTGAGGGGTTCTTAACACATAGCTCAGAGCAACCCAATCTCACTGGAAAAAGTGTAATATCCACAATTTGGCTCCTCGGTATCTTTCAGTGCAACGTTTTATTTGACCTAATCATTTAAACTGGCAACCAGGTTGCGTGACTGTCAAGTTTCCCCCAGAGAAAAGTAAACATGGCTGCCATTCCCCGTACTTTATGTGGAGAAGTCGACATTTAAAGAAAACAACTGCCGTTTCCATGCATTTTGAGTAGGAGTTGGGGAGGGTTATACATTGGCTTCAGGATGAAGTTTGCATATTTCAAGCCAATGTTATCAAGCTCCTTTTAAGGAAACAGAAAGCATGAACAATCAAACATGATATGAGGGCCACAGAAAGAAACACTGACTGTTTTAAAAGGTGACCAATGAAAACAAGACTATGAACACCTTTTGGGGGATATAAAGTTTAAGAGAATGTCTGATAGTAAAAAATAAAAAAATAAATCATCCTCAAAATCAATGAATTCATCTGTCTTTGACCTGTTTGATTAAGTCTGGAGAGTAATGAACGTCAACATCTACACAACCTGATCTGCGGCATACTTCACCTCTAATGAGCAGCGTTCATTAGGCAAGGCTATTTCATGTTCTTTCATTGAAAACCACACCTGCCGATCTTTATGACGAGCAAGGGAGAGGCCGAGAATAAGAGACTGATGGTGACAATATAAATGCTCATTGTCTCTAACCTGCTGCTTGTGTACAGGCATTGACTGGTGCACCATGTTGCTCTCTGTGCTGCTGTTGCTGCTGGTCTGTGGATCACAAGCCGTTCATTATTATGGCACCGTGATGACCTATTATCCAAAGGAAATAGATAATGGATCCCTCCTGGTAAGCTGAGCTTCCCTGAAAACCCTCGTGGTTTACCCTGCAGATTTTTATATCACTTGACATCTTGTTGCCGTTCACCTGCAGGTGACTGCGCGGTACAAGCTGAGCTTCGTCGCTTGCACAGACAACGACACGTGGAGTTGCAGCGGCAACTGTGGAAATGAGACGGCGGGCGTTGAGCTAAACGTGGTGGACGAAAACATCGGGGAATGGTGTCAGAGAGAAGGCATCATGACTCGGCTGGTTCCTGGCAACGCTCCGTTCGAGCTTGTGTGAGTCAATGTCATCAGCAGCGAACTTTATATTTGGTGTTGGTTAAATTGTAAAGGAGGAGTGATGAAGACCCTGAACCCTCGTCGGTTGTTGTTGTTGTTGTTGTTGGGCTTTTGACATCGGCTCAAACACCGCAGCGCTATAGTAGTAGTACTATTACTTATTAATGCTCACAGCATTCTGAGTGTGGATCTGAAAGCTTCTCAACAACTACTGCTGCAGGTTGGATGGTGAAACCTGGATCACTGGGATCATAAACAGCATTGTGTCCTGGAGAGCCGTGACCGATGTTGAGTTGAGCTTCCGGTCAGACAGCAACCAAATCAACACGTCACCGCTGACCACCATCCTGCCAGCTCTGAGGTACATCTGCCACAGACACACCAGGATTCGACTATTCATCTTTGTGCCACCTTGTTACACATTTTATATATATATATATATATATATATATATATATATATATATATATATATATATATATATATATATATATATAGTGTGTGTGTGTGTGTGTGTGTGTGTATGTTCTTGTGACCCTGATTTAACTGGAAAGTTCCCAACACTAATTGAAGGGGCCTAGTCGTGTAATTTGTCCATAAAGTAATAAACATATTAATCTTATTTACAACAAAATACAACGAGGGTTCGTACTGATAGTACTTAGTTAGTCCTTTATAAGCCTGAAAAGAACTTTGCGCCATCAGCAGCCGTTAACATTGTGCCACCTGCGGGCGGTGGCACTGTACTGTCAGAAAGCAAGGTGGCGGCGCAGCTACTGTAAGAACCAGCAGAGCATGTTGAAACCACTGAGCTATATAATACACTGGAGTGCTGATTTTGCCGAAAAACTGAAGTCACTGGCCGCCATCTTGCTCCTCCCTACTCTCACAGAATCCCATAGGATTTGGTTGCAACAACAAGCAGTTCTCTGGCTGTGTGAAAACGTTTCATAGGTAATTCTACAGTCAGTGGATGTACTAACACTATCAACTACTAGGAAATTAGGTGCTGAAATATTTTACATGTTATTCATATTAAATATATATATATGTATATATAAGTATGTGTATATGTATTTATGTATATATATGTATACACATATGTAAATATATGTTTTTGTATATTGTTATTTATATATTTATAAATGTTAAACATATATATTTAAATGAATAAAATGCAAAATATTTCAGCACATGACTTTCTCAGTACTTGATAGTTTTAGAACATAACATAACATAAAAGTATATGGCATTTGACATTTTAATAGTCTTAAGCTCCCCCTGAACATGAGAAAATCCTCGTTATTCGATGCTGTAGCGCACATATTCCCTAGTTACTGGGGGGAAATAGGGAGTACCAATATGGCGGCTGGTGGCTTCAAAGCGACTCGTTCAAACAGACGGTGATTAGCACTCCAGTGTATAATATAGCTCAGTGGTTGAAACGCCTCACAGTAAAGTCACAGCTCAGTGTGGTGGAAGACCAACTCGTTCTGTAGGTTTATGGTTATTTTACCTCTTTGTTTTCACACCTCTGCTGGTTGTTGCTGACTCACTTGACTCCGTTCCTTGTTTACTCATTTCATGCATGTGCAATGTCATACTTTCAGTCATCTAGTCTTGTGGTAAATATACACAGAAGCACCTTGTTTACTAACAAATAGAGGAAAAACAAGAGATAAAGCACGCAAATAAAATATAATAACTGAAGAAAGCATAATAATTCAAGCAGAAAACTTATACAACCAGAGTGAGCTAGTGACATAGACCTTTTGTAAAGTCATAGTAGAAGTAGTGGTTAGACCGCTTTAAGAAATTGCTTCCAGGTATATCAGTGTGAGTTATGTGTTTTAGGAAACTTATTAGACTAAAATGTCACAGGAAAAAAAGCGGAGCAGAGCAGTTTTTAGGCAAATTAGCGACCACATCAAGGTGAGTGATTCTTGGTGCAGTTTTGGAAAAGGATTTTTGTGTAATTATTCTTTCCAGGGTTCCTTCAAACTGTCCAAGAAATATCAGCTTGCTGGCGTACGACCCTGATGGAGATGAGGTTAAATGCAGAAACGGGATCACATCTGATTCAGAGTGTAACCCCTGCACACCTCCGTCTGTTCTCAGCCTCTCCTCTGTAAGTAACAGCTCCCAAAGCAGTTCACCTTGCCTTCCTTTAAACAACCTTCAGTCATCTCTATTTCTGTGCCACATTCATGCCTCGGATTGCACAAAGCATGCAGTGTCCTGAAAAAGTTTTTAGCCCCTTTCAGATTTCTTCAACATTGTCCTTACAAGGTTGTTTCAATTCGGCCACGCTGGAGGGGGTTTGAGCATAATATACCTTTATAAGCTCGTGTCACAGCTTACAAATCTGATTTAAACACTGACTTTGACTAGGCCACTCTAAACCTTCGTTTTTCTGAGCCATGCAGACCTTGACCTTAATGTCTCAAACTGATAGGCGGATGTTCTCCCACTATGTGAAGGTACTGCTCATAAGGCTGAGTGTACCTGTAACTCCACAGTCTGAAGAAGTCTCTTGGAGAAGAGAGCAAACATTTTAACATAGAAGAACCCATCCTGAGGAATTACTCAATATGTTGTTTATATTTTTCTTCCTGGATCATTGAGATGCGTCATGACGTTATCCTTTAGGATTATCTGGTAGAAAGTACAATTTGTGGCTCCATCAATTGCAGGAAGATGTCCAGTTACCAAAGCAGAATAGCTGAGGTGATGCCTGCAAAGCTTTAGATGTTCTTTTGTTCGGTTTTTTGAGAATCTCCTGGGTGAGTAGCAAAGTAGCTCAGCCACTCTTGGGAAGATTTCCCACTGTTCCTACTTTTATCAGCTCATTGTTATCGGCTGGTTGGAGTCTCAAAGCATTAGAAATTTCTCACTTCTGCCAAAGTAGGCAGTATCAGTGAATTTGTAGCTCATGTGTTCTTGAATTTCTGTTGATCTTGGCGTAATGTGTTGCCTTAATTCTCAGGACCTTGTGTCCTGGAAGGTTTTGGATATATCCCTGGTCCAATACAGCTAAACTAAATGTTTGAATCACCCCTTCAGCATGCAGTCAAGTACTATGAAGTATTTCATATTACATATTTATGTGTTTTGAGTTGTAATTGTTTGATTCAAGTGTTGAAGGACGCATATCTGGAAGATGCTGGACCCTGGCCCCCGATTACTGAAGTTTGAGGCCCTTGGTCTACTTTGTGTTGTCAGACATGTTAGTTTTGACAGATTGTTGACAGTGATTCTTTCTGAATACTGTCAATAAGTGGTGGGAGATATGCACACTCTAGAAAGAAATTACCAAGCACTGAGCATGAAGTTTGACTGGTTCATGTCTTCTGTCCCCTTGCAGACTTGTGCTCTGTCATTCAGTCCCACCAACAGCAGCAACGAGGGTCCGTACGCAGTGCAGCTGGTGATGGAGGACTTCCCCAGGCAGAACATAGACCTGATACGACTAGATGGTTCCTTGGTGCAGAAGACCACCAGCGAAGCCATCAGCAAGATACCCGTCCAGTTTGTTTTGAAAGGTCCAACCCAGCATTCAGATTATGATGTTTCACAAACACAAAGAGCTGTTTTAAAGTTAACTTGGGTCAGTTCTCCAAGAGCTAGCGGGTGTGTTTACCAGTCCTCCATTTTTATAGCCTGGTAAATAAAGGATTTTAAATGTGTACTACTGCTCAGAGGTTTGATCAACAAAATAACAAGAATTTATTGCCTTAAAAAAACAGCTCCTGAGTCATTGGATAAAAAATTGTGGTCCAATTTATTTCAACGTGGCTCAATTTGTTGCTTTCCTTTGTTGTTCCAGTGGATCCTGCTGTACCATCGTGCACTGAAGGCGTCTATCTGCCCAGATTCCTTTCCCCGACTCCGCAGCAGGGGGCCCAGATCCTCACCACTGTCAATCAGACAGTAGTAATCAACATCAGAGCCGAGGCTACTCAATCCACGTAGGTGGACACAAAACAAATTTGACCGAGGTTAGATTGGGATAGTTTTTTTTTAAAAATTGGCCAACAAACTGCTGCTGCTTTTAGTTTTACACAGATTTCACTAAAGACAAAGTTGTTTGAATTTTATCACACATTGACTACAGATGTAATAAACCAACGATATCTAAGCTAAGTCCTCAGTGGTGCCTGTCATGCTTATTTTATTTCCCTGGTTCGACACACCTGAAACAAAGGAATGGTTTATTACAAGGCCTTTACCAGAATCTGATAACATCATTTGGGTCTGGAGCAGGAACATATATTAAACATGAAGGCCACCTGTATTTAACTGATGTGTAATAAATACATCAGCATCATTAAAAGCTGTAAACAAATCTTTCTTGAAGGAGATGAAAAGTGAAATACATATATTATTCAAGTTCAGAGCTGCAGCTGACAGAGCATTTGGTCGTGCATGCTGGGGGGAAATGTTTGTTTTCTGTTTAAAGTTTCTAAAACACTGGACTCATGGTCTAAAAACACCTTAATTTCTTGTTTTCATGAAGGATCTCCGGGCTCCTCTTCAGCGGTCCCCATAATGTGGTGAGGAGCTCACAAGGATCGGGAAACTTCACCTTGACATGGACACCATCTTCTTTTGAAAATGGAGAAAGCCATCCCATCTGCTTTGTCGTCCAGTCGAGGTCAGTTTGTTTTCTCCACATAGTCGTAGGCTGTGGTTTCAAGGCGGTTCCTGTCCTGCAAATCAGGCCTAAGCACAAACGATGCAACCCAAATAAAGACATCCATCCATTCATTTATTGTCGCTAACTGACTGGCCTTTCAGGCTTGTGGGTGTCAGGGGCTGAGGCCTGTCTCCAGCAGTAATGGAGGAGAATACACCCTGGATAGGTCACCAGTTCAGTATAGCGCAGCACAGGGAAACATGGGCAACCATGCACCCAAAAACTCAATATAATTTAGGAGCAACCATTTAACCTAACGGTCACGTTTTTTTGGACTGGTGAAAGCAAAAGTATCAGAAAAGAACCCAGTATAAAGAAACTCCATGCAATAAAAAATAATTAAAAAAACAGGCCAGGATTTTAACCTAGGACCTCTGATGCGTGCTTGCTATATTCCTATATTACTGTGCAGTGAGGGCTATGATTCCAGTAGCCCCAAAGCCATTCATTTTGGCGATGCTGATTGGCCAAATATTTATACATTTTCCCTAGCAACATTATACGATTGGTTATTTCGCTACACTTGCGGGGCTCATTGAGTGACAGCCCTACGGGAGAAATGCTACGTTCTGTCGGTGGAAATGCACTGTTAAATGAGAGTCAATTGGTAGAGTCAATTAGTAGAAGTGTTCATAATTCATATTACATGTAGCGACATACTATTGATTAAAAACTGACAATAATATTACTTTTGAAATCTAAATATATTTTGACTTTTCCCCTTCACATCTAGGGAGGGCAGAGCCCGAGCGCCCCTTATGGGCCAGCAGCCACTGAACCAGGGCTAAGTCACACAAAAGTGGATAGAAATGTAGCCCAAAAAACAGAGTATTTCTTACTAGTCAAATATTCTAAAGGATGAACCATGTTCCTATTTGTTCCTCTCCAGATTTTATTTTACTTTTAGAGCATAAACATTATGAAAATGGCGTAACTTATGTCTTTAAATAGGTTTTTCTTCCTTTCTCCTCCATTTGGGAACTGGGATTCGTGCAGTTAATTTAAAATCCATTCTACCTGTAGGTCTACATTTCCACCATGGTTAAAAATGAATTCTATCCCTGGGGCGCGCCGCCCTCGGGTGGGGGCCCCGGCGGGGCCTCGGGGGTTCCGGTTCCGGTTCCGGGGGGTGTGCTGCTTTTGGTGTGGGCCGGCGCGCGCCCGGGTGTCCGCCCCTGCACGGGGCCTCTGGTGCGCTGGGAGGCCTCAGGGCCTGTTGAGCTGGTAGGGGGCATGGTCATTAACATCTCAGGGCAGATGCCCTTCTCCTTCATTGGATAGGCACTCTGCTAGTGGGGGGAGGGGGAAGGAGGGGGAGTGGGGACCTACCCAGCCTGGATGTCTACTGTCGAATGTATGGTGAGTTGTTTAAATGTTGGGGATAGATTAAATCCACGGGTGGGGGGGTGGAGTGGGGGGATGGACGTTCTGGTGGGCTTGTGTCTGGCCCCCTGTCCCGGTCCTGGTCCGTGTCGTCTCCCGGTGCGGGTTTCGCTTGGGGGGTGGGGTTTGGGATGGCTCGTGCGGGCCGGCTGGCCAGGGTCCCCCCTTATTTATTTAGTTATTTATTTATTTATTTTTTTGGGGGGGAGGGGGTAAAGCCAGTAGGCTTGGTGGGTGGGCTGGGGGGGTTGAGGTGTTGGTCCTGGTAGGTGGTTGGCTGGTGGGCCCTGCGGCCTCTCCCTGGCCCCCGGGCTACGGTGGTGCTGCTGGCAAGGCCCCCTTCTCTGGGTGGGGCTTTCGGGGAGCGGGGGTGCCTATTGGAGTTAGTAGGGGAGCTGGCTCCCTGGGATGGCTTCCCAGTCCTTTGCTCCCCATCCCCGGACTCCTCCCTCTTCCTGCTCCATCACGCCGCCACACATGTAAGTCCTTGGGGAGGGGGCGTTACTGGAGGTTGCCACTTTCTGGTGACGATCCTCTCCCTAATTTGATCATGCATCTTAGACACTTTCACTCCAAATATTTTTACAACGCACACTCATGTAGGCCATGGTATGGGGGGGTGGGGGGAAGACATCTGGGGGGGGGGGGCTTATGTTGTGAGAGCCTCACCTTGGACGGCTCCCTTCACCTCCTCTCGCACTTTGACATTGAGGGTTCTGGGCAGTTGCCTGGAGGGGGTGCACTGGCACCAGCTTCCTTCCGGAGGGGGGGTGGGCTGTGCCGTGCACCCTCTTCGGCGCTCCCAGTTTTTAAACACACTTGAGAACAACATGCAACAACACAACATCTGAGCGGGCGTAGGGAGGATCGGGGTCTTTTGCACACCCCCGTTCTCCGATGGCGTCAAGGAGTCTGGGGCCTGGAGGAGGTGCGGGCCACTGTGTCCGGGGTCTTGGCGGGGGGCTGCTATGGGTAGTCAGCGGCTTGCCAGGTCTGGGGCTGATGCCTCCGCTCCCCCCAGTAGGGGTGGGGGGCAGGGGTGGCTAAGGTAAGGTGGGGGAGGGAGGGTGTTTATTAGGTATTTAGGGGGTCAGGGGGGTTCTGGCTGGGTGGCTCGTACGGGTCGTGTTGGCCCCCCCTCTTTGGGGGGCCCGGTCCGGGGGGCGTCTGGTCCGGGGGCGGGGCCGGGGGCGGGCACCAGCAATCGTATAGTTGATTTGGGGTGACCCCCCCTCTGGTCAGTGTTGGATGCGAGTGTTATGTGGGAATGTGTGTACAGCGTCCTTTTTTTTTTTTCTTCAATCTGTGTGTGGTGAGTGGGGCACTAGGGAGAAAAAAATAAAATAAAAAAATGAATTCTATGGCTTTTAAACATAAAGGTGTTTTGGTCTGTTTTCACTGTTTTAATCACGTGCTGGACTCTGATGTAGCAGTGGGTGTTTCCAACCGTCACATCTATGTCCCACAGATTGTAGCACACCTCTGGAAAAAAACGAGCAGGAACTGAAACTTAAAGTGCATATTCAAAACCGTTCCTTAATGGGTCCATAATGTAAGATACCCCTGCTCTGTTAAACATATCACAACGACCAGTGTCAGTTTATCTATCACACCGTATCAGAGGTTCTCTTTACTAATGCATATTACGTAAGCTAAAGATAATGCACGCATGAGTTAAAACATCATCTTGTAGATACTGAGAGTTCTACAAAGTGTGACTTACTACTCCCCAGATAATACCTTGATTTATGTTCATGAAAAGACATAATTATGGGTATGACAAATGTATGTTTTAATTTCAAATGTATTTATCAAAACTGTTATTTTAGGATTTAAACTAAAATAAACTATAGTTTCTGTGATAGTTTAATAATACTGAAGTTACCGCATGCTGAATTATTTTCACAGTCTGTCTTCATCTGTGTATCAGTCTGGTCTTAGATGCGTCATTGTAAAAGTTGGAAATCGTGAGTACAATGTCGTCTTCTTCTTTTAGTTTTAGGTCTATACTGTATTCATATCGCAAATCCTGTTTCACCTAACATCTTGCTCTGTTTACAGACTTGGTACCTAAGCTGAATACCCAAATTGCAACAACAACAACAGCAAATATGACGACGACACCAGTCACAGCAACAACTGCAGTTGGTTCATCAACAGTGACACCAATTATACCACCAGTAACCACCCAATCTCCAACTACAACAGAAACGACAGCAATCTTCCCCACAACTACAACTATAGGTGGCTCATCAACGGCCACACCAATTGCACCACCTACAACTACAGCCGTAACGACAACAATCTTCTCCACAACTACAACACCTTTCCCCACAACTACAACTATAGGTGGCTCATCAACGGCCACACCAATTGCACCACCTACAACTACAGCCGTAACGACAACAATCTTCCCCACAACTACAACTATAAGTGGCTCATCAACGGCCACACCAATTGCACCACCTACAACTACAACCGCAATGACAACACCCTTCTTCACAACCACCACAACACCTTTCCCCACAACTACAACTATAGCTGGCACATCAACGGTCACACCAATTGTACCACCAACACTAACTCCAACTACAGCCACAACGACTCTTCCTCCTCCTATAACTACTGCATCTGATCCAGAACAATGTAAGTGTGACTAAAATAAGTTACATATAATACAGTTAGCAAGCAGCATCATTTACAGTAGTAGAAGTGTGTATACAAGTACAGCTCAGAAAATTTTAACATTAATAATAATAATAATAATAATAATAATAATAATAATAATAATAATAATAATAATAATTGCACTTTATTGATCTCACAATGGAGAAATTAAACTCTGCATTTAACCCATCCCCTTGGGGAGCGGTGGGCTGCCACTGTGCAGCGCCCGGGGACAGTCTGGGGGTTAAGGGTCTTTTTAGCTCTCATTTCAGAAGGTTTTACACATACGTTACATAGATTCATTACATATAGGGTGAGTTATTTTAAGTCTTGATCTCTTGATTTGATGATTATGGCGAACAGATGAGGAATCCCCAAAATTCAGTATCTCAGATTAATTTCAATATTGTCAAAAAGTTAAGGCATATTGATCAAAAGTTGAGTGGAAGAAAAACGTCATTTGGGAAAACGTCCACCAGCAACACAGATAACTGCAGCCTTTAGAGGATTGTCTAGAAGAATCTATTAAATGATTTGGGGAGCCTCATAAGGAGTGGACTGACGCTGGCGTCCCCACATCAAGAGCCACCACGCACAGGCCAATACTACACACAGGATATAAATGTCGCATTCCTCGTGTTAAGCCTCTCATGAACCAAAGAACACATTGCAAGTGTCTTTGCTGCGATGTGAAGTAAGAGAGATGGACTGCTGCTCAGTGGTACAAAGTCCTCTTTAATTAGATGAAGGTATAGTTTGCATTTCAGAGTCTAGAGGATGAACGGAGAAGTCCAGTGTGAAGCTTCCACAGCCAGTGATGTCTGCTGGGGTTGGTCCACTGTGGTTTCTGAAGTCCACAGTCAATGCAGCTGTCTAGCAGGAAATTATAGAGCCCTTCATGCTTCCCTCTGCTAACAAGCTTTAGGGAGATGCTGATTTAATTTTCCAGCAGGACTTGGCACCTGTCCACACTGCCAAAGGTACCAAAAGCTGCTTCATTGAGCGTGACGCTTCAATTACCAGGGTGTTCCCCCCAGATAATCTATGCGCTGTTGTCAAGAGGAAGACGAGAGACACCAGACTCAACAAGGCAGATAACATGAAGGTCGCTATCAAAGCAACCTGGACTTCCTGAACACCTCAGCAGAACCACAGGCTGATTGCCCACAGACCAAACCGCCCTGATGCCATAATTCATGCAAAAGGAGGTCCAACAAGTATTATGTGCACAGATATCAATATACTTTTCTGAAGCTTGACATGGTGTTTGAAATATCCTTTTATTTATCTTATTCTAATGTTCTTAGACACTGAAGTTTGGGTTTTCATTATCTGTAAGTCAAAGTCATCAAAATTACGAGAAATAAATGCTGGAAATAGTTCTCCCCATATGTAATGAACACATTCAAGATTTTCACTTTATGAAATGAGTAACAAAATATTTTGAACTTTTTACGATATACATTTTTTTTAAATAGTTGTAGTCCTGTATACTCAACTATTTTGAAGAATTTGCTTCCCTCTTTTTCTAGATTACGTTATTGCTTTAAATGCAAAGTTCTCGACAACACTGTCACTGGAGGATGACTATGCAACCATCATACAACTGGTTAGTAACTTGTTTGACCTTTTCTTTTTTTTTTCTTTCTCTGTCCTTTTTAGGTCATATTAGCTGTTTGTTGATTTTAACAAGGTTGGAAAATAAAATAGTTAAAGAAACAAAAACATCAGAGAAAATAAAATGGAAAATAAAGATTGTTGTATCTGAAATGGAGTATGGAGAAATGTGCGACTTTTAAATCTTTCCCCCAGTGCCTGTCTGCCCAAAACTGTTCTTGTTTCATTGGGTTGTTGGATTCATCCACAGCAGCCGTGTCTCTGTCTCAGAACTCATGAACACATCTGTTGTGCTGCATGACAATGCAGAAGACACTAAAACAAGCTGCTTCCTGTCGAAACTGTGCGACACATGCTAACGACCACTGATTAATGTTCACATAATGTATAATGTTTAACGGCTCGTAATGGATCCACCAACATGGTGAAAGAAGACAGAATCTCTGTTGCATCTGCATGACGCTGGCATTGTTGTAGCACTGTTTATATCGTGACTAAACCTTGTGTTTAATTTTCCAGCTAAAACAAGAACTGATTAACAACGGGCTGCCACCTGACCTAATCTTAAGTATCCAGAGTAACGTGACGCCTGCCTCCCGGTGACCAAACATCAGAATGTAACGTAGCCCTGCACAAGGTTTTTCCTGACATTCTTATTTACTGTACTTTTTCCTCTCCAATGTGAATATTGTTGGGCATATGTTCTTAGTAGGGTCTATAGGTTGGAGCTATTGGTAAAAAGAAATTTCAAAAAAGAAATTATGTAAAATGTAAATCAGTAGAAGTGCATAAACCAAAAAAGGTTCACTCATGTCTTGAGCTTGCTTTATATATAGATCAAATGTATGTATAGTGTGGATAACTTTATTTTATCTCTGGCTGTTTGATCATTAATGTAAAATAACTTGTGGATCCCCTGATGCCTTGTTAAAGGTTCTGTCCTGTCTCTAAATAGAAACACAGTAGTTTGAAAGCTTTTTTTGTCATCTGGCATTGTTTTCTGTAACTTTTCTAACCTGGAAAATGTATACTATTTCTATAGAATTCTTCTCCCTTGATGTACAAAAGTCAAAGGCAGCTACTTTATCTTTATCTTGATATACGCTTTTGCAAGTAAGAAATTAAAGGTCTAAGTTTGGCAAAGAAAAGTGTGTCTTTTAGTATTATATCATCAAAGGTGATCTTTATTTACCTCAGGGTTGTTTTTTTTTTTTTACCTCAAATTTAAATGCATGAATCAACCTGTCAGTTAATAGATGTGTAAAAAAAAACACGCTATAGAGGGCTCAAAATCACAAATATGTACAGATTTATGTTCTTCTGGGTTTATTGTCCACTCAACATATTTTGAAGGAACACTTTGTAATTTTTTAAATGACAACTAGATTACATGCATTTATGCAGATTTGCAGTATTAGTCCTGTTGAAGGTGTACTCTTTGCAGCTGTACAGCCTGGAGATCACTTGTAACTCAGGTAACTCCAGTTGGTTCAATTAAACTTGGAAGAGGCCTCAAACATTTCCATATAATACCCACGTGTGTACTGGAAATTACCCAATTTCAATACCTTGCATAAACATCACATACCTAATTTGCTAATGTCAAATAGGCTTACATCTGGGTAGTCCAGAGTTTGGCCCGGTAGACATAATTTGGAATAATTTTGTGTGGTCATCAATGCACACAGCATTAGTTAAGCTGCAGCAATGCGATCAGAATAGGAGAAAACACAGTAAAAAATCAAAAGTAATTTGTTCCAGGAATTACTTGTATTTCCACAACAAGACACTAGATGGGGGAGTTTCTTGCCTTTTCAGCACAACAAGAAAGAATGCACTGCTGTTTTCAGCCTTGGAACAAAAGCTTTGCATTTCGTGACATTTTAACTTCTCTTTGCCAGATAAGGTTGCGTAAGACCAACCAAGGCAAAAACTTAGTGTTACTTTAAGAGACTTGACTCACAGCTCTACACATGATTTTGACCAGGATATCTTAAATTTCCAAAGAACTTTACAATTAATCATAACACAATTTATTAGGTCTGGCAAATGAAACAGATCTTGTTTAGTTGTTCCCCTCTATCATCTCAAAACATTTATTGGTCCCCACCACGTGATGAATTAAGTTACCATCCTGTAAACATTAGTAGTGAAAAGGGGGGGAAAAGCGTCTTTATATGTTGTGGGTAGGGCTGGGCAACGATTAAAATTTTTAATCGCGATTAATCGCATAATTTGCCCGATTAATCATGATTAATCGCATTGTATGCGCAAACTCCAAGAATGAATTCAAAAGTAGTGTAAAGAGCACTTTTATTTTAATGTTCAGCTGCCATATAAACAAAAGTGTTGTAACATTTGTAGCATTTATTTTATACTGGATATTTTCAACCCATCTATTGAATTTAGTGCACTAGTTGATCTTTTCTTCATAAGAGAACAGCAAGCACTGCAGCCAAAATATGGCCTTTTTTGACCTGCTGTATATTAGCCAGTCCCTAAGCTTGATGTATCATGAAACTGTTGACCTTTTGGGTTTTGTGGTTTTATTTTATTATTACAATTAAATAATAATAATAACAATAATGTTATGTTCAGGGTTTTTTCGCTAATCCACCTCTTATATATTTCAATCCTTATGTAATTTTGTCTGTGTTGTGTGCACCTGCCTGTCGCTTTAATCCTATAAATTTCCCTCTCGTGGGATAAAAAAAGGATTAGCTAATGTTATCTTATCTTAAATAACACTTTTTAATATATGTACTGGGTTCTTTCAAGGTCTTAATTACATTTTTTGTGTGGGCTCCAGTAACATATGATAGATAATATCTACTTTGAAAGTTAACATGAACTGCTGCTGAAGATGACCACTGATCTACCTGGATGTTCCCTGGAGGACTGAAACGCCTCAGTCAGAGACGTCTGTGGGTCTGTCGGGGCAATGACAGAAGTTTCGTTTCCTCTCTCCGTTTCTGTGGCTCGACGTTTTCATGTTTTTTCACGTGCTTAGATAAATTTGTTGTGTTTCCACTGAAATGAACCGGCTTTTTACAAAACATACAGCTTGATTTCATTTACGGTATTAAAATAAAGCCAAACAGCGCTACTTCCCCTGTTCATGTTTTTCCGCTGCTGCGGTCTCTCTCAGCTGTTTGTGTGAGAGCTGAGTAGGCGGGCCAGGCTGAGCCTGCGTGCTGATTGGCTGGCGCCGCTGAGCCATGTACGAGAGGGGAGGGGGAGCGGGAGAGTGCTGCCGTGACACAGTCAGCGCGCGTGCTGACTGACACTGACTGAAAGCATGTGAGCAACATGCGTTAATGCGCGATAAAATAAATATCGCCATTAATAGTCTAATGAATTAATGCGAAATGAACGCGTTAACTTGCCCAGCCCTAGTTGTGGGTGACTGTAAAGGGTACGATACATTTCAAAATGTACAAATCTTTGTTTAAGGTTTATAACTGTGGTGTTTAGTTGGGCCACCAAAGTGTAGATGAGTGTTGGTGTCTTATTCATGATCCCTGTCCATGCTGTCTGGGCCGATGCTGGCATTGAAAAAATTAGAAAATGGCTTGTACAGTCTTGACAACCTCCAAAGCACTTTACACTATAGTTTCGTCATTCACCCATTCACGGTGAATGGGTGAATTATTTTTCTTCACCAGCAAGAAATGCAGGTGAAGTGTCATGCCCAAGGACACAACAACAGAGACAGTCGAACCGGCAACCCGCCAATTGCAGGATGAACTCCCTAACCTCTGCGCCACCGTCGCCCTAGTAGTGTTGAAATCTAAAGTTTAGTTAAAGTTAATAATTAATTAAAAAGCTACCAGCTGATGAGGTAAAACACATCACCTTCCATCACGTTCACCAACTTGGAGGTAAGAAGGCAGATAAAAAAATTCCAAAGAGTTTACATGAGAAGTATTGTCATGATTCAGGTCACCAAGTATTTATTAATTTTAATCATGTAAAGCACTTTGCATTGTCTCTGTACTGAATTGTGCTATACAAATAAATTTGCCTTGCCCTAGCCTTGCCCCATTCTACAGTACTTTTAGAGACTTTAGGGAGAGAGAGCAGGCTTATTTCATGTAAAAAAGATTAGATCGCAGCTTTATAAGCGGAGGAGATAGGGAAGTCTGTTGTATACATGTCCATTTTTACGACAGCAACCTGTTGCGGAGGGTGCAAGAATTCCCAGTTTGTACGCGTCCTTTACTTCCAGTGTCTAAGGAATGACACCGAAATTTGGATCTGTTGCCATAACAAGTGGCTTTTTAAAATAAAGTATAATAATTAAAGGCTACCATTTTGTCGAATATTCTTGTATTTCACTTTTACTTGTTCCTATGTTCTAGTGGGTCCCGTGGAGGCTCTGACATAAAAGAACAAAATAAATATGAGATTATTAAAATGCAAAAATACATACTGTAGAAAGTGATAGAAATCTATGGACAGCACTTACACATTTAATTTGACTGCTGCTTTTTGCCAGCCCTCTCTCCTGGCTTTAGAAGACTTTAAAGTGTTAACCCCTAGTGAAGCCAGCTGTGGGTCAGTTGATGGTGAGCTAGTACCTGGAACAGAACCTGCCCCTATACATCCTCATCCTGTGGGTATGGTAGGAGGCTGCTGCAGCTTTGCTCATCCCCTCCACTCTTATCTTCTCTCCTTTTATACACATACCTGTCCATTTACTAAGACTTGGATTATGGACTATTTGCATCCCACAGAACATTCTCTGTTTTTGGATGTGTTGTTTATCTTTGAGTACTCCTGAGTTTGTTGCTGTATTTTGTTGTTAAATGAACAAAATACGAAGTCTACAGACTGAGGCTACAGACCTGAATTATATATTCAGTATATGTTACAGACTATATAAATAGCATTTTGGATCAGCTGAAGGCTTCAAACTGCGTTTTGTGGACTTCCTGATTTTAAAGAATTGCAATAGTCCAACCACAAAAGAAATTAAAATGAAGATTACATAAACAGTTTCAGCCACTGATGATTTATTTAGAAACTATACAGGCTGACAGATGATAGAAAACAGCATTGTTTTGCAGTTAAACTGCAAAAAGAATTTTAAAAACATACCAAAAAACAAACAGGCATACATGACTTCTTTTCTAGAGATATATTTCCCCGTAGAGATCCGTTCTTCTCAATGTTACTGCTCTAGGGGCTTGCTGTTGTGACGACCACTTCACTGCTGCTAAGGAGCCGAAGAATTATGTCTGGCGACAGCCCTTGGTCAACCAGCTCGTTTTTAATCTAAAGGTGAAAACACATGATGGTAACATGTCCTATAACTGATTTTCATTTCAAATGACTACTTCTAAAAAAACAAAAGTTATTTCCCAGCTGGCATCATGAAGCTGTGTAATAAGAATGGTTACCAGTACTGATCTTTGAACTTGAAGAGTCAGAGGTCACCTTAACTTTGTGTAAAATAAATAACGTTTTTTTGCTTCACAATAGATATTGTCATTTTTAAAACTATATAAATGTGACTAAACAAGAAGAAGTTTTCGAAGTGGTGGTGGATTGTGTTTTCTCTAGAACAGGCTTGTTGGCACAATGTTGGCAACCCCTGCACTAGATATTTTACAAGAAAATCAGCTACACCTGTTAGGCAAAAACTGAGTCCTTCTCATTTAGTTCGAAGTCAAGAAGGTTACCTACCAGATTAATGATGGTATCAGAATCCTTGTCCAGGGAAAGTGTGGTAGAGACCTTCATGTTAAGAGCAATAACATAGTCTGGAAACACGAGAGAATTAATGTTACAATCTGGGCCAGAATACTTATAAAAAATACAGTGTATTTATGACAGACTTTAAATCACAGCAAAACTGCATTAAAAAATACAGTGTATTTATGACAGACTTTGCCAAGTCTGTTGCATTTAGGGTTGTAAAGGTTGGCAATAATGTTGCATTGACAGCTGGGGTCATGGTGGTGGGTCTAGATGTAACATTTGGGGCCGGTGATGTAGTGGGACTTATTAATGCCGTTGCGGTTGGAGGCACAACTATAGGTGATCTGTGTGATTGGGGCTCCAGAGAAACCTCAGTAATCAGAAAACCACTGATGGACTTTAAAAAATAAGCTACAACAGAGAACTTCACTCACTGTATTCAACCGTCACAATAACACACCGCAGGTCAGAGTGATACAATGTGCCGAAGACACTGTAGGGGGAAAAATACAACAAAAACTTTATTATTATTAGTTTAAAAATTAAGTCTAATTATGATTTCCAGAAACAATTTGGTTTTATTTAAAATATAGTAGATATGGTGAAAAACTAAAATATCCCTTCTTTTGTATTCACAGTGACAGTTGCAATGGTCAGAAACTGCTGTCATAAAATTTGCTAATAATAATCTATTTACTGAGACGAAACAGACCCCGTTCCTCATTAAAACAGACTGGTACCACATTTATAGAATCAGTTGGTTTTAAGTAGCATTTGAGTTGAATTACAATGTCTATCTACAAAGTGGAAAGTCTTTAAATGTAAAGACGACTATTCTATTAAATGATGATTTTCAGCTTGAATGGCACATAACCGAGGTCTAACTGTAACACTGTTCAGTGTGGAAGCTGTTACTAAGTGAAGATGACTCAACACTAGATGCTCTCATCAGTCAGATGCTTCATAATGAAGTAGAAGGGGAACAGAAAGCACAAAAGCTGAAAGAGGTTTCTAGGCAGGAAACAATATTTTTACTGCAAGGTTTGCTGTTCATCCAGGCAGTCACTGTAATCGGAAGGCTACACAATTTACAGGTTTGTAAACCACAACAGACTTATATTGAAGATGACCAGACTTTTGCTCTGTTTCAAGATCAATACTGGAGTCTTTGTCAATCCTAAAGTTGAGCAGCCTGGAGTTTAGGCAAAGTCTAGAAACAGCAGCATGTTGTTCTTAGCATCCTCTCTGGTGAACCTGATGCAGCTGTCCACTAAATTGGTGCGATTAGTAAATGCCTCAACTTTTTTGATTTAGATTTTGACCCAAACCAGTGAGTTGGTGGTGTTCCCTTGTAAGTTGGGCTGTGACTCACAATTCTCTTAATAATCAATGTATTGGTTGATCATTTTTATGAATAACTGATGAATTGGACAAAAACTTATTTCTATCCCAGTTTAAAAAAAAACAGAACATTGTACTGTAAGAGCAAAGAAGTGCCCAAAAACAGATTCCTAATAAGATTATTATGTTAAATAAGTTAACTTCAAATAAAGAATTTTATGTTGACTAGATTGTGAGTCAATTATTTAATAGTCAATGTTATCAATGAATAGAAATTAAAACAAAAGGGAAACTGTGGTGTCAATTATGGAAAGCAATTACACCTGATGCTCTCTCAGAGGGGTTTGGGGCCAGGGAAGGGTTGGGGGGATTGCCGGTGAGTGCCTGGTGATTGCGCCTTGGCACCTGTGGTTAAACAAGTTACATGAGGCCGCCCCCTGTATGTGGGCCCACCACTTGCAGGGATGAACATCAAGATTGGGTGCAATGCACATTTGATGGCAGGTGAGGGTGGTAGACAACGCAGACCAGAGAAAAGACTCTTTAAACCAGCGACTCTCGATCACCAAGTTGCTCAGTTCAGAGCCTCCAGAATTAGCAAGACTCCTGGAGCGATGCTGAAATGTATTTGCAAAAGCTAAACCAAGCCGGCTTTTATTTAAGCCTGTTGTAGTTGCTATGACTTAGATCTGGTAATATACCCGAAAGCTTACATCCTCTGTCTGTTGTGGAATATGCTATGTTTGAAAATATTTCCAATGCAACAGATCTAATGTACATTCTTCACAGTTAGTGAAGGTAACTCTGCTAGTGGTTAAGATTAGGTGCTTAGCACAGAGTCTCAACTTTAGTCTTTTTTCTGAATGAGTAATAACACAGTATTACACCGACTGGTGTCTCAAACCGATGTTGTGATGTCACCTCCGTTTGAATATAAATAATCTAGAAACCGCTACACCATAAAATTAGGGAATGAAAGAAAGACAGAAAATATTTTTAAACCTGTTACTTGTAGTTCCTACAGAGAAGTAGACATCTGGTTAAAACTGATATCTGTTTACAAACCCAGCTATCAGACAGCAGCTGCAAAATTCGAAATTAGTACATATCTGATGTAACATAATTAGAATAAAATATAATTTGATATTTTAAGATTTTTTTGATAATCAGAAAAAACCAATGACCTTGACTGGACAACGAAACAGACGGCGTGGCTCTGTCCTTCCTCACTTGCAGACGGCGTCCACGTCAGAGAGAAGCTACCTGATCCTGACGAACCCTTGACCATATTGCGAGGCCCACTGTACAGGAGGCCGGTGATGCTTTTAACAAACACAGAAAACAGATTTGTTAGGAGAAGTTTCTTCTTCAGATCATTTTCTAAATGTTAAGCTTACTGCACAGTAAGGTGACATTCCTTCATGGCGGTTTTATTATAGTTGGGTGATGGGGAAGGGAGTGTCGCAAGTTTCTTTTGGGTATTTGCTAACTTCTCCTGTATCTACGTTGGAGTTATGTGATGTAACAAATAAGACCAAATTACTGACTGTTAGAAAAACCTGTCAAACAGGACAGTTTGGCATCCACTGTAATAGTTTGAGTTGCTGCCTTAGTTTAGTTTTTGTTTTTGCTTCTTTCTTGTTTGGTTGCTGTTGGAGCTTGTGTCCTGTTTTAGTCTTAGTTTAAGTTATATCATAGGTTAGGTCTTATTGTTGTTTATTTGTGTTCCAGATTGGTTGTTGACCTGTTTCAATTGAACCTGCCACCTATTCATTCAGCTCAGTCCCACCTCCAGCCACTTCCCTTTCCCTCATCAGCTCAACCCGCTCTAGCAATGAGATTCACTCTGCTCACCTGTTTACCTGCCTATTTATACTTGGTTCTGCCAAGCCATCTCTGCCAGAAGCTCATCGATCTTTCCTTGGTCAGTATCTGCTCACCGCAGCTCAATCTGCCCGTTTCCCCCTGGACTCTGCACTCTGTAAACCTGCCTGCCTCGAATGGGATTCAGCAGTAAGACTTCCTGTTTGCCTGTCCGTTTTCCACTATTCACTCATGCAATAAAAACCAGTGAACGTTTACTTTTGTGTCTGGCTAAATACCGGGTTTGCCTGAGGAAAATCATTACATCCACAGCAAGATTTGTCATTCCCATAAACTACAGGTTGAATATGTGGGGAAAAAAGGCAATACAGGTTAAACATTTAGATTTGGGTTTCTTTATCAATGCCTTTTGTCCATAATCATAATTGCTTGTAATAACATGCATGGGTTTAGCACATTTTCAAGTCAGTGTAAGAGTAAGAAATAAACCACAGTTTGCAAATCTTATACATGTTATGGTGCTGTTAAAGCTAGGTAAGCAAGGAAGAAAATGTAAAATACCTGATTACTGTTGAAAAAAAAATGTATACTGATAAAAGCCTCTTTATATAATAACCAGGTTTGTGTTGTTGCAAATTACACTAATACAAGTATGATCTTGATTTTAAACTTTGTTAATTAGTGAACCTCTCAAAATATTTTTCTGTCACTTACTTAGACAGAGTGGCCTCCGCTCTGATGTTGATTTCCAGAGCCCGACCGGCAGGAGTGTAGAGCTGAGCTCTGTTGCTGGGAGTTGGAGACAGGAATCTGGGCAGATAGAGACCTTCTGTGCAGGACGGTACCGTAGGACCCACTAAAGAATCGAAAGGACAGTGAAACATTAGACCCTTTCTCTCCACCAGTAAATTAAAATGTAAATTTGGAAGATTATTCCTTGGAACTTTTGCTTTCAAATCTTTGCTTTAAGTTTTGCATTGCTACGTTAGTCAGGGTGTGAAGTTGTATTTGTCTGTACTAGATGACTATCTGAACAGTTGTTAAGGTATCGGACCAAAACTGCAAGGAAACTTTATTGATTAGAAATTGTTTTTAAATCTGCGGCTATTAAACAAGATGGTGTAAGTTGGGATCCTACCTTTCAGAACGAACTGTAAAGGTATCTTGCTGATAGCATCACTGGTAGTTTTCACCTCCTGTGAACCATCAGTTTTAGTCAAAGTGATGTTCCGTGTGGGAAAGTCCTCCATCACCAACTGGACCGCGTATGGAAGCTCTGCACTGCTGTTGGTCGGGATGAATGACAGAGAACAAGACTGCAAGACAAAGAAACACGAGGAAAAGCCTAACTATTGCATGTTGATAATACTGGGATGTAATACCAGTGTTTAAACAGGTGCAATACTCTCCCCTATGTGTTGTCCACTTTGGTAAAACTCTGACTACATACCAAAACCTTTCATACACACATAATGCTCAAATTTTTTATGTATTTTTTTAGATGGAATCAGTGAATTGGATCACTTATGAAAATGTTAGGAAAAAAACTGGCTGCAGTTCAGTGCCTGCAAAATTCAGGATGTAATTTGTATTGATTATACAGCAGGTATATGACTACAAACTTTGAGTAAAAATGTGTTTATGTGCACAGACATCTCTATTTATGGTTGAGTTTTACAGTGAAATTACTACCATGGTCTGAAAATTGTTACATTTGCATATCTATAAACTATTCTATTCTATTTTGCTACGTAAGCAACCTCTCACGTTTTTAAAGAAGAATGTGAAATGAAATAAAGTCAACAATAATATGTTGTCGGAAACCTTCAGGTTTTTTACCACATTTTTACCCAGTAAAAATCTAGATTTAAGTTTACTTTTTCACACAGGACCAGGTTGATTTCTTTAATAGAGGAAATCACCACTTTAAAAAGTGCTTTTTGGTATTAACCCAATGTATCTTCTCTGATATAAAAATCTCTTTGATGTGCTGAAACAGTTCATTGTGACAAAATAGCAAAAACAGAATAAATCTGTAAGGGGCAAATACATTTTTACAATGATGTACAAACCAGTGTGTAAAAACTGAATGCACTATGCACCTGAATCAACATCCAGTCTATTCCAGTTAAACATATTTTGGGGATTTATTTCATCTTGACTGGAGGTGACAACAGAAATGTTCACTGTTTGCATTACACAGTGCCTCCTAGTGGCCAGACTTGTAAAACGTAGTTTAGAAGTAATACCCACTGACAATGAAATTATGTAAATAGTGGTGGATTGTGTGTGTGTGTGTGTGTGTGTGTGTGTGTGTGTGTGTGTGTGTGTGTGTGTGTGTGTGTGTGTGTGTGTTTTGCTGGAGATTTTGTTTCCTAAAATAAATTTATGTCATATGAAAAAAAATAAATAAATAAATCTAGATTTGATCAAAATAGCTAAACGCAGCTAAAAAGCCTTTAACTGATCTTATTGCATATTTTAAGATATACAGGTTGTTACACACATGAGTAAACCCCTGACATTTTTGTGAATATTTTATATATGTCCAAGATCTGACGCTTTGATATGGAGAAAAGTAGTGAATGTACGGCTTCTCCCCTCAAAATAATTCAACACACAGCGATTAATGTCCTACCCATTGGCAAAAAAGTGAGTACACTATTATTGAATATATCCAAATTGTGCCTAGTTAGCTATTTGTCCTTCCCTGGTGTCATAAGACTCATTAGTGTTAGAAGGGGTGAATAGGGAGCAGGTGTGTTAAAATTTGGTGTTATCGCTCTCACACTCTCTCATACTAGGGTTGGGTAGGTTCAGTCGGTCAATGCTCAGGCCATACGTCGTAAACTGCATCAACATGGTCTACATGACTGTTGTTCCAGTAGTGAAAATCTTCTAAAGATGATGCAGAGAAAGCTAGCTGATAGTTTGTTGAAACTGCAATCCAAGGACATGCATTAGTGGAACCGTGTCCAGTGGTCTCATGAGACCACGAGAAACTCATTTGGTTCATCTGGTGTCAAGTGTTTATCACAGCAACCAGGTGAACAGAAAAAAAGACAAGTGTTTATGGCCTATAGTCAAGCATGGTGGTGAATGTCTCAAGGTGTGGAGATGTGGGAAGCTACTGTTCATTGAGGGAACCATGGATGCCAACATGTACTTGACATTCTGAAGCACAGCGTGATCCCCTCCCTTTGGAAACTGGGCCACAGGGCGGTATTCTAACACAATAACCACCCAAACAAACCTCCAAGATGACTACTGCCTTGCTAAAGAGACTGAGGGTGAAGGTGCTGTACTGGTCAAGCATCTCTCTAAACCTAAATCCTATTGAACGTCTTTGGGGCATCTTCAAACAAAGAAGGAGCAGCAAAAGGTATGTAAGATCCATTATCTGGGCCATGCTGTTATGGGGAAGTTAAAAAGGACTCAAGTGGAAACCTGTGAAGCTTTAGTGAACTCAGTGCCCAACAGACTTAAGGCAACGCTGGTGGCCACACAAAATATTTGGACATTTTTACTTAGGGGTGTAATCCCTTTTGTTAAAACCAGTTTAGAAATTAATGGCTATTTGTTGAGTTATTTTGGGAGGACATCAGATCTACACTGTAATACAAGCTGTATACTGCCTACTTGTCCTTGTATCAAAGGGTCATATCTTCAGTGTTGTCCCATGAAAAGATATGAAAAGACATTTACAAAAATATCAGGGCTGTACTACTTTTTGTGGGATACTGTGTCTTGATTTTAGTTTTAAGATGGACATACTTTAACTACAAAGATTTTGTAAATAGGATCATCTCAGATGTATTATAGATGTTAAAAGTTTTACAAAATTCACTCCAACTCTTTGTATCAGCAACACACAACCTTGTTACTTACGGAAGAGAGGCTGAGGACAGACGGGGGTGTGCATGGGTCACACTCTGATGTTTTTCCATATCTGCATTTAACCTTGTCTCCGTCCGGGTCGAAGGCCAGTAAATTTATGGTTTTGGGACAGTTTGAAGGTATTCTGGGAGAGCAAAAACAACGAAAGCATTATCACACACATATGTTTAACTGTGGCTCAGTGGGGTAGCTGTGGTTTTGCAGTCAGAATGTTCTCAGTTTTACTCTGGATTCCTACCGCTAAATGTCAACATGCCTCTGGTCCAGAGCCAAGCTCTTAACCCCAGGTTATCAACTGATCTGCGTGTGACTGATTGATTGTGGCTTGAGTTCAAAGCTTCAGAAAGATTAGAATCTCATCTCTGCCACTATATTAATATTTTTCAAAAGACAAGCCAGAGTCTAAACTCAAGGATCTGTAGAAAGGTCTAAAGATTAAGGTGCTGGCAAAGAGCCCTTCCAAGCTCAGTGCTATTCACTGCAGAAGATAAACGGTGTGTGATGTCATGCAAAAGTCTTTTTAGGAATTACTAGAAGCATTTGATTTGTGTGATGCCACTAAAGGTGTTTTCATTGGTGCTTGAGAAGAATATCAATCATTTTCAACATGCTATGTTTGATTAAATGTAAGTATAAAAAACAGTCCCCTTGTTAATTGTTGTGTTATCTTTAGAAATATCTCTGCAAATATATGCACAATCATATGCATGACCTGTTTTAATAAAGCACCCATTAGCCATATGTCCTACCTCAGAGCAGGGAGGATGGTGGTCTGGGGGGATGTGTTGGGTTTTCCATTGTCAGACCGGTTTCTCAATTCAACGACAGTCACAGCTTTCCAGTTTGAAATCCCATTTTGGATGTTACCTATCCAGGCTAATCCAATCAACCTGCAATGGGTGTTATTGGGAAGGATTTAGCAGTGATAAATGTGGCAGAAATAAATTGTGCAGTATATCCTGACCTCATTCCTGTTTTGGGGTGAACCTGTTTTTTCAGGTTTGATCATCTGTCAGTTCCATTTTAAACTTTATATAATTAGTGTGGAGGACTCACTCAGTCTGAAATCCTGCGTTGTTGGGGAGCAGACGAGTTATTGCTCCTTCTCTCTGACACCATTCACCGCTCACTTCCTCAACAACAGATAATGCAAGGGTCTGGGTCTGCGTTCCACAGTTTCCACCACACTGCCATGTATCAGAATGTGTGCACAAGACAAAATTCAGCTTGTAGCGAAGGATCACCTGTGGATTTAAAGGGAGGAGATTTGAAGTACAGTCAAATACTTAAAGCTAGACACAACCGTTGACAAATAATCTTAGCTTACTGAGACATAGCCATCCGCACGAGTCTCCTTTGGGTAGTAGGTCATCATGGTGCCAAGAAAATGAGTGGCCTGTGAACCTCTGACCATCATCAGCAGCAGCGGAACCAAGGAGAGCAGCATGGTGAAGCAGTCACAGTCTCTTCACAAACACTGCGAGATAACAGAGACGAGTGACGTTTATACTACTACTCCTCCTTCCTTCCTCCATCCTGCCATCGTCTCTTCTTTAACTTACTGACTCATGAAGGAATGTTGTTAAACATGTAGGTTAACATAAAAGGACTACAAAGTCACCTGGTATGAGGATGTTCCTTTTAACTGCGAGATAAAGATCAGGGATATTTAATAAAAACTCAATGTACAGAAGAAATCAAAAGCCACCCTTTATGAAACAGACAGAAAGGATTTTTCTCTATTAGGTAAACTACACGTATTTTTGAAGAATCATGTTTTTGGAAATACTTTGTCTCATTTTGTTCCACAGGTTTATTTGGCCTCATTTTATTAAACACAGGAAGACAGAGGAGGGGGCGGGAGGTAGCATTGTGCCTAAAGATTTTGTTTAAAATTGGCTGTCTGCTAGGCCACTCTGTGTTTTGACACGTCTTTCTGAGATTCATTTATTTGCTCAAACTCGCGTAATGTGTCATGACCCAACATCATGGTGCAATATTTTAATAACTTAAAATAAAAGAGTTTTGCCTTAATAACATAACTGTTTACAGTTTCCTTTGGATTTGGGTCGAATGTTTTCTATTTTGCTGGTCTGGAAAATGTTTTTAATCTATTCCCAGTAAAACAATAAGAGCATTCTTTAAAAATCTAAATAGTGTTTAATCAAGTGGAACAAATGTGTTTAATGCATAGACAGCCATTTCAATAAAAATCAAATATTTTAATAAATTCAATAAAATAAATATTTATCTCCATGAAATAAACAAAATAAGTATTTAGAAATAAATTTATCACTATTATTATAATTTCTTTTTTTGTTCACTTAAAGATGTATTCATTTTAGGGCTGGGCAACGATTAAAATATTTAATCGCGATTAATCGCCCTGATTAATCGCGATTAATCGCGATTAATCGCATTGTATTTACAAACTCCAAGAATGAATTCAAAAGTAGTGTAAAGAGCACTTTTATTTTAATGTTCTGCTGCCATAGGAACAAAAGTGTTGTAACATTTGTAGCACTTATTTTATACTGGATATTTTCAACCCATCTATTGAATTTAGTGCACTACTTGATCTTTTCTTCATAAGAGAACAGCAAGCACTGCAGCCAAAATATGGCCTTTTTTGACCTGCTGTATATTAGCCAGTCCCTAAGCTTGATGTATCATGAAACTGTTGACCTTTTGGGTTTTGTGGTTTTTATTTTATTATTACAATTAAATAATAATAATAATAATAATAATAATAATGTTATGTTCAGTGTTTTTTCGCTAATCCACCTCTTATATATTTCAATCCTTATGTAATTTTGTCTGTGTTGTGTGCACCTGCCTGTTGCTTTAATCCTATAAATTTCCCCGTCGTGGGATAAAAAAAGGATTAGCTAATGTTATCTTATCTTAAATAACACCTTTTAATATATGTACTGGGTTCTTTCAAGGTCTTAATTACATGTTATGTGTGGGCTCCAGTAACATCCATCCATCCATCCATCCATCCATCCATCCATCCACTGATCTACCTGGATGTTCCATGTGTCAGGATGCAGCTTATTGGCTGCATGCTGAGCCTCTCTCCCTCTCTCTTGTTCCTGTGCAGCCTGATCAGTTTCACCTGGCAGGCTGCAATTAACCCACAACTGCTTCCACCTGTTCCCACCGCTTTATCAGACTCACCTCTTTCTGTTCCCGTCGCCGGGCCATAGCGTTCACTCCCGCTCAGTCCCTGCCAGTTTTTCTTGTCAGCTCCGTTCGTACCCGTCAGCCTGAAGACTCCGTTCACCTGGTCATGTTACAGTCAGCCCATAGACTTTCCGACAGTTTTGTTTCCTCCAGTATTCAGCTCAGACGTTCAGACCTCCACCGCTCGGCTCAGACGTTCAGACCTCCACCGCTCGGCTCAGACGTTCAGACCTCCACCGCTCGGCTCGGACGTTCAGCCCTCCACTGCACGGCTCGGACGTCCTGTGCTCCACTACTCGGCTCTGAGGTTCTGCTCGCCTCTGCTCAGCTCTGATGCTCTGCTCGCCACTGCTTGGCTCTGACGTTCTGCTCGCCTCTACTCGGCTCTGATGATCTGCTCGGCTCTGCTCGGCTCTGATGCTCTGCTCGGCTCCGATGCTCTGCTCGTCTCTGCTCGGCTCTGATGATCTGCTCGCCACTGCTCGACTCTGACGTTCTGCTCGCCTCTGCTCGGCTCTGATGCTCGGCTCCGATGCTCTGCTCGGCTCTGACGTTCTGCTCGCCACTGCTCTGCTCGGCTCTGATGCTCTGCGCTCCACGGCTCTGCTCAAATGTCCTGCTCTCCAGTGCTCGGCTCCAGAGTTCCTCCCGGTCAGTCTCTCCACACTCCTCGTGCCAGCCAGCTTCTACACCCTTCACCTCCGTCCGTTGTAAGACTCTGGTCTCATCCTCCATCTTCCAAACTATTCAATAAAACTCACTCATAAGAACTGACTCTGTGTGTGCATGCTGTGTCCGGGTTCATTCCAGAAAAATATATCATAACATTATGGACCGGCCAAGGGATGAACCCGAGCACGCACAGAGCCTGGTGTAGAAGCTGGTAGGATCTGCCTCGCCTCCGGTTCGTCTCGCCTGGGTCGCAAAGTTGCGACGCCACGCTTCCGTCTCGCCTCGCCTGGGTCGCCGTGCGGCGACGCCTTGCCTCTGTTTCGCCATGGTCGCTGGATTGCGACGTTACGCTTCTGGTTCGTCTGCCGAGGTCGCATCCGCGACGCCCCGCTTCTGACTCTGTTTCCTGGTTCGTCTTTTGCAAGTTCCGCCTCCTACGCTGCGCAGCCGTTAAAGACGGCGCTCCTCGTCGTCGCTGCCCAGCGTTAACTTTTGCTGCTGCCCAGCAGATTCAGACTTTGCTGCCCAGCGCCTTCTGGTTTTTGTTTGGAGTTATTTTTTGGTGTTGTGTTCTAGATCTGCTTTAGTTTCTAGTCTTTTTGTATATTTTTTATTGTTTTAGAAGATTTATTTCCGCCTTCTGTTCTTTGTTTTGGCTCAACCTTAGTTTTTGCTTTACTTAGGATTTTTTTAGATTTATGTTGCTTTTGAGTATTGTGTTTTATTTTGTTGGTTTTGTCCGGGTTTTTGTGTCCCAGGTTTACTCTAGTCGTTCGGGTTTTTTCTTAGTAGTCTAGTTTTTGGTTTTCTTAGTCAGCTAGTTCGGGTTTTGTTCTCCGTCTTCTTGTTTTAGCCATAGCCCTGATTTAGTGTTCTAGGTTCGCCTTAGTCTTCTGAGTTTTGTTTTTGAGTTCCAGTTTTTTATTTTAGACTTCTTGCTTGCTTCTGTACAGATTTCTAGCTTTAGTTATCTAGTTTTTCATTAATTTAGTCGTACTTGCCCTCATCTCCCTGTTCTGTTTCGTTTCATAGTTTTGCTTTAGCTTTTGGTTAGTTTCCTAGTTTACCAGTCTTGTTTTGATTTTTCAGTTTCAGCCCTGTAGTTTCGTTAGCTCTGTAGTCCCTGTCTTGACCCTGTAGTCCCTGTCTAGCCCCCGTAGTTTCAGTCTAGCCCCTGTAATTCCAGTCTAGCCTCTGTAGTTTCTGTCCTAGCCCTGTAGTTCTAGTCTTGTTCTGTATTTGTTTTTTTTTTTTTGTTTTTTTTCTTATTTTTAGTTTTGTTTTGTCCTTATTTTTCCCCCCTTTAGTATTTAGGTGTCAGGGTTCCTGCGCCATCTGGGTTCCTGCGCTGTATGGGTTCCTGCGTTGGATGGAGTCCAGCGCTCTTAAAGGTCCCTGCGTTCTCTAGGTCCCTGCGCTTTCTAGGTCCCTACACCCTTCTCCTGTTTTCGTTGTATGTTTTGCCCTGTTTAGGTTAGTTTAGTTCCCTTCCGTAGTTGTTTTGTTCTGTCTTGCCCTAGTGTATCTGTGTTGTTCCCCTGTTTAGGCGCGTGCAGGTCGCTGCCAGAGCCCTCCGGCGCACCCATGTCGCCGGCTGAGCCCTCTGGTGCGCCAACCTGTCGCTGCCCAGCGCACGCAGGTCGCTGCCAGAGCCCTCCGGTGCTTAAGTCGCTGTCTGTGCCCTCTGGCGCGCTTGGCCTGTTGCTGCCTAGCTCACCCTCTAGTTCCCTGGTGTTTAGGTCCTGTTTTCCTGGCGTTTAGATTTAGTGTTCCCCGGCGTGTTAGGACGCCTTCTGATTCTCGGTTCCCCAGCGTGCTAGGACGTCCTCTGATTCTCGGTTTCCCGGCGTGTTAGGACGCCCTCTAATTCGTGGTTCCCCGGCGTGTTAGGACGCCCTCTTTTCTCGGTTCCTCGGCGTGTTAGTACGCCCTCCGTTCTTGTTCCCTGGTGTTTTAGATATTCCTGTTTCCCTTGTGCCCCGGCGTTCCCTTTGCGCCCCGGCATTCTTCTTCCTCGCGCCCCGGCGTTCTCCCCACGCCCCGGCGTTCTCTTCCCCAAGCCCCGGTGTTTCCCTCACGCCCCGGCGGGTTTTCCCCTGGCGTTTCTGTACACCAGTCGTGTTCCAGCAGGAGTTGTTGAGCCTTGGTGTTTTCGTACGCCTGTTCTTCCCTCTGGCGTTGTCGTACGCTTGTTCTTCCCTCTGGCGTTGTCGTACGCTTGCTCTTCCCTCTGGCGTTGTCGTACGCCTGTTCTTCCCTCTGGCGTTGTCGTACGCCTGTTCTTCCCTTAGGCGTTAAGTACGCCCGTTCTTCCCTCTGGCGTTGTCGTACGCTTGCTCTTCCCTCTGGCGTTGTCGTACGCTTGCTCTTCCCTCTGGCGTTGTCGTACGCTTGTTCTTCCCTCTGGCGTTGTCGTACGCCTATCCTTCCCCTTGGCGTTAAGTACGCCCGTTCCTTCCCTTTGGCGTTAAGTACGCCCGTTCCTTCCCTTTGGCGTTAAGTACGCCCGTTCCTTCCCTTTGGCGTTAAGTACGCCCGTTCCTTCTCTTAGGCGTTAAGTACGCCCGTTCCTTCCCTTAGGCGTTAAGTACGCCCGTTCCTTCCCTTTGGCGTTAAGTACGCCCGTTCCTTCCCTTTGGCGTTAAGTACGCCCGTTCCTTCCCTTTGGCGTTAAGTACGCCCGTTCCTTCCCCTTGGCGTTAAGTACGCCCGTACCTTCCCTTTGGCGTTAAGTACGCCCGTACCTTCCCTTTGGCGTTAAGTACGCCCGTTCCTTCCCTTTGGCGTTAAGTACGCCCGTTCCTTCCCTTTGGCGTTAAGTACGCCCGTTCCTTCCCTTTGGCGTTAAGTACGCCCGTTCTTTCCCCTTGGCGTTTTGTACGCCCGTTCTTTTCCTTTGGCGTTTAGTACGTCCGTTCTTCCCTCTTGGCGTTTTCGTACGCCTATATTTTCCCCTTGACGCTGTCATGCGTCCGTTTCGCCTCGGCGTTTCCCTCACGCCCCGGCGATCTCGCTCCTTGGGCCCCAGCGCTCCTCTCACGCTTCGGCGTTGTTTCTCCTTGGCGTTTCCACACGCCCGTTCCTTGCCCTTGGCGTTTCCATACGCCCGTTCCTTCCCCTTGGCGTTTCCATACGCCCGTTCCTTCCCTTTTGGCGTTTCCATACGCCCGATCCTTCCCTTTTTGGCGTTTCCATACGCCCGATCCTTCCCTTTTTGGCGTTTCCATACGCCCGATCCTTTCCTTTTGGCGTTGTGTACGCCCGTTCCTTCCCTTTGGCGCTGTGTTGCGCCCGTTCCTTCCCTTTGGCGCTGTGTTGCGCCCGTTCCTTCCCTTTGGCGCTGTGTTGCGCCCGTTCCTTCCCTTTGGCGCTGTGTTGCGCTCGCTCTTTCCCCAGCGCTGCCAAGCACTCGCTTTTTCCCCCGGCGCAGTCAAGCGTTCGTGCCTTTCCCTGATGTGCCGCCCCCTGATTGTGCTTTGGCACATCAGTGTTCTCTGGCCCCTTTGGTTCCCCGTATTCTCTGGCCCCTTTTGTGTTTGCAGGCTCTTTGGTCCCTCAGAGTTCGGTTTCGACTCTTGCCCGCCTTCCTGGGCCCCCTCCACCCGCCCGGCGTGGGGATTCTGGGCCGTCCGGTGTCCGGCCTTGGGGGGGGGGGTACTGTCAGGATGCAGCTTATTGGCTGCATGCTGAGCCTCTCTCCCTCTCTCTTGTTCCTGTGCAGCCTGATCAGTTTCACCTGGCAGGCTGCAATTAACCCACAACTGCTTCCACCTGTTCCCACCGCTTTATCAGACTCACCTCTTTCTGTTCCCGTCGCCGGTCCATAGCGTTCACTCCCGCTCAGTCCCTGCCAGTTTTTCTTGTCAGCTCCGTTCGTACCCGTCAGCCTGAAGACTCCGTTCACCTGGTCATGTTACAGTCAGCCCATAGACTTTCCGACAGTTTTGTTTCCTCCAGTATTCAGCTCAGACGTTCAGACCTCCACCGCTCGGCTCAGACGTTCAGACCTCCACCGCTCGGCTCAGACGTTCAGACCTCCACCGCTCGGCTCGGACGTTCAGCCCTCCACTGCACGGCTCGGACGTCCTGTGCTCCACTACTCGGCTCTGAGGTTCTGCTCGCCTCTGCTCAGCTCTGATGCTCTGCTCGCCACTGCTTGGCTCTGACGTTCTGCTCGCCTCTACTCGGCTCTGATGATCTGCTCGGCTCTGCTCGGCTCTGATGCTCTGCTCGGCTCCGATGCTCTGCTCGTCTCTGCTCGGCTCTGATGATCTGCTCGCCACTGCTCGACTCTGACGTTCTGCTCGCCTCTGCTCGGCTCTGATGCTCGGCTCCGATGCTCTGCTCGGCTCTGACGTTCTGCTCGCCACTGCTCTGCTCGGCTCTGATGCTCTGCGCTCCACGGCTCTGCTCAAATGTCCTGCTCTCCAGTGCTCGGCTCCAGAGTTCCTCCCGGTCAGTCTCTCCACACTCCTCGTGCCAGCCAGCTTCTACACCCTTCACCTCCGTCCGTTGTAAGACTCTGGTCTCATCCTCCATCTTCCAAACTATTCAATAAAACTCACTCATAAGAACTGACTCTGTGTGTGCGTGCTGTGTCCGGGTTCATTCCAGAAAAATATATCATAACACCATGGAGGACTGAAACGCCTCAGTCAGAGATGTCAGTCTGTGGGTCTGTCGGGGCAGTGAGAGAAGTTTCGTCTCCTCTCTCCGTTTCTGGGGCTCGACATTTTCATGTTTTTTCACGTGCTTAGATAAATTTGTTGTGTTTCCACTGAAATGAACCGGCTTTTTACAAAACATACAGCTTGATTTCATTTACGGTATTAAAATAAAGCCAAACGGTGCTACTTCCTCTGTTCATGTTTTTTCGCTGCTGCGGTCTCTCTCAGCTGTTTCTTTGCTAAGTTTGTGTGAGAGCTGAGTGGGCGGGCCAGGCTGAGCCTGCGTGCTGATTGGCTGGCGCCGCTGAGCCATGTACGAGAGGGGAGGGGGAGCGGGAGAGTGCTGCTGCAGTCAGCGTGCCTGCTGACTGACACTGACTGAAAGCATGTGAGCAACATGCGTTAATGCGCGATAAAATAAATATCGCCGTTAATAGTGTAATGAATTAACGCGAAATTAACGCGTTAACTTGCCCAGCCCTAATTCATTTATTTATTAAATGATATATTTCCAGGTTTTATTTATCTTTTATTGAATTCAAGGTTTATATCTTAAAGATGTATTTATTTATTTCCTAATGGAATTTTATTTTGTGACACGTTTATTTAAAGCTTCTTTATGTGTTGGGATTCAGCCGGGAAGAACATAAATGTAAGATTGTGGATGAAAGTGACAAGAAATGTGACTGTTGCAGAATCATTTCCGAAGTAATCGCCCCTCACAGCAGGGTGCCAACAGAAACTAGAAAGCCTTACCCCCCAAATTCATCTTCCTCTTTGCCTGCTGCTTCAAGCAGCACAAGAGAGACAGTATCTTTTCCATGGATCTCATGAGGGCAAGGTCTACACAGGAGGGGCGAAACAGCAGTGGGACCAAATGGAGTTTAGAGACCAGCCACATGGACACAGGCTTGATCGAAGCTAAGTACCGCTTGTCTTCTGTGGAATCAACATCGAGACCTATTCAGCCAACTGCCACAAAAAAAGCTATTTTTGATTTTTCAGGTCAGTTTTCTCCTGCAAAAGCTGACCTGAAAGTCACTCCCTCTGTAAACTGTGCAAACCCATCTAATCCCACACTGTGGCCTCCACAGCCGAGCGTAGCCCATGGAAGATCTAGGTAGAACTCACCCAAGACGGAATTCACAAAGGACTGAGATCAGCCGCTTTGTGGCTGCCGGCCTGAGAGCTAGCTTTAGCCTGGAGTATTTCATTGCAACCAGATGCTTTAAAGTCAACAACAAGGGCAGAGGTGTGACAGAGATGATAGAGAAAGTTAGGGCAGGATGAGACCATTTAAAGTGGTTTACTTCTAATGTGTTTTCATGTTTGACTGAGGTTAAGATCTGGCTAAGACTAAGCTAGTAAGCTAACAGGCTAAGCTAGCTAAGCCTTAGCTAAGCTAGCTAAGCTAACTGCTAATGGACCTTGAAACAAAGCTATGATGATGTGTTTTGGGTCTGTCTAACTTGGATTTGCATTGTGAATGGGTTGAACACAGACCAAATGTTGTTCTAAATTAGTTAAGCTTAATAAAACTTGTTCCATATTCTTTAAGATGCACTTTGGCTCTTTAACTTAGATCTGCAGTGAACCCAAGATTTACTGAAACATTCTTATGGTGATGGTTTTCAACTATTTTCATATGTCCTTTTGTGTGCATTTCGTTTCTTTGTTTTTTTTCATCTGAATTTTGCTTGGTCTCTTCTGCAGGCATGGCTGTGCAGTTTTCTGTCAGCACTGCCTGCTCTTTGCTCTCTCTCTGACAGGTGATTGCAGTTGACAGGTGGGCGTGGTGTGCACCTGCGGCTCGTTTGGCAGCTCGTGCTGGAGCATAAAGGTAGGGCTCAAGCAGCTGGAGGACGCCAAAGTGTTAAACCGTTGTGGTACACTTCAGTGGCCACTGTCTCTCGACAGTTAATCCTTCTCCAGCGCTACCTCGTGTTTCCTGTTTTCTCACAAATCGCCTTAAGCTCTGGATCACTCTCCAGACGCTCTTCCGAGTTCTGAAGTCTCAGGTCAAGTCCCTGGATCCTCATCGCTCAGATTTTGTTATGGCACTCCTCTCGTGCCCCATTGGTGTTACCAAGCCGGACAAGAGTTCCCCTCCCTGGTTCCTCCAGCTGCTTACTGCCACTGCTTCCTGTTTCGGTGCTGCTTGGACCTCCGCCTAGTCCCATCTACCTGTCGCTCAGTCACCTAGTTCCACCTCAGAGATGAATCCGTCATCCGAGAAGTTTTCCGGTGACAGTAGAGACTGCGGCGGTTTTTTGTTCCAGTGTTCCCTCTTTTTTAACCGTTCTCCTCAAACCTTTTCGTTAGATGAAGCCAGGATTTATTTTATCCTTCTGCTTCTGTCAGGAAGAGCTCTGAGATGGGCTGAAGCACGCTTCCCTGACTGCCGAGCCTTTGGCTGTACGTTTGAGGAGTTTGTTTGCAAATTTAAGACTGTGTTTTCGGCTGAAGCCGATCCTGTGCAGCAGTCGCGGCAACTGTTAACCCTCAGACAGTGGGGTCGCCGTGTCTCCGATTTTGCTGTCGAGTTTCGCACTCTAGCTGCCGCCGCTGGTTGGGAGTCACAAGCACTAAAAGCTGTATTTTTTTTCGGGCTCTGAACGAAACACTGAAGGACGAGTTGTTCGCCTCAAAGAGTGTACGTCTCTATGCCCAGTTACGGAGCAGGAATCGGCCCCGGTCAGAGAGACCCACACGCCCGTCGGCTTCTCATTCACTCGGGTTTGCTCCACCTCCATCTGCAGCTGCTCCACCCTCTCCCCCTGAGCCTTTGCAAATCGGCCGGGTGCGTCTCACCCCGGGGAAGTGTATGGAGGCAAAATAGTGCCTTTATTGTGCCTCTCCAGAGCATTTTATAAATGCATGCCCGGAACGACCAAAAGATCAGGTCCGCCACCTGTAGTGGGGAAGCCGGTGGGCCATAGCAAGTTATCACCCCCCACATCTCTCCCGCGTTAATTGACTCAGGCTCTGATTTTATTTTAATAGATCTGACGTTAGTGCGTCAATCTAAAATTGAGACGGTGCCACTATCCTCGCCCCTCCAGGTTTCTGCCCTGGATGGAGTGACGTTACCTCAGATCACCCACCAGACTAAACATCTGGAAGTGATCATTTCTGGCAATCATAGAGAATTAATCTCCTTTTTTATTTTTCCTGTGAAACACTCACCTGTCGTTTTAGGATGGGCTTGGTTACAGCAGCACAGCCCCCACCTTGTCACTTGCGCTGTCTCCAATCCGCTGTTCCTTCCAGTTATCCATCAGGACCCGCCTCTAAAGGCGAGGACCCTGTAGACCTGAGTTTGGTTCCTAAAATATATCATGACCTACGTCAAGTTTTCAGTAAGAGTAAGGCCGAATCCTTACCACCAAATCGCCCCTACGACTGCGCTTCCTCCATACCACTGGGCGCAGGGTTTTTCTTTGTTGGTAAAACAGATGGTTCCCTCCGCCCGTGTATAGACCTTCACTGATTGAACCAGATTACCGTTAAGAACAAGTACCTGCTTCCCCTCTTGTCCTCAGCCCTTGAACTGGTCCAAGATGCAGTAGTCTTTACTAAATTGGACCTCCGTAATGCTTACCACTTTGTACGAATCCGCCCGGGGGATGAGTGGAAGACGGCATTCAAGAACCCCCTGGGGCACTTCGAGTACTTGGTGATGCGTTTTGGGCTGTGCAATGCCCCATCAGTTTTTCAGGCTTTGGTTAATGATGTCCTCCGAGACTTTCTCAATGTTTTCGTGTTTGTTTATCTTGACAACATCCTTATATAACCCAAGACCTCACTCAGCACCAACGCCATGTTCGTTTAGTCCTCCAACGTCTCCTAGAGAACTTTCTGTTTGTTAAAGCCGAGAAATGTGAATCTCACAAGGCTTCTGTTACTTTCCTCTGTCTTATTTTAAAGGGCGGACAGGTCAGGTCAGACCATGATAAGATCAAGGCAGTCTTAGAGTGGCCCGTACCTGAGTCCAGGAAGCAGCTCCAACGCTTCCTTGGTTTTTCAAACTTTTACAGGCATTGTATTAGGGGATACAGCCAAATTGTAGCTTCTCTACACGCTCTCGCTTCACCTAAGATCCCCTTCATCTGGAGCCCCGAAGCCAGTGACGCTTTTCAAGAGTTAAAGACTAATTCAGATAAACAGCACTCTATAGTGACTTTCTCTGGATGTTCATGTTAATAAATTCCTGAACTTAAAGATAAGTTGTCATACATTTACAACATACATGTGTGTGCAGAGTTTGCTGTTAAAGCAACGGCAGTGCTAGAATTACCCTTTCAACTATTGTCCTGATATGTTTGGCCTGATATTCACCAGACAATACATAACAGACCAAGGGTTAGTTGATAAACTTTTAACTTAAGGAATGTGTAATTGCAGAACATATGTATTTCAGGGACTTATTTTTTAAGTCCATTTTTATTCCAGGCTGCCATTTTTATTCCATCTAGTCAGGGCTTCAACTAGAGTGGTGATTATTGTAACACGATGTTGAATGACTGGGAAGACATTCAACATTCAACTGAAAATCCGCTGACTCAAATTTAATTATGATTTAAACACTGCGTACGGAAATGAAACAACCCTGCCTGTGATTCCGAACAGTGACCACCAGCCCAGCAACTCAGTGAACAAACAGTTCCCTGAGGAAAATGAGAATCCCTGGACAACTCTGGGTGCAAGACCAAAGGACCAACGAACCCCCCCACCTAGACAAAGGAAACTGGCCGATACTACAGAGACGTGTCCAAAGACAAGTGAAACAACAACGGGCTGTTCTCATAACAAATGATAGGAGTAAACCTGCTGGAAATGTTGGAAATCCGTTACTAAACAGATTTGCTCCGCTCCAAGATGTAACCCAGGAGGATCACGACAACAATCAAAGGTATGTCAACTACCTTCGCTCTAAGCTACCAGAGAAAAAACATGCCACAGGGCCAAGGACCCTGATATTATGCAATGGGTCTGTAAGTGGGATTAAACATTTCTGTAAAAAGAAAAACAGAGGTGTTGATTTATAACCCTTTGAACTCTGGCCTGGGGTCCGTTCTTCGTACGTCGCTAACTCAGTTAGCAGGATTTCATTGTTGACGATTTGGCATGATCTTGGATCGTTTGGTTCTTCGAAAGACATCCTGCACTTGTTGTCATAGCAACATGTGCGCCAGCTTGAGCCTGCTCCAGAGCAGGCTTATTTCATGTAAACAAGATTAGATCACGGCTGTATAAGCGGAGGAGATAGGGAAGTCTGCCGTAGCCATGTCCATTTTTACGACTGCAACCTGTTGCAGAGAAAATTATGCAAGAATAATTTGCAGAGTTTTTCGAATTAATTGCGTATTGCGCAATAGACAGGATCCTTTAGCGCAGCGCGACAGTGTCATTGTAGAGAGATTTTCTTGGTGGCTGCTATAAACAGACAAACACATCATTTAACAGTGGCTTTTAAAGAGGAAAAATTGGTGTTGGAGCCATAAATCTAAAATATTTAACTTATTTGTATGATGGTTTGCTTTTTGTTTTTATCCTATTCAGTAAGAACATTTGTTCGGGCCATTTTATTGTGAAGTTTAGTTTACTTTGAAAGGCTTGCTTCCTGTCGAGCCGTATATTGTATTAGAAAAAACTATGGATGGATTATCTAGACACGGAGCAATACAGTTTTACCGTGTAAACTGTGGATGACTTGGAAAAGGAAAATTTAAATTTGCACGTGTCCTTTACTTCCCGTGTCTAATATTCTTGTATTTCCCTTTTACTTGTCCCCATGTTCTAGTGGGTCCAGTGGAGGCGCTGACATAAAAGAACAAAGTAAATATGAGATTTTTAAAATGCAAAAATTCTAAAGTGATAGAAACATCTACCATGGACAGTATTTACGCATTAATTTGTCTGCTGCTTTTTGCCAGCCCTCTCTCCTGGCTTTAACAGATTTTTAGGTGTTTAAATCAATGACTCAAATTCGGCATAACCTTCCATTAAAAGGTCTTGTTCTGCTTGGGAGAAAAACTGTGGGCGTTCTTTGGCCATGCTGAACAGCCAATAGCAGCGTTGCTGATCAATGTTTCTACTATCGATACATTTCCCCTTTTAAACAAACGCATGAACGCGCAGTTGTCTCAGATAACTCAATCCAGCCATACTAATTGTAAACAACAGGTGTGTTGGAATAACCCAATTAGCCGGATCAGGATTAGCCGGATGAAATCATCTTGGATGTGTCATTTGATCTTGGATGTTTTAAGCAACGTACGAAGAACGGACCCCTGGTGTCTAATGTATCAGACATCCTTCCAAGGATCTTAAAAGAACGCCCGACCCTGGAAAAACTCATCCTACAAGCTAAAGCCTTGGGCGACGCCACCCAGGTTAGAAAATCAGAAGTATTGAAAGAGGATTACATTCATCTGTTGAACTTAGTTGATGGCCTTAATGTCAAGGTGTTTCTCAGCAGCCCTCGTGTGCCCATTAAGTGTCGAGATGAGATTTTTTTCCAGAGTTCTGATGCTAGACAAATGGCTGAAAAAAAACATGCAAACAAGCAACTGTAACTTTAATAGACAACTTCAACATCTTTTGGGAGAGGAGACATCTGTTCAACAGAGATGGTTTCTCTCTAAATAGGTCAGGTGCAAAACGGCTGATTTAAAACATCTTCTATTCTGTGAACCATGCACCATCAGCTTTGTTCCAAAACAAAGCTCATCCAGTGCCAAAACAAACGATAAGCCCAGTATAGCCCGAACAAGCCAAGATAAAGATGGCCAGAAAGATGACACGGAAAGAAGCTACGTCAGAATTACAGGAGGATTCATCCCAGATCTCAGTAGGACAAATAGAGGACTCCCCTTTAACTCGCAAAGAGAACCAAAAACCTCCATCCCCACGAACACCAGTCCAGACTGCCCCCACCTCCCTATCTTCTTCACAAAGCCCAGATGTTCCTTTTCTGGAATTTTCTCACAACATGAACAAAGTATTTAAGATTGGCCTACAGTTGACATCCTCTCCACATAGCCATTCTGACGACCGCAGCTCTGTGACTAAACCAGCATTTTCTAAAACCTGCAGAGCCCCAGATCCTCCCCCTCTACGTATCACGAAACATGCCTGTGCACAGGACTTTCAGCTTAATTCTCTATGATACACACCGGGCCCTGGGAGCAACCTTATCAGACATGACAGTTTCCAGTATCAGCTTGGGCCTTTTGCCAGAGATTATGAAATATCTGTGATGACACGTGGCAGAAATAAGAAAAACAAAAGGATAACAAACAGGAACAAACACCTAAAAGCTAAATGCTAGAGGTTTTCCTTCCCGTTAATGGGGAGTTTTTCTTTCCACTGCCGCTTCATGCTTGGATTGCTTTGATTGAGGGATTGCTCCAAAGCCATGGACAATGCAGACGACTCTCCCTGTGGCTCTACGCTTCTTCGGGAGGGAATGCTGCTTGTCGGAACTTTGATGCAATCAACTGGTTCCCTTATATAGGAAAAATCTTTTTTACCAATCTGTATAATCTGACCTAATCTGTATAATCTGACTGATTTTGACTTTGTAAAGTGCCTTGAGATGACATGTTTCATGAATTGGCGCTATATAAATAAAATTGAATTGAATTGAATTGAAAGACAGAAAAGGAAAGTGAGTTTAGTCCAAGTGTGCTGGACCACTGCATGCTGCACTTATATTGACAGTACAAGACTTGAACGTTGAGTTTTAGTGAAGAATGAATAATAGTAACTCACTGATGGGAGGTTTGGTACCAGAACAAAGGGTTACGCTATGACCATTTACTCATCATGGAAACATCTACAAGTTGAATCTGTTGAGAAAAAAATAGTATATTTGTTCTAAAAACATTCTCATAACACATGGTATGAGTTGCCAAACCTGACATATGTCATTCCTCCCAACCTCCGCTTTTCTCACAACTCTACAGTTTCTACCTGCCTGTTTTCAAATTGTCTCTTGGACTCTAATGACATTACTTTCAAACCTTTGGTTGTGGATACATATGTTTACATTCTGTCTGTTAACCTTGGCTTGTTGGATTTCTTTAATAATGTTTAGGTTTCTTTAAGCACATTCGTTTTCACCCTTAAAATGTCACGAAAAAAGCTTCTGTTCTAACTTGTCTTCACCAGATAAGGTTGCATAAGACCAAACAAGGCAAAAACTTGAGCGCTGGTGTCTTTGTTCATGATCACTGTCCATGCTGTCTGGGCTAATGCTGCCATTGGCAAAATTTGTGTGGAAACTGGCCTTAAAGTTTAGTTCAAGTTAAAAAATGAAGTGTAGTTGCTTCTGTTTCAAACCTATTTGCTATTGCAAACAAAAAGAGCAGGTCAGAAGTTAGGGTAGAGAGCTGAGAGGAACAAATTCTTCCAAAGGAAATCCTTGATCAAAGGATGTCACCAGGGCTACAATGGCTGTAGACGAGCTTTTTTGTTCAGGGATCAGTAGCAAAAGGTGAATTTAAAGCATGCAATACTTGTTAAAAGAGAATAGGGCTAGACATGTTGATAATTTAAATGTTTACACAGCTCAGCAGGAGGTTTGCACAGTATGTGGGTTAAGACATGGCTGGGTTTCTATGTTTCTGTTATGGGTCATAATCCTTTTTCTTTCACCCCTTGTCACTCTTGACCTGACTCTCGCCAGATGGATATAATTCCGGCGAGCTCCACGAGTCACTCAGTGTGGATAGCCATCTACCACCACTGACTGGGTTTAGAGAAGACAGATGCAAAAAAAAGCACACATTGATTCAGGAATCCCCCTATGTTATATGGTAATGGCATATGATCTGCCCCCCTGGATGGTGTCACAGTAAACAGAACGCCAGACCAAATGTACCTGCTATGAAAAGAACAAAGCCTAAGCCTATAGTGACATAAATATAACTTTGTCAAAAAGGAAAGCTTTAAGCCTAGTCTTAAAAGTAGACATGGTGTCTGCCTCACGGACAAAAACTGAGAGTTGTTTCCAAAGCCGAGGAGCCTGATAACTAAATGGCTTCAAACTGCATTTTGTAGACTTCCTGATTGTAAAGAATTACAATAGTCCAGCGTTGAACTAACAAAAAAAAATTGAAATGAAATCAACCACAAAAGAAATAAAAAAATGAAGATTAAATGTACAGTTTAAATCACTGATCATTTGTTTGGAAAATATACAAGTTGACTGATAACAGCATATTTTTACAGTTAAACTGCAAAAAGAATTTTAAGATCATATCAAAAATAAAAACAAACAGGCATATATGAGTTCTGTAGATACATTTTCCAGTAGAAATTAGTTCTTCTCAATGTTGCTACTCTAGGGACTCGTAACGACCACTTGATTGTTGCTCAGGAGGCGAAGACTTATGTCTGGCGGCAGCCCTCGCTCAACCAGCTTGGTTTTAATCTAAGGGAGAAAACACAGGATGGTAACATGTTCTACAACTGATTTTCTTTTCAAATGACTTTGCTTCTAAAAATAACAGTTATTTTCCAGCTGGCATGCACCAAGATCCAAAGATACAAAAAAAATGTTTAGAGGAGGAAGACACTAGATAAGGGATAACCAACCTTTTTGAAACTGAAAGCTACTTAATTGGAGTTGTATCATATGAAGGGCTACCAGTACTGATCTTTGAACACCTTAACTTTGTGTAAAATAAAAAAAATTCCATGCTTCATAATAGATATTGTAATTTTTAAATCTATATAAATGCAAGTGTAAAGAGTAACGAAATAACGTAAAGTTTTTAAAGTGGTGGTGGATTGTGTTTTTTAGAACAGGCTCGTGGGCACCATGTTGGTGACCCCTTCACGGGATGTTTTAAAAAGAAAATCAGTGAAACCTGTTAGGCAAAAATTTTATCCTTATCATTTATTTCAAAGTCAAGAAGGTTACCTACCAGATTAATGATGGTATCAGAATCATTGTCCACTGAAAGTGTGGTAGAGACCTTCATGTTCAGAGCAATAACATACTCTAGGAACAGAGAGAATCAATGTTACGATCTGGGCCAGAATACTTCAAATCACAGCTTAACTGCAGTAATAGAATACAATGTATTTATGACAGACTCTGTGAACCTCTATGTGCTGTTTGTATTTCAGTTTGTTTACATTTCCCAGATCTATACTATAGAAGTTTCTAGTTGTTGCCATCTACTGGCGCAACTTATGTAATACATTTTAGAGTCTGCCATGTTTGATGATGTCATAAAAAGCAGACCAGGCAGGACTATACCAAGCATGGTTTTCTCTCAGTGACACTGCAACTTCGATTTGGTTGGTCTTTGAAAGCACTGTTGGTATGTATTGAATTTTGCGATGGATATTTGTTGACTAAGAATGATGCAGCCATTTGTATAAAGCAATGCTTGAGCTAATTGTATTTTCTGGAGCAATTTGTTGTATTTTGTGCTGCATTGTTTGCTACTGTGTATTTCTGAGAGTTTGTTGTTTGTTTCTCAGTTTTACCCTACTCCAACTGGCTTCAGTAAAGAGTCAATGCAAGGCCTCTTGTCTCCGTGGTCATTTTGGAGAGGAGTTTATCTGAATGTCGACTCCAGCAAGGCGCTGGAGGTTGAGGACATGACACTCTACGTCTGTCCTACTTACCCGGTCCAGGAGCAGATGTTGGGGCCAATGTTCTGTCTGTTGCATTTAGGGTTGTAAAGGTTGGCAATAATGTTGCATTGACAGCTGGGGTCATGGTGGTGGGTCTAGATGTAACATTTAGGGCCGGTGATGTAGTGGAATTTATTAATGCTGTTGTAGCCGGTACAGTTGGAGGCACAACTATAGGTGGTTGTGTGATTGGGGCTGTGGACAGATCCAGAGAAACCTCAGCAATGCAGAAAACCACTGATGGACTTTAAAACATAAGCAGTGATAGAGAACTTCACTCACTGTTTCCAACCGTCACAATAACACACCGCAGGTCAGAGTGATACAAAGTGCCGAAGACACTGTGGAAGAAAATACAACAGAAGCTTCATTATTATATTAGATAGTTAGTTATAAAAAAAACATTAAGTCTAATTGTGATTTCCAAAAACAAACTGGGTTTATTTAAAATATAGTAGATATGGTGAAAAATTAATATCCCTGCTATTGTATTCACAGTGACAGTTGCAATGGTCAGAAACTGCTGTCATAAAATTTGCTAATAATAATCTATTTACTGAGACGAAACACACCCTGTTCCTCATTAAAACAGACTGGTACCACATTTATAGAATCAGTTGGTTTTAAGTAGCATGTCAGTTGAATTATATTGATTTCTATATTATCTACAAAATGGAAAGGCTTTAAATGTAAAGACAACTGTTCTAGTAAATGCTGATTTTCAGCTTGAATGGCACATAACCGAGGTCTAACTGTAACACTTTTCAGTGTGGAAGCTGTTACTAAGTGAAGATGACTCAACACTAGATGCTCTCATCAGTCAGATGCTTCATAATGAAGTGGAAGGGGGAAAAAAAGCACAAAAGCTGAAAGAGGTTTCTAGGCAGGAAGCAATATTTATACTGCAACGTTTGCTGTTCATCCAGGCAGTCACTGTAATCCCTCTATGTGGGCCCACCACCTGCAGGGACGAACATCAAGATCGAGTGCAATGCATGTTGGGTGGCAGGCGAGAGTGGTAAACAATGCACACCAAACAAAAGACTCTAATGACACAGGAGATAAACGGGCAGGTTGTTTATCTGTATTTTACTTGAGTATGAGCCCCTTTGCGCTTTAAACCAGTGACTATCAATTACCAGCTTGCTCAGTTCTGAGTCTCCAGATTTAACAAGACTCCTGGGGCAATGTTGAAATGCATTTACAAAAAATAAGCAAAGCCGGCTTTTTAATTTAAGCCTGTTGTAGTTGCCATGACTCAGTATAAAAATATGCACATTTTGCTCTGGTAATATACCCGAGAGCTTATATTCTCTGTCTATTTTGGAATATGCTAGGTTTGAAAATATTTCCAATGCGACTTGTAGGATGCTTCAAGATACAGATCTACTGTACATTTTCTAAAGAATGTGCACAGCAACTGGTGTACACAGTTAGTGAAGGTAACTCTGCTAGTGGTTAAGATTAGGTGCTTAGCACAGAGTCTAATCTTTAGTCTTTTTTCTGAATGAGTAATAACACGGTATTACACAGACTGGTGTCTCAAACCGATGTTGTGATGTCACCTCTGTTTGAATATAAATAATTTAGAAACCGCTAGACCATAAAATTAGGGAATGAAAGAAAGACAGAAATATTTTTAAACCTGTTACTTGTAGTTCCTACAGAGAAGTAGGCATCTGGTTAAAACTGATATCTGTTTACAAACCCAGCGATCAGACAGCAGCTGCAAAACTCAAAATTAGTACATATCTGATGTAACATAATTAGAATAAAATATTTGATATTTTAAGATTTTTTTGATAATCAGAAAAAAACAAATGACCTTGTCTGGACAACGAAACAGACGGCGTGGCTCTGTCCTTCCTCACTTGCAGACGGCGTCCACGTCAGAGAGAAGTTACCTGATCCTGATGAGTCATTGACCATATTGTGAGGCCCACTGTACAGGAGGCCGGTGATGCTTTTAACAAACACAGAAAACAGATTTGTTAGGAGACGTTTTTTCTTCAGGTAATTTTCTAAAAGTTAAGCTTACTGCACAGTAAGGTGACATTCCTTCATGGCGGTTTTATTATAGTTGGGTGATGGGGAAGGGAGTGTTGCATGTTCTTTTGGGTATTTGCTAACTTTCCTGCATCTATGTTAAAGCAGAGTGATGTAACAGATAAGACCAAATTCCAGACTGTGAGTAAAACTTTTCAAGCAGGAAAGTTTGTCATCCACAACTAGCTTTGTCATTCCCATAAACTACAGGCTGAATATTTGGGGAAAACGGGCAATACAGGTCAAACATTTAGAGGCAGCTTTCAATTCAATTTTATGTATATAGCGCCAATTCATGAAATTCAGGTTTCTTCATCAATGCCTTTAGTACATAATCAACCTTAGCTGTAAATTGTATGCTTTTATTCACTTAGGTAAATGCCTACGGGTTTTGTGCATTTTCAAGTTAATGTAAAAGTAAGAAATAAACCACAGCTTGCATTGCAACCAGGTTTATTTTGTTGCAAATTACATCAGTACAAGTACGATCTTGATTTTAAACTTTGTTAATTAGTGAACCTCTCAAAATGTTTTTCTGTCACTTACTTAGACAGAGTGGCCTCCGCTCTGATGGTGACTTCCAGAGCCTGACCGGCAGGAGTGTAGAGCTGAGCTCTGTTGCTGGGAGTTGGAGACAGGAATCTGGGCAGATAGAGACCTTCTGTGCAGGACGGTACCGTAGGACCCACTAAAGAATTGAAGGACAGTGAAACATTAGACCCTTTCTCTTCATCAGTAAATTAAAATGTAAATTTGGAAGATAAATCCTTGGAACCTTTGCTTTGCTATGTTAATCAGCGTGTGAAGGTGCATTTGTCTGTACTAGATGGCAATCTAGTACAGACCAAAACTGCAAAGAAGCTTTTTTGAGTTGAAATTGTCTTGTTTTACATCTGCGGCTTTAAAACAAGATGGTGTAAGTCGAGATCCTACCTTTCAGAACGAACTGTAAAGGTATCTTGCTGATGGCATCACTGGTAGTTTTCACCTCCTGTGATCCATCAGTTTCAGTCAAAGTGATGTTCTGTGTGGGAAAGTCCTCCATCACCAACTGGACCGCGTATGGAAGCTCAGAATTGGTGTTGGTTGGGTTGAATAACAAAGAACAAGACTGAAAGACACAGAAACATGAGGAAAAGCCTAAATATTGCATGTTGAAAGTTCTGGGATGTAATACCAGTGTTTAAACATCCCTATGTTGTCCACTTTGGTAA